>NC_052165.1:42013582-42388582 GCF_902713615.1 Scyliorhinus canicula | reverse complement strand
TCTCGTGCCCTCTCGCTCTCTCTCTCTCTCTCGTGCGCTCTCGCTCTCTCTCTCGTGCGCTCTCGCGCTCTCTCTCGCGCTCTCTCTCTCTCACTCTGTCGATCCTTTACTACGAGTGCTGATGAAGGAGCTGGGGGAGGACACAACTGCTGAACATTAACTTTGTGTAGACGGTAGTTAGCACCCAGGACTGAACGAGAGCTCAAAAGGGAAGTGTAAAGTGGGCTTTGGTGCAGAGCTGGAATCGGTGGACAGTTGTACACCCACCGGGGGTTACAAAAAAACCCAATAAATGCTTGTATTTATTTAGTGCCTTTTAATATAATAAAGCATCCTGAGCTCCACAGGAGTGTTTTACAGAGCCAAAGGGTGGGTAGTCAAAAGCTTGGTCAAAGTAGTAGGTATTAAGGAATGCCTGAAAAGAGAGAGAGGGTGAAGCGGAGAGAATGAGGGAGGGAATTCTGGAATTCAGAGCCCCTCTGGCTGAAAACACGGCAGCCAATGGGGGAGCATTTCTAGTCAGTGGAATTGAAAAATCTATGAACGTTTGGCTATTCAGCCCATGAAGCCCTGTACTGGTGCTAGCTCTTCAACTGAACCTATCTATTCGGCTCCCAATTCACCAACTAGTGCAAACAATTTTTCACTCTTTGTCTTTTCGAAGCCTACTCCATTTGTTCTTTCTTTGAGAAAACCATCTCATATTTAATTGAGCTTTCTCACTGCTACACTCGCTTTTCGAGCCCTCTCTCTCTCACACAAACTCTCTTCTGTTTTTCTTTTCTACTGCTACCAGGTTCCAGAGGGCTGCCAAAAAGATTTTTGGAAAAGTATGGTTAGTGCCTCTGCCATCTTTTTCCCCAAACTCCTTCATTAACCTCCCTCTTGATGGGTTGGAATATGCACATTTTACCAATTTACTATCTCGCATTGCGGGTGTGATTTTCCACTTGGTTGATCAGTTTAGATTGGGCTATTTTCCATCGTTGAACTGCTTTTAATGGTCTCCTGCTGTTGCATTGAAATAGCCACCCAGTTACAAAGAATGAACAATATTACACCTAAGCAAGAGCTCCTATCTGGAGTGTTAATGGACATGTTCTCATTCATGTCTATTGGATAAAGGCTCACTTTGTAGAAACGCCAGACTCCGCTGGATTTTCAAATCTATGTAATAACCAAAGAACCTGCATTTAAACAGCACCTTATTTTTAAAAGAAATATTTTTATTGTCTTCATTTTCCACTTTTTCATCAAATATGCACCCAACAAAAGATAACTTAGCAACCCCTTCAACATACAAACCCAAATATCCCCCCCCCCTACTTCCCGAATACAAAACGAGCAAAACCAAAAGAGAATCCACGGTCATCCCATACCTGGTAAACAATACACTCACCCCACCACATGTTCAATGGCATCCAATTCCTGAAAGTGTATAATAAACAGGCCCCTTGAATTGTCGAACCCTTCCATCTTTCCCCTCAGCTCAAACGTCACCTTCTTGAGAGTCAGAAATTTCAGCAGGTCCCCCACCCCCATCCCCTTCGTGCTGTGGCACAGGGCAAAGAAGCTGACCTCCACCCAAACAGGACTCTCTTTCAGGCAATCAGCGAGGCGAAAGCTAAGACATCTGCCCACACATCCGCCTGCAGCCCAGGCTGGTCTGACACCCCGAATATGGCTTCAAGGGCCCTGGTTTGAACCTCATCCCCGAGATGACTTTAAAGAACTCCTTACAATACTGATGAGCCATCAATTGCACGAGAGACGAGTTGCTTTACAAAAGTTAGGCTTTAATAAGCTAGAACTTAGCCCTGCGGTTGTCTACAATAAAATGGACGACCGCCGAGCGTTTTTCGACTATTTATACCTCGGTAAGGAGGTGTGGTTAACTCAGCCTCTCGACCAATCGGAGAGCTGTCACATGACTGGTCTCAACCAATCGGTCGAGAGGCACATGACTGACCAGGGCCAATGGTAAGCCGGTGTTCTGCCCCAATGGCAGACAGCTATGCAAATCATATCACCACAAATACCCCTCCAGTTTTGGACAGGATCAAAACGTGTGAACATGGTTTGCGGGACACCTCCCACAGTGCTCTCACACATCCCCCTCAAAGAGTTGGCTCATCCTCGCTCTCATGTGGCGCGCCCTATGTACCACTTTCAACTGTCAACCTTGAGCATAAAGTTGAGGCATTCACCCTCCTGAGCACCTCACACCACAACCCATCCTCCATACCCTCCCAAACTCTTCCTCCCACTTGCTTTAATCCCCTCCAAGGACCCCCTTGTCCTCTCCCAAAATCCCATAAATCGCTGATACCACCCTCCTCTCCATTCCCTCTGCCGTCCATAGATCCTCCAACAATGTGGAGGCCAGCGCTATCGGGAAGCTCTGAACCTCCTTTCTGGCAACATCCTGGACCTGCAGATATCTAAATATAAATTGCAACTTATTACATCCTTGGGGCACCTCCATACTCTCCACAGCCAATGTATTACTGTTGATATGCAGCCACTGCAGTTATGTGCGCAAATGTGACTGTCTAGTTGCACACAGCAAGATCCCAAAAAGCGCAATGAAAGGAAAATGTAACTGATGTCTTTCCCCCACTAGAATGGTCTGGGAGAATTGCAAAATGGTAAATTTTTTTATAATTCTGTTAAATTGGTAACAGAAAATGGAAAATCTAGCCCACTCATCTGTGTGTGTTGTCTGTATATCTATCTTCTATAACAAGTGTATGTTAGCGGGACGTAAATCAGTTGGGTTTCTCTTTGGGTTGATTTAATCATGATTAAGTTGATAATTTTCAGAGTGAAACTGTGAGAGAGTTTGCCTTGGTTGGCGAATCAATAATGAGGAGGGAATAGAGTGAGGATTCTGACTTGAAGTGAATGAGTAACTAATATGAATTTATTTTAATAAAGAGGAGTTACTCGAATATAAAATGCTGTCCCACAAAAAATGAATAAAGAAAAGGCTGCAACAACATTCCAGTGGGATCAGGGAGCGTGTTGAAACAGGAAGGGGCGGGGTGGGTAAAGAAATGGGATCAGAGTAGGTGAGTGTGGTTGAAGACCTAGCCTTGATGCACTTTGTCACAGTTCCAAGGAGGAACTGCGAGCTACAATTTCAGTGGGAATGCTAAATGGACAGACTTGCCTTCAGCTGCCTAGGCTTTTAGCTCTGGAACGTCATCCCTAAATCTCTCGCTCATTGACACGCACTCACTGTCTTGTGCATGCACGCTCTCTCTCTCTCGTTCCTCCTTCCTTGACCAAGATTTTAACTCATAGATTTATTTTTAGAAAATAAATGTTGCCATACTAGTTTCAATCAAAGACTTGAAGGGAAGCTCTCATGAAATATTGCAAAATGAATGTTTTATGGCACTGTGATAAAGTTGGTTATGAGATGCAGTTTTTATATTTAAACCACTTCCCATTGACGGGCTCGTTTTTCCTTTGCCCATAGTCTCATTCAGAACTGGTGGACAAGGAGAAAATTAAGACAGGAGCACGGCAATAATGGCAAGCCAATTTTTCCACAATGGGAGAAGGATTACAATCTGCAGCCAATGAATGCTTACGGCCTGTTTGATGAATACTTGGAGATGAGTAAGCCAGGTTTAAATTATTAATAATAACAGTACCTTATTTAAGAAGTACTTTGGCAGCATGAAGGCTGAATTGCGGTGTGACTTTGATAATTCATATTTATATTTAGACTAAGTAATCAAGTTTAAAAACATGTAACAATCATGTAGAAACAAAAATAGGCAAATAAACTCGGCAGGTGGCGGACAGGATATTAAGAGAATATTGAAATGTTAAAATTACAAATCAATGCACCATTCCTAAATTCTAGACACAAATGTATATCTAAATATCATCATTGAGGACCAAACGACACATGGAATAGGGCTACATATCGGTACCTTTCCGTTCTACATCTCACTAGGTTGAAATGAGCCAAACCCCTAAATGGCCTTGATTGCTGTCGGCCTGGTGATGGTAACCAGTTGTGAAATTGGGAGATTTTCCAAACTTAGTAGAAATATTGGGCTGGAGACCCCAGCCGGGAGTTTCGTGGCGGTGCACCGTTCGCTGGCGATGGAATTCTATCTTCCTGCTGCTTGTCAGTGGGATTTCCCATTTAAGCTACCGCAACCTGTGGGCATGTTGGGAAAAGTGATACGCAATGGCCGAAGAATTCTGGCCATTAACGCTTTTGTTTGTAGAGTTTTGAGCTTTGTGACGTGAAGGGTGTTATTATGCAACTGGTAATGGTGGGACACGGGTGTTATTGTATGACTGGTACTGAGGGTCTAACATCAATCTCAATGCACCCTTCTTTTTGATATGGGTGGTGTGTGTGAGAATAAACATCCCCTTATTTGATTTTTTTTTATTGGAGGCGCTAGTGCTATTGTCGCCAGACTAATCCAGATACCATGGGGAATGTTCTGGGGGTCCTGGGTTCGAATCCCACTACATCAGACGGTGAAATTTTAATTCAATAAAAATCTAGAATTAAAAAGTCCCAACGATGGCCATGAAACCATTGCCGATTGTCATTTTTTTTTAAAAAATCCATCCGGTTCACTAATGTCCTTTGGGGAAATGCTCTCGGGGATGGGCAATAAATGCTGGTCCAGCCAGTGACACCTGCATCCCTTGAACGAATAAAAGAAAAACACTGACCACTTAGCCATCCCACTTCAAGTCAGCTTTTGAGTGTGTAGGATTGTCAAGGCTTTTACTTTTGTCAGGGTGCAACTGCCTAACTTTGTCAAGGGGTATGTGCTCGTGTGTACGGAAGTTGGCATTGTACTTGGTAGCATTTAACTGCATACTGTTTTCCCACACGTTCATTTAGCACTGAGAGTTTCCTGAAACTGTTTAAAGCATTTTATATCACAATGTTTGACTGTAATACCTTCTGCCACTTGGTGACTGTGGCTACATCTCTGCTTCTTTTCAGTTCTTCAGTTTGGTTTCACAACTATATTTGTGGCAGCTTTTCCATTGGCTCCTCTTCTAGCCTTATTGAACAATATCATTGAGATTCGACTGGATGCCTACAAATTTGTCACACAGTGGAGGAGGCCTTTAGCTTCAAGAGCCAAAGATATTGGTGAGGATAAGACAAATGTGTAATAACTTGATCTCCCAGGTTGATCATTGAACTTGAATGTAGCTAATACATTTGCTCTGGGGTTGAGTTTTCTTTTTCCACTTTTCAGTGTGATGACACCAAATTAAGAGTTAGTGGGGAGCTCCTCTCAGGCTGATGATGGCTGCCCCTCCCTCGCTCAGGAGGAAATTCCACCTCAGACAGCTGCAGGCCAATTAAATTGGCCATCTGAGGGTCACGATTGGCGCAGGGCCGAGGGCGGCCTGCCCTAGGCTTTGCCTACCCCATAAAATTGTTGATACTTTGAGGGCAGATGGGAAGATGCTTGGTGAAAAGGCCACCTAGGGAATTTTACTGCCCTTCCTGCCCAGCAAACACACCAATGGGATGCTGTAAAATACTACTCTGGTTGGACCTTTTATCATAGAAAGAGAATTCGGCCATTTTGGTACTTAGTCCTGTTCTCCTATTCAGTGAAACCATGGCTGACCTATTGGGGCATGAACCAATACTTGTTGTCGTGCCTGATTCCAGCCATATAATGTTATTGGGTCATTAGTGTCTTATAATTACTTAACTAGTCATTCAGAGCCCTGGATTCATGCAACGTGAGTTAAACTCCTCTTCCATGCCGACCACCCCTGAAAGGAGTTTGAGATTTTGAATTCTGTTTTTTAATCTGGCTTGTTTGACAGCTGTTGGATTGTCATGGGTTAACTTATTCACTGATGGTCTTGAGGGAAATAAACACGTTATCCCTGCACAGTTGGGCCTAAATGTGACTTCAGTCCCTTTTTTTAATGTGACTTCTCCCTTCCTAACAGCACTGTGGGTGTAACTACATTTTGTAAGAGCAACAGAGGTTCCACACCGTCCACCGAGTTGGTCGAGAAACAAAACTTACTTTATTTTACACTTGAGAATTATGTACACCTCCAGTAGTTCCCTACTGGGGCTTCTCTCTAGTCGGTGCTTCCTGGCCGGTTAAGGGTCCCGCGCCCTCTTGGGGAGCGTGTATTCTGCAAGATGCACAGGGTACTGAATAGTACTTGTAGGTCCGACATGTAGGATTTTCAGGAGACTTGACGAGGTAGATGCTCAAGAGGTTGTTTTCCCTTGTGGAAGAGTCGAGGACCCGAGGGCATAATCTCAGAGTAAAGAGTCACCCATTTAAGACATATACGAGGAGAAATTTATTCTCTCCGAGAAGTGAATCTGTGGAATTCTTTACCCCCAGAGGACTGTGGAGACTGGGTCGTTAAGCATGTTCGAGGCTGAGAGAGACAGATTTTTAATCGGTAAGAAAATAGAGGGTTATGGAGTAAGGTGGGAAAGTGAATTGAGGATTATCATATCATCAATCATGACCTCATTTAATGGCAGAGCAGAGTTGATTGACCGAATGCCTACTTTTGCTTCTATGGTATTATCAAGATCTAACCCCACCGTAGCAAGTTCTGGAGTTGAGCTGTGAAAGCGGCCAGCTGGTTATTAATGCTAGTTGCTTCGCTTCTCTACTTGAGAGGGACACCATGCCCAATCTGACACCACAGAGTCCACACATGACTCCAGTTTTCCACCATTTTCTTCCCTGTTCATAGATGAAAATGTGGGTCAGAGATTGATGTCTCCCATTGTTCTTCTCAGCACCATTTTGATGGGGGCCTTCAGTTTGGAAACTTGTGCCACATATCTGAAGAGGAGGGCAATCCAATCTTCACGAGACAATAGTGGGTGGGTTGCTCACTGCCCACAGAGCACTGAGTGGCCTGACTGCAAACCTGTGAAGAGACCACTCCAGATTGTGAGAGAGGGTTTTGGTTTGATCTTGTATTTGAAGAACTGGGTGGACCTTCCAGGGCTCCCAACCACCAAAACACCAGCCTTAATTTGAGGAAAAGCCTCTGCTATCTTCTACGCTCTTCCAGACCAATCTGAAAGCTCCTTGCCAATATCCCAAATATGTGGACAGTTCACCTGTGACAGTTCTCTCTCTCTCTCTCCCACCACAGCCTCATGATACTCAGCCTATCAGTTCTATGCTGTTCATGCTTGACTCGACCCTCATGAGGGCAACGAGTAATGGGCCATTAACATCCACTTGACATTATTGCCCACATCTCGAGAACAAATCAAGGGGAGTTTCTGATTTTGATTTGTTCATTCAGTTTTATTTATTTATTATGAGGCTTTCTGAATTTTGGTTTGTTTATTTAGGAATCTGGTATGGCATTCTGGAAGGCATCGGAATCCTGTCAGTCATCACCAATGCATTTGTCATCGCAGTGACCTCTGACTTCATCCCTCGCTTGGTGTATGCATATAAATATGGTCCTTGTGCTGGCCAAGGAAAGGCAGGGGAAAAGTAAGTTTGTCTTTGCTATTTGCTCAATCGTCCTGCCTGATGGAAATTAGTCTGGGCCCACGAGCAACAAGGAATCCGGTAAGAGTCCAGCCTTCAATGGGCAACATCTTTCATCCACTGCTTTACAGATACTCTGAATGTGGTGATGTCATCACATGAAAACATGGTGTGTAAATGGGTTCCAATTAAATTGAAGAAGAAATCCTGGATAATTAGAAGGAAAAGGCTCAATCAATTCCCAGAGATATGGGATCATGTGGTTTGTTAGAATGATGGCGTCAGGTGCACTACTAGTTTGACACCCACACTATTCGGCTTTATATTGAAGTCAATGGAGAGTGATATTTGGGTATGAGGCAAGACTGATGTTCCGTCTAATCCGTTGAGGTTAAATTGATCCCCTCTAATTCATTGGTTCATATGATATCCTAATGATGATGATGAGACTATCAATCCAGTAGTCTTCAATTCAAATCCTTCTCAAAATTGAAGGGGAGGGGGTGATGGCCCTTCAGTCTCGCTCAAAGATTATTGATTAGATGACCCTGCAGGTCGAGGAGTGACCAAGAGATATCACTTAGCATCTGACACCTGGAGCTCAGGCCAGCTGGTCTTTAACTCTGTTACTCACTGGCTTGGTTTGATTGGATTCCAAAGGTCTGTTCTCAGCCATGTTCCTCACACTGAACCCCAGCGCCCGAGAGCATCAGCCACTTCAGTGATCTCCAAGTGAATAGGAATGGTGAATTTTAACGTTGCATGAGGCCTCCAAGAATTTTAAGAGGCTGTGAAATCAGGCATGATTTATGCAGGATGTGACTTAACCAGCTGTCTTTTGTACCTTCCTAGATGCATGATTGGTTATGTAAATGCCAGCCTGTCGATTTTCCTGGTGGCTGACTTTGAAAGTCGTTCTGAACCATATTTGAATGGGAATGACTCTTTCGGTACAGAAGTAGAGTACTGCAGGTAGGAACCTGGGACACGCGGAACTGGCCACTCTTGTATTTGCCCCTAATGCTCATTCAAATGGAATGCAGTGAAAGCTGTATAAATATGTGATGTTTTTAAGTTAACAAGGTGGTAGTTGTGCAAGACTTCTGTGCCCCCTTAATGCAAGCCTGGGAGCCTCAGCCAAGGATTGGCGCTTCAATCTGAGTAGGATTTGAATCTGTGCCTTTCTGACGCAGCCAGCAACCCACTGAACTTTGATGTGCAGAAAATGTAATGTTGTTTTTTTTTAAACCATTCACTAGGTATCGTGATTACAGGGAGCCACCTCATTCCAAAGAACCTTATGCTTACACGCTGCAGTTTTGGCATGTATTAGCAGCTCGTCTAGCTTTTATCATTGTATTTGAGGTAAGCAGCCTGTTTCATTTGCCATTGTCCAGCTACAATCACAAGAAAATGTTTGGTAAGGGCCACTTCAATTAGACAGAAGGGAAATAAACAGCTGGACTTGGGTCAGGCAGCATCTTTTTTTTTCATTCCTTCATGGGATGTTGGCATCGCTGATTGGACTAGCATTTATTGCTGATTCTCCAGTGTCACTTTGGAGGGCATATCCAAGTCTGGAGTTGCATGTAAGTTACAAGGGGAGGACAACAGATTTCCTTTCCTCAAGGATACTAGTGAACCTAATGTCTTTTTTTCCCCAACAGTGATTTCATGGTCATCATTTTAATGCAAGATTTTTACTGAATTGAAAGTTTGCTATCTGTTGTGGTGGTATTGGAACCCTGGATTTCTGCGTCTCTTTGTGGAGAGTGAAACAGTTAATGGTTTAGATGATGGCTTATCATTGGAACAAAATTCTGTGGGTGGTGGGAATTGAAAGACGGGCTGAAATTAATGCTGGTTTCTACATCAGCCTGAGTCTTGCCAATCTCGTTACCATATGTTGGAACTCAAAAACCAGCATAAGCATCTGGCAATCAGTAGAAGCAATTAGAGCCTCTGGCATGTCCTTGTACCATATGTCATCTTTAAATCTCTCTCTCTCTCTCTCTCTCTCTCTTGCTCTCCAGCTGCAGGATTCAGCAACTCACCAAGGTTACATAGATGTGACCTCCATTATCTGGAAGGACAAGAGCAGCAATTATGTTGTGGGAACAGTAATATCCCCAAGTTCTTGCTAAGTCACTCTCCCTGACCAGCTTGGAATTATATCACTGATCCTCCCATCATCACCAAGTCAAAATCCTACAACTCCATCACAACACTGAATGAGCACCTTCACTGTACACAGACCACATTCAAGGCAAACTCTGCAAACGTTTCTGCTTTTATTTTAGATTTGTAGAGTCTGCAATATTTTTGTGTGACGGTGCTACTCTAATAGAATTCACACACATGGGAAGAATTTTCTAAGGCTGGCAGATGTGGGTTCAGGGCCGAGCAGGATGGTAGTCCAGAAAATAATGCTGGGTCTGAATTCTGACATGATTCCTACCTTCCCTAGGGCAGGAACGGACCTGTCCTTGGATTTGTCAAGCAAGTAATTAAGAATTGTTGAGAGAAATCAGTGGAAGAACATAGAACATACATAGAACAGTACAGTACAGAACAGGCCCTTCGGCCCTCGATGTTGTGCCGAGCTTTGTCCGAAACCAAGATCAAGCTATCCCACTCCCTGTCATCCTGGTGTGCTCCATGTGCCTATCCAATAACCACTTGTAAGTTCCTGAAGTGTCTGACTCCACCCTCACATTAGGCAGTCCATTCCACACTCTAACCACTCTGAGT
The DNA here is from genome assembly GCF_902713615.1 of Scyliorhinus canicula. Lineage (NCBI taxonomy): Eukaryota > Metazoa > Chordata > Chondrichthyes > Carcharhiniformes > Scyliorhinidae > Scyliorhinus > Scyliorhinus canicula. The sequence continues at coordinate 42,378,323 of NC_052165.1, read as the reverse complement.
AAAGAACCTACCTCGGACATCCCTCCTATATCTCCCATCCTGAACCTTATAGTTATGCCCCATTGTAACAGCTACATCCACCCGAGGGAATAGTCTCTGAACGTCCACTCTATCTATCCCCTTATCATCTTGTAAACCTCTATTGTTGCCTCGCATCCTCCTTCATTCCAAAGAGAAAAGCCCGAGCTCCCTCAACCTTTCCTCATAAGTCTTACCCTCCAATCCAGGCAGCATCCTGGTAAATCTCCTTTGCATCCTTTCCAATGCTTCCACATCCTTCCTATAGTGAGGTGACCAGAACTGCGCACAATATTCCAAATGTGGTCTCACCACGGTCCTGTACAGTTGCAGCATAACCCCACGGCTCTTAAACGCAAGCCCCCGTTAATAAACGCTAACACACTATAGGCATTCTTCACGGCTCTATCCACTTGTGCGGAAACCTTCAGAGATCTGTGGACATGAACCCCAAGATCTCTCTGTTCCTCCACATTCCTCCGAACCCTGTCGTTGACCCTGTAATCCGCATTCAAATTTGTGTCTCCAAAATGAATCGCCTCGCGCTTATCAGGGTTAAACTCCATCTGCCATTTTACGGCCCAGCTCTGCATCCTATCAATGTCTCTTTGCCGCCTACAACAGCCCTCCACCTCATCCACTACTCCACCACGAAGGTTCTTTTTTTATTTGAGGGGTGGAAATGTGGACATCTCTGGGGTAGCCAGCATGTATTGCCCGTGCCCTTGAGAAGGTGGTGGTGAGCAGCTGCCAATCACTGCAGTCCCTGTGGTGTAGGTGCTATTAAAAGGGGTGGGGGGGGGGGGGGGGGGGGGGGGAGAGAAGAAAAGAAAAGAGAGAGAGTTCCAGGATTTTGACCCAGTCAGAGTGAAGGAGCATAATACCCAGTTAGGATGGTGGTTGGCTTGGAGGGGCACTACCAGATTGTTTTTATTCTTTCATGGGATGTGGGTGTCACTGGCTGGGCAAGCATTTATTGCCCATCCCTAATTGCCCTCGGGAGCGAAGAGTCAACCACATTGCTGTGGACCTGGACTCTCACTGGGTCCAGACCAGGTAAAGATGACAGATTTCCTTCCTAAAGGACATGAGTGAATGACAATTGACAATGGTTCATGGCTATCTGCCATCATTTAGACTTTTGATTCCCAATTTTAAAAAAAATTGAATTCAAATTCCACCATCTGCTGTGGTGGGATTCGAACCGAGGTCACTAGAGCATTACCCTGATTCTCTGGATTACTAGTCCAGTGACAATGCAACTACACCACAGCCTCACCTAAAATGGTGGTGTTCCTACATATCTGCTGACTTAGCTTGTCCTTCCAGATGGTTTGGAAGTTGTTGTCTATAGGAACCTTGGTGAGTTACTGCAGTGAATTTTGTCACATGTGACATGTTATGTCTACTTTACAGATTATTTTATGTAATCACACAGTTTACCACCTTTAGGATGAATGTTTTTAATTACTCGATGCAGTGACTGTAAGACTCTGATAACTTTGCTGAAGGGCAACTTTTAAAATCATAAAATTCTACTCGAGTTGAATTGTTCCACGTAATGTGTACCTGGTTAAATCTGTAAGTTGGGATTTGAGATTCTTTCGCCTGGTGTGATGATTGATATATTTGATTCTTTCCAGCATTTGGTTTTTAGTATAAAGAATCTGATTGCGTATTTGATTCCTGACTTACCAAAAGATCTCAGGGACAGAATGCGCCGTGAGAAGTATCTAATTCAGGAAATGATGTACGAGGCTGAGCTGGAGCGACTTCATAAGGAACGCAACGAGAGAAAGAGGAACGGGAAAGGCTCTCACAATGAGTGGCCATGAATACAGTTATCAACCACTGAGGTATTGTTATTTCTTGTGCCTTAATCCTTTGTCCTTAAATAGACCAGTTTTCCAAATGCAAAATGTTAGTTACAATGCTGCTTTATTGAAACAGTGTCAGCAAACGTCTGCAAGGTGGGTTGATCCACCTTGGGGTGGAAGTGATGAGTAGAGTCACTTTGGGTTTGAATGGTTTTGTGGTGATTTGGTGATGGAAATTGAAATCCAAGTTGGATAGATTCAGTGACCCCCAACCAAACTGGTCAATAACACTGTTGGTGATTTTTTTTTCATGTGATCTGGGTGTCACTGGCTATGCCAACATTTATCGCCCATCCCTAATTGTCCTTTGGCGAGCTGCTTTCTTGAACTGCTGTTCATGTTATGCAAGTACACCCACAGTGCGGTAAGGGAGGGAGTTCCAGGACTTTGACCCAGCGATAGTGAAATATATTCCAAGTCAGGATGGTGAATAGCTTGGAGGGATACTTGCAGATGCTGCTGTTCTCGTGTGTCTGCCAACCTTGTTATTTTGGATGATATAGGTTGGATGTTTGGAAGGGGCTGACGAGCCTTGGCAAGTTGTTGCAATGCATCTTGTAGGTGGTACACACTGTTGCTACTGAGTCAGTGGTGGAGAGAATTAATGTGGTGGATGGGCTGTTGATCTTGACAGCCTGGATCACCAATGGAATTTGGAGATACAAGGCAGGATTTTTCAGCCGTGCCCGTCGCAAGATCTCAACTGGACAGAGACCATGTAAAGATCCGTTGGCTTTGGCCAGGAATTTCTAGTCGCCCATTGAAAAATCCTATCCACAGTCTCTGTCTATCAAATTAGACTGAATTACTCTCTCTCAACACCTGTAAGCCAATGGTTGAAGAGGAGGATGATTCTAGCTGGCCAAGCATTGGGATGTTTCACTATTTAGGGTGCACTGTTCAAAAAAATAATAACTTTCAAAAAGGGGTTTGATATCTATTTGAAAAGATAAAAGATGCAATTCCATGGAGCAAGAGCAGGTGATATGGCTCAATGCTGTAGCATGGTGTTGAGATCGAGGGGCTGTTTAGCACAGGGCTAAATCGCTGGCTTTGAAGGCAGGCCAGCAGCACGGTTCAATTCCAGTACCAGCCTCTCCGAACAGGCGCCGGAATGTGGCATATTGAACGGTGAAGCAGGCTGGGAAGGGCCGAATGGTCTATTCCAGCTCCCATTTGAATGTGACTAATTAAATAGCTCTCTTTTTTAAAATAAGTTTAGAGTACCCAATTCATTTTTTTCCAATTAAGAGGTAATTTAGCGTGGTCAATCCACCTACCCTGCACATCTTTGGGTTGTGGGGGCGAAACCCACGCAAACACGTGGAGAATGTGCAAACTCCACACGGACAGTGAACCAAAGCCAGGATTGAACCTGGGATCTCGGTGATGTGAGGCAGCAGGGCTAACCCACTGCGCCACCGTGCTGCCCATTAAATAGCTCTTTCAAAGAGCCAATGCATGTACAAATGAGCCAAATGGCCTCCTTCAGTGATTTGTGATTCTAATGAAATGTTGATTCCTAGGATTTGAATTCATGTGAACCAGTTGCTGTAACTTTCTCTTTCTTGATATTTTGGCTCTTTGCTCACAAAACTAAAAACAATTCCTAATATTTTTACTTTTTCTTTCCCATTCCCCCTCTCCAAAAAACAGGTTAAGCCTGCCTTGTGTTTGCATATTTTGCAGTTGTTCCCTACAAGTTCTGAGAGTACCGATCTACAGACAGAATAAAATGCAGCTTTAATGCATGTCAGGAAAACAAATGAAAAGAAAACCCATCCAGTATCGAACCGTAAGAGGATATACTGTGAAGACTTTTGCGACTCAAAATATGATCCTTTCAATATTTATAATGCTGCCAGCATGTTGAACATGTTATTCATAATATGATACAATCCTGTAAGCCAATTTTTACTTAAGATGGGTAACTGTTTTACACCGGTTTGCTAAGTTTCCCTGTTCTGCATCATCTCACTCCCATCAACCGACTGACTTTACACAGTCATATCCAATATGTAAATAAAAAATTCTGAAATATTTTGCAAAATTTCTGTAACCTACTTGCTGCCTCTACAGTCTAACTTGATCTGTATCTACACTGGACTAACGCTTAAAAAACAAACAAACCTTGTTTACAGATTTTTTTCTTCTTCTCTCAAAGCTTGCTGCTTCCTGACATGGATATATGATGCAAACTATTTGTAAATAGCCAAATGCAGAATTTTGAATTTTCATGATTTATGATCAGTTTGGGAACAGAAAGCCACATCTATTGCTTGTATATTGTGATGAAGAGATTGAAAATAAATATGCACATGGAGTTTGAAGATGGCTGAGAAATTATCTTTCCAGAACATGTTTCAGAAATGAATAAAGCTGGTTGCAATAGATCGTCCTTTCAATAATTAGTCTCGTATGCCATGAGGAACAGTTGTTTATACAAAATGTAGCAACTAGTTAGTTTATATTACTACTCAATTTCACTTACTAGTTGGTGTATATTGCCATTATATACAATATCAATCTTTAATGGAGCAAGTACTAGTGATTGTAGAATAACCCCACAATTGTCAAAATAATGCAAAGTATGAATGAAGTTAAAAGTAACAAATTGGCATGGGGTTTACAACACACAGGAAGACCATTCAGCCCACCTAGTCCATGCCAGCATTTATGCTGCACTCAGATCATTGTTGTTAGAGAAAGGTGCCATGCCAGAATATTGGCAGATTATTAATGTGATACCTATATTTAAGAAGAGTATCCACCTTATCCAGGAAACTATTGACCAGCCAGCTTAACATTAGCAGAAAAAATAATGGTATCCCTTCTCAAGGAGGGTAGGAAAAGAACATTTAGAAACCAAAGATACAATGCTGAATAATAATAATAAAGGAATTCAAACAGAAAAATCCTGCTTAAATAATCGCGTTAAAGGTTTTAGAGGTAATAAGTAGATCAAGGTAATGCAGTAGATATAATTTTAAAATGGATCATATAATAGACGTACCCAATGAGGTCCGAGAAGGCAGAGTCAGTGCATAAGTAGCAGAATGGATAGCTAGCTGGTTTCAAGGAAACATAATAGCTTTAAGTTGCATAGTGAATCCCTCGGGCAGCATGGTGGCACAGTGGTTAACACTGCTGCTTCACAGCACCCAGGTTCCAGGTTGTATCCTGGCACTGGGTCACTATCTGTGTGGAGTTTGCACATTCTCCACATGTTTGCGTGGGTTTGGCCCTCGCAACCCAAGATGTACAGAGTAGGTGGATTAACCACACTAAATTGCCCCTCAATTGGAAAAAATGAATTGGGTATTCAAAATTTGTTTTAAAGTTGCACAGTGAATCCCAAACTAGAGGATAACCGACACAACATTCACTTTTGTGCTCCGTGGATTCATAGAGATTGTGATTGGTTTTGGTAAAATGACTTTTGAGTTAAATTATCTATTGGGGAAAGGCGGATGAGGGTGACAGAGCAAATAAAATCCTCGGCTTGATTATTTTTGATTTTTTTTCGAAGCAGTTTGGGGTAAACTTTAGTTGGTATTTCCCGAGCATATTTTTGTGGTGTGGAAACATAACAGTACAAATTCAGACATGAATAGCTCATGCCTAAAGCTAAAAGCAAACTTGCATGGGTAATGAATTCAAGCCATTGAACTCGGCCTGAATTTAAGGTGTAAATGTAATATGGGTGGGGTTGGCCATGATAAAGCAATCATACATAGACTTAAGGCCGTTCCTTCCTCTTTAGGCTTTCCTTCCCTCAATACTGTCCAGATCAGTGTGACTAAAGCCAAAATTGTTGCTTCCAATAGCTGTGTCAGTCTGTGGTTTCCAATCCAGAACCTCAATTCTTTCCTGCAAAACATAAATTGCACCAAATTATTATTCTTTTGAGCCCATGGGCGTGATCGAACTAAAAAGTATTTTGGGGCAGGAATAGAGGAGTCGTTCCCAGCACCTGTAGCGGAAATCACTTTTTATTAATGCCTTCGTGAGGAAAGCTGACCCCGACCCCCCCCCCCCCCCCCCCCCCCCCCCCCCCAAATACCTACGTGACCCAACTTTCCTCCCACACCCCACCTCACCCCAGCCTGGCACTCTGGCAGTATCCCTGACAACCTGGCAGTGCCAGGCTGGTGCCCAGGTGCCACTGCCAGGGTGCCCAACTTTAACTGCCAGGTTGGCAGTGCCAAGCTTCCCAGGTGGCACCAACCCAGAGGCCGACTACCCGGGGTCTCCGATCACCTTGGGAGACTCCCCCCAGGTACTCTTCAAACTGGTCCCATTTGTGGGGACGAATACTGAATGGTACCTGGCTGGAAACTTCTCACCCAGGTGGGTAGATCTGGTGGCAGCACAGCTAGCCATGCAAGACTGGGTCCTGCCGATTGTGGGTAGGATCCAGATTGCGACATCTCGTGAGATCTGGTTTGCCCTTGCAAGGTGAAATAGCTATTGGGAATCCCAGGGAGGGTTCTCTCAGGGTCTACTGACCGCATCTCACCCTGTTCTGGCAGGACGCAGCTGGTAGATCGTGCCCCATATTTGCCCATCAAGGTAAAGAATTCGAAATTGGATGTCAAGGCAGCCAGTGGCAAACCGGTATTCCAAGAAGAACATTTCATTCTTTCTTCATATGGGCATCGTTGGCTAGGCTGACATTTGTAGTCCATCCCTAATTTTCATTGGGAGTGGGGAAGTGAGCTGCTGCCTTGACCCACTGCAGTCTATAGATACACCCATGGTATTAAGGAGTTGTTCGAGGATCTTGACTCACTAACTATGAAGGAAATGCAATATATTTCCTAAACACAGAGAGGATCTTGAAGGTGCTGGTGTTCCCCATACCCCTGCTCTTATTGTAGGTGGTAGAGGTGTGTGGATTTGGAAGCTGTTGAAGAAACATTTGTCCAGTGATAGTGGGTGGGAGGCAGCTGCACAATGGAGACCTCCTGCTTGGGAATAGAAATTATGCCGCATCGTTCACAGCAGAAGAAATGACTAAAGTAATGGTTGTGGAACTTGAAAAACAGTTCCCAAAGCACATGGAAGCGATGAAGAAGGAGATGGGGGCGGTATTGAAAGTGCTGGTGGAGGAGGCGATTGCCCCGGTCAGGGCGGCGGTATCGAGTGCAGCGGCGGAGGTGCGGGAGCAACGTGAGACACTGAAGGAAGTGGAAGAGGCAATATCGCAGCACAGTGATCAACTCACCTTGATGGGGAAGGAGTTGCAGAAGGTGACAAGACACCAACCAGCATCTACGAGCCAAAATGGAAGACTTGGAAAACAGATCCAGGCGGCAGAATCTGAGGATCGTGGGTCTTTCTGAAGGGGTGGAAGGCCTGAGGCCGACTGAGTATTTTGCCACGATGTTGGCGGAGCTATTGGGGGAGGGGGGGGACGATCCCCCTCGATACGAACTGGATCAGGCTCATCGGTCGTGGTGGCCTATACCAAAGGCGAGTGAGCCGCCAAGAGTAGTAACTGTGTGTTTCCGTAGGTACAGCGTGAAGGAGAAGGTCTTGTGCAGGGCAAAGCAGAAGCGGGTGGTGCAGTGGGCTGGAGCTGGTATACGCAAATATCAGGACTTTAGGGTGGAGCTGGTGAGGAGGCAGGCTGCCTTTAGCCAGGTGAAGAAGGCACTTAACATCAGCAAGGTGCAGTGCAGCATAGTATATCCAGCTGAGTTGAGGGCGACCTACAAATCCAAGGACTTTTATTTTGGAATGGTGGAAGCGGCGGAGGAGTTTGCGAAGGCAGAATTGAGAAATGGGACTGAGAGCGGGTCGTGTACCGATGTAGCCTCATGTAACTTTATTTTTTCACTGTGTTGGTGTATATACTAAATGAGTTGACGCTGTATATTTGGACAAGGGAAGAGTTGGGACTTTCATTTGCAATGATGGTTCTTTGGGGCTTGGGTGTGTATGCTGGGGTTGTGTGCTTAAAGGGTATTTCTTGGTTTTCCTGGGACCGGGCAAGGGGGAAGGAGACCCGGGCGGGGGCCTCCACGCTAACGGTTTAAGCCTGCCAGTGAATGGGAGTGAGGTGGGGGGAGGGGCTGCGGCCATCAGAGCCTGGTAGAACAGGTTTTGATGAGTCTAGCCGGGGTGAAAAGTTGGGGGAAGGAACTGAGGTTGGGGGGAGGAGTTTATAAGAGGAAGTGGAGGGGCGGAGTCTGGGAGGGGTGTGGGGGTGGTGTCTACAATTCATTAGTGCAATTTACGGTACTCTTTCGGGGATTGGATGGCATTGAATATTAGGGGGGGGGAGTTGGGGGGGTGGACTATATATGTCAACGGTGGCCAGGGGCGATTCCTGATTCCTTTTTCCTCCTTGGGAGGATTTGTTTTATTTGGTGCTTATATTGTTGTGGTGGTATGACTAGGAGGTTTACTGCCAGAGTAGTGCTGCCATTGGTGCAGAGGACTCGCTGCCCATTGGCTCAGGCAGGTCATGTGTCTCTCTGCCAATTGGCTGAGGCTAGTCATGTGACTGCTCGCCGATTGGCCGAGAGGCCGGTAGCCCCTCCTACGAGGCGGGGTACAAGAACCCGTAGCAGCCGGCAGTCGACCTTTCTCTGTAAGTCGACCGCCGGGCACACAACTAGTTAATTAAAGCCTGTTAATTGGAACTTCTTCATGAGGTGGTAGAGGTGTGTGGATTTGGAAGCTGTTGAAGAAACATTTGTCCGATGATGGTGGGTGGGAGGCAGCTGCACAATGGAGACCTCCTGCTTGGGAATAGAAATTATGCCGCATCGCTCACAGCAGAAGAAATGACCAAAGTAATGGTTGTGGAACTTGAAAAACAGTTCCCAAAGCACATGGAAGCGATGAAGAAGGAGATGGGGGCGGTATTGAAAGTGCTGGTGGAGGAGGCAATTGGTAGCATGGGGAGCAGGGTAGTAATGGGTAGCAGGGTAGCATGGTGGTTAGCATAAATGCTTCACAGCTCCAGGGTCCCAGGTTCGATTCCCGGCTGGGTCACTGTCTGTGTGGAGTCTGCACGTCCTCCCCCTGTGTGCGTGGGTTTCCTCCGGGTGCTCCGGTTTCCTCCCACAGTCCAAAGATGTGCGGGTTAGGTGGATTGGCCATGCTAAATTGCCCGTAGTGTCCTACAAAAAAAAAGTAAGGTTAAGGGGGGGTTGTTGGGTTACGGATATAGGGTGGATACGTGGGTTTGAGTAGGGTGATCATGGCTCGGCACAACATTGAGGGCCGAAGGGCCTGTTCTGTGCTGTACTGTTCTATGTTCTATGACTCGAGTCCAATTGATGGTGCATCAATTTAATGAACTAGAATTTTGAAATGGAGCTACGGATCAAGCCAGACTGCCTCCGCATCAGCCCGCATGCTACAAATGCGTCAGCAACTTTTAAACATTGGCTGGCGTGCTTCAACAGCTACCTCACCACTACAGACAATCAACCCACAAAGGAGCAGAAACTTCACATCCTCCACTCATGCGTGGGCACCGCCGTTTATTCGATGATAGATGACGAACAGGACTATGACGCAGCCAAAGATCTCCTGAAAGGACATTTTCTCAGGCCAGTAAACCAAGTCTACGCGCGGCACCTCCTGGCTACGAGGCAACAGTTCCCCGGTGAGTCCCTTGACGAATTCTATCGGGCCCTCATTGTCCTGGGGAGAAATTGCGCTTGCCCGCAAGTTACTGCGGCGGAGCACACTGAACTGCTAATCAGGGATCCCTTCGTCGCGGGCATGCAATCTTCTCCGATACGCCAACGGCTCCTAGAAAAGGACACTTTGAGCCTCGCTGAGGCACGGGCCTTCGCATCCTCCCTGGAGGTTGCCGACCGAAACACTCGCGCATATGCCCCCAGCCACGCGGCGGCCCCTTGGGCAACATGGCACGCACCTCCCCTCACCCCCGCCGATTCCGACCCCCCCCCAGGCCTGCGCTGCGGGACGCCCAGATAAGCCCACGGGGCCCCACTGTTATTTCTGTGGCCAGGCCAAGCACCCCGCCCGCGCTGTCCGGCCCGCTCCGCGGTCTGCAAGAGCTGCAGCAAAAAGGGCCACTACTCCGTGGTCTGTCAGTCAAAGTCGGTCGCTGCTGTTCCGCGCAGCGACCGCGGTTCGCCCCCCGTGCGCTCCCCCAGGGTCCTGTGCGGCCCGCGGACCTCCCTGCCCCCGCTTCCAGCCACCACGAGTGACCCACGGGCACCGCCATTTTGGGACCCTGATGCCACGTGCGGGCCCCGGGCACCGCCATTTTGGGGCCCCGACTCCACATGCGAGCCCCGGGTGCCGCCATTTTGGGACCCCGACTCCACATGCGGCCCACGGGTGCCGCCATCTTGGGTCGGCACGGAGGACCCCACCGGTGAATACTCCACGGGAGAAGACGACTCAGAGCTCCTGCCACGACTCGCTGCAGTGACACTGGACCAATTGCGGCCCCGCACGCTCTCCACGGCGACTACGCAAATCCTCCTGAATGGACACGAGACGAGCTGCCTACTAGACTCCGGGAGCACAGAGAGTATTGTCCACCCTGACACGGTAAGACGCTGTGCACTCCCTGCTCATCCGGTTAAGCACAAAATCGCTCTGGCTTCAGGTTCGCACTCCGTCCAAATCACCGGGTGCTGCGTAGCAGACCTCACGGTCCAGGGGAGGGTTTTTTTAAATTACAAACTCCTCGTCCTACCCTGTCTCTGCGCACTGGCACTTTTAGGACTGGACTTCCAGTGCAACCTGCAGAACTTAACCTTCAAATTTGGCGGCCCTATTCCCCCCCTTACTGTCTGCAGCCTCGCGTCCCTCAAAGTGGACCCCCCTTCCTTGTTTGCAAACCTCACCCCAGATTGCAAACCCGTCGCCACTAGGAGCAGACGATACAGTGCCCAGGACCGGACCTTCATCAGGTCCGAGGTCCAAAGGCTGCTGAAGGAAGGTGTCATCGAGGCCAGCAACAGTCCCTGGCGAGCCCAAGTGCTGGTGGTTAGGACTGGGGAGAAAAACCGGATGGTCATTGACTACAGTCAGACCATAAACAGGTTTACGCAGCTGGACGCGTATCCTCTCCCCCGTATCTCCGATATGGTTAACAGGATCGCGAAGTACAAAGTCTTCTCCACTGTGGACCTTAAGTCCGCCTATCACCAGCTGCCCATCCGCACGAGTGACCGAAAGTACACTGCGTTTGAGGCAGATGGGCGCCTCTACCACTTTCTAAGGGTTCCATTCAGTGTCACTAATGGGGTCTCGCTCTTCCAACGGGAGATGGACCGAATGGTTGACCAATACGGTTTACGGGCAACCTTCCCGTATCTCGCCAATGTCACCATCTGCGGCCACGACCAGCAGGACCATGACATCAACCTCCAAAAATTCCTCCGTACCACAAAACTCCTTAACCTCACACACAATAAGGATAAGTGCGTGTTCAGCACCGACCGTCTAGCCACCCTCGGCTACGTAGTGCGTAACGGAGTGATAGGCCCCGATCCCGAACGCATGCGCCCCCTAATGGAACTCCCTCTCCCCAACTCCCTCAAACGCTGTCTGGGCTACTTTTCTTATTATGCCCAATGGGTCCCGAACTACGCCGACAAAGCCCGCCCCCTCATCCAATCCACCACGTTCCCCCTGTCGATGGAGGCCCACCAGGCCTTTAGCCGCATTTGATGTTCGAGTCGCATTCGAGTCGATTTGATGTTCCACTGGACCTTATCGGACTCTTTGTGTTGTTCAGTGTTCCCTTGTACAATGTTGCTTGTTCCTTTTCATTTTTTTTGGTTTTGCTTTTTTCCTCATTGTTCATAAGTGCATTGTGTGCGGTATTGTTGTTCTTTTGCACGTTCGTCGCGGGCCAGTGGGCAGCCACCAGATATCTCGGTACACCTCGTTCTCTCTAGTCATAATACCAGTTCGACGCCCCCCCCCATTTTTCCTCCTCTCTTCTCTCTCTCCCCCCCCCCCGCTTCTTTCTCCACAAGGGGTGAATGTGGTGGTATGACTAGGAGGTTTACGGTACCTCAGAGTAGTGCTGCCATTGGTGCAGAGGACTCGCTGCCCATTGGCTCAGGCAGGTCATGTGTCTCTCTGCCAGTAGGCTGAGGCTAGTCATGTGACTGCTCGCCGATTGGCCGAGAGGCCGGTAGCCCCTCCTACGAGGCGGGGTATAAGAACCCGTAGCAGCCGGCAGTCGGCCTTTCTCTGTAAGTCGACTGCCGGGCACACAACTAGTTCATTAAAGCCTGGTATTTGGAACTTCTTCACGACTCGAGTCCAATTGATGGTGCATCAATTGTCAAGTGGGCCCTTATTTGGGGGGTGGGGGGAGGATTAGATTGTTGTTGTTAATAAGGGGATTGACATTGTATTCATTACCGTTTACTGTTTGCTGGTGGGGGGTAAATTTTGAAGAAAATATGAAAATGGAGAATAAAAATATTTTTCAAAAAAAAGAAGAAACATTTGCCTTTTGGTGTCAAACGATCAAAGGCTATGGACCAGGATGCCCTCTTGTCAATTTAGAAAAAATGTGAGTAAGTTTTACTTTGATATTCTTGGGTTCTTCAGCCATCCTGTCCTTAACTCTTTGGTTATATTTTGGTCAACTGAATGGATTTGCTGATCTCGGTAATCCATGGCAGACAATGTAAGTATAGTTCAGTGATCCTAGTCTGGAACCTGCAAGAATGCAAGGCACCAACTCGTTTGCTTTCTATTGGAAATCATGTTGGGCATTGAAAGTGTTAATGGTGCAAATGTATATTCGCTGTAATTGCTTCCTGTCTTTAGTACATTGTGAACTAATTTCACGAACTACTTGGCAGCTATAAAAATTGTCAAAAATGCCTTAGTTTAAATTACTCTCGCTCTCCTTTCATAACTTTGCAGATTCTTCATTCAGTATTTGTGTCTTCATCCTTCAACTCTATATTCAATTGGTCTGCACCTACCTGCTCAGTTGTAATTGGCTCACATTTTACAATCAAAGTTGCAAGTGATTGGCTCAAATCTTACAATCAGAACTGCAAATGAGATATGGAAGTCTGACTGAGATTTGCACAGGAGGAGGTGATATCTGAGGTGTAATGGACATAGTGTTGAGTATTACACAAGACTTCAGACAAGATGGATATACAGCGAGAATTACTTACATCAGCAGAAGGCCGCCAGGGAAAGTAGCACGAAAGATCTGTCCGGTTCAGGAGCAAGTCCGTGCGAACTTGAGCTTTTCTTCCACCTGACAGAATATTTATTCATAGAGGCATTGAAATGACAGCACATGGTAAAAAACAACCACTTTATAAACTAATGATGGCCATCCTTTGTTACGCCTGGAGTCTGTGGGACTGCTTGTAATGACATCAGTCGTAAGCAAGCCTTGCACTCGTATTTGTATCTTATCAACACAACTTGCATTTATCCAACACCTTTTATTTAGTAAAACATCCCAAAGCACTCACAGGAGCATTATGAGGAAAACAGTGACACCGAGCCAAATGAAACAATCAAAAGTCTCTTAAGCTTATTTTAATTTTCAATCCTATTGGAAACGCCCAATACTTTTTTCCATCCTAAACTAACCGGAGAAACTAGGGTTGTCCTTAGTGCAGGAAGGTTAAATAGTGTTCACAATCATGAAGAGGAAACTTTCAAGTGGCAGAAAGGTCAGAAAACTGGAGGACATAGATTTAAGGTGATTGGGAAAAGACCCAGAAGCAACATTACATTAGAATGTAAGAAACAGGAGCTGGAATAGGCCATTTGGCCCTTCAGACCTGTTCTGATATTCATCATAATCCTGGCTAACCTATCTCAACTCCATTTTCCCTTGTTGGTCTTAGTGTCCAAGAATCTACTGCCATCAGCCTTGAACATCCTGAACAACTCCACATCTACAATTCTCTGAATTCACAATCCTTCAAATGAAGACGTTTCTCCTCACCTCGGTCCTAAATGGTTGACTCCTTATCCTGACACTATGACCCTGATTCTCTAGCCAGGGGATGTTAGGAAACATTTTCTTGCACAGTGGCTCGCACTGCTGCCTCACACTCCAGGGATCCGCGTTCAATTTCCACCTCGGGTGACTCTGTGTGGTTTGCACTTTCTCCCTGGGTCTGCGTGGGTTTCCTCTGGGTGCTCCGGTTTCCTCCCACAGTCCAAAGATGTGCAGGTTAGGTGGATTGGCCATGATCAATTGCTCCTTAGTGGCCAAAAGGTTAGAGGTTAGGTTAGGAGGGGTTACTGGGTTAAGGGCATAGGGTGGGGGCCTGACCTAGGGTACCCTTTCAGAGTATCAGTGCAGTCTCAATGGGCTGAATGGCCTCCTTCTGCACTGTAGTGATTGTATGATTCTAATGATCTGGAATGCGCTGGCTGAAAGTTGGTGAAAGCAGATTCAATAGGAATTTCTACAAAGGAATTGGATAAAGGGAAAGGTTTGCAGGGCTATAGAGAAAAGCAGGGAAGTAGGATTAATGCAGACCTCTACCTCAGAGCACAATGGGCTTAAAGGCTACTTGCTGAGCTATGTCAATGATTCTATGGAAAAGCCAAACATTACATACATACCTGTTAGTACACTGACGACTAAACCAACAATTATAACGATTAAAGTTGCAAAGGTGCTTAAGTACAAGTAGGATAAAGAATACCAGGATGCCAGTGTTTCAGCTCTGTGAAATGAAAGTAGTCATCATTAAAATGTAAATTGGATACTGTGGAGCACAGGAGGGAGCTGAGTCTGCTCTACGAAACAATCATCGCTGATAAGTATGGTTTATATTTCTTCCCCACTAGTTTGTTCCGTATTTTGGAGCTAGATGTCTGGGAAGTTCCATTCTTCATGCTATTGTTTATGGATTGGATAACGCACCCAGTATCAGCAATCTGAGATACCTCTGAAGTAGACAGATTTGTAATCGGTAAGAGAATCAAGGTTTAGGGGATAAGGTGGGAAATTGGAGCTGAGGATTATCATATATTTCAGTCTTCATTTCATTGAGAGCAGACTCGATGGGCCGAATAGCATACTTCTGCTCCTATATCTTATGGTCTTATCTCGGAATTAATAGGAACAGAGGTTTAATATTTACATACAGTGACTCTCCATCCCAAGATATCACAGTCAGACCAATATGGTTGATGGAGACAAAAATTAGATACGTGACCAATGAGCTGAATGACTTTACTTCATCCCTGAATTCCCAGCTATAGATTGTACAGACCTGTCATTCCTGGGCATTTCAGACATTACTGTAGTGAGAAGGGTCGCAGTTGTCCAGGATGTCTCATTGCTCAACTGACTGATGTTACACATGGCAGTACTGAGGTTTAGAGACATGGTCACCTCAGGAGGCGGTGGGTGGATCTGGGATCCAATTCCAATCCACAGTGCAAATGCAAACCCAGTGATGAGTCCCACGAATCCACCCTGCAGTAAACCAGAAAGGCAACAGCTCAGAACAAATGAACTTATTAACCCCCCTCTCCCAGCAGCACTGTGGGAATACTCTCACCACAAAGACTGCAGTGGCTCATGATGAAGGTTCACCACCATTTCCTCAAGGGTAATTAGGGAGCTACAATAAATGCCATCCTTGCCAGTGACATCCACATCCCCAAAACAGATTACTGATAGATGTTTGCACTTCAGTCACATTAAGGACATGATGTACCATCAATTGGACTCAAGACACGATTAGGATCCGAACTGTGGCTTTAATCAGCTAGTTGTTAGCCCGGTGGTCGACTACAGAGTAAGGCCGACTGCCGGGAACTCTGGGTACTTATACCCCGCCTCGGAGGCGGGGTCTATTGCCTCTCGACCAATTGGTGAGCAGTCACATGACTAGTCCCAGCCAATCGGACGAGAGGCACATGACCAGCCAGAGCCAATGGGAAACCCATGCTCTGCACCAATGGCAGTGCTCACATTCATACCGCCACAGGACAGGACTGCCATTTCCTCATCGGACCAAGAGGTACTCACGCAGCACAGATTAGGAATACTCTCATCTGCCTTTGCATCTTTCATGTAGCATTGACATGAAGTAGATCTGAGGAACAAGAGGAGACCATTCAGCACCTTGTGCCTTTTCTACTACTCAATGAGACCATGGTTGATCTGTACTGTATCTTAACACCATTGACCCACTTTGGTCCCATATCTCTTAATATCCTTACCTAACAAAAATTGGCCAGTCTTAAACATTTAGACATTTTCAATTGACCCCAAGCCTCAACAGCTTGGGAGGAGATTGTTCTAGCATCTCACTACCCTTTGTGCGAAGAAATGCTTCCTGGCATCATCACTGACCACACTAAATCTAATTTTAAGATTATTCCCCTTTGTCAACCTTTGAATCTCACTGGAATTTCATATGTAATTGGTGGCATAAATTTCATGCCGAAAGCTCAAAGTTAAATTATTAACTGGGAGACTGCACACAATCACTGCTAAGTACGAATTGCCCCGAAATGGAGCTGTATCCTAAGACATTCATCCAACAGAGGGCAGCGCAGTTCCAGGGTCCCAGCTCCAGGGTGTCAGGTTCGATTCCCGGCTTGGGTCACTGTCTGTGCGGAGTCTGCACGTTTTCCCTGTGTCTGCATGGGTTTCCTTCGGGCGCTCCGGGTTCCTCCCACAAGTCCCGAAAGACATGCTGTTAGGTAATTTGGACATTCTGAATTCTCCCTCTGTGTATCCGAACAGGTGCCAGAATGTGGCGACTAGGGGCTTTTCACAGTAACTTCATTGCAGTGTTAATGTAAGCGTACTTGTGACAATAAAGATTATTATTACTTACAGTGCAATTGGCCCAGGAAAACAAAATGCCTAAAGTGAACAGTCCCAAGACTGGTCCTCCAACCATTCCAAAAATACTGAGAGCCGCCTGTTAATGTAAACACAGAGCTGAGGTCAATAAAATACCTGGTGACAATGGATTTCACAACCTTAGGACATCCCAAAGTGCTTTACAATCAAAAACATAGAATTTACAGCACAGAAACAGGCCATTCCAGGGGTCACAAATTCAGGATAGGCCTCATTTAGGACGAGGAGAAACTTCTGCACTCAGAGAGTCGTGAACCTATGGAACTCTCTACCACGGAAGGCTGTGGAGGCCAAATTACTGAACGCATTTAAGATGGAAATAGATAGATTTCTAAACTGTAAATATGCCAAGGGGGTATGTTGTTGAGATGGAGGATCAGTCAAGATCATGTTGAATGGCGGAGTAGCCTCAAAGGTCCAAATGGCCTACACCTACTTTCTACATTTCTATGTTTCTATTCAAATCAACGGCTTTGGGTCGATCTTTATCCTCCACACCACCCTCCCTCCTACCCTACCCTACTCCATTTCACTCCAACACAATATCCTTCTCTTCCTTGCTCCTTCATGTATTTATCCAGCTTCTCCTGAAATGCCTCTTTGTTATTTGCCTCAACTAGACCTTGTGGAAGCAAGTTCCACATTCTTACCACTCTCTGGTGAAGTCCCTGCTAAATTCCCTATTGGATTTATGTGCATCTGTCTTCCATCAATAGCCCCGAGTTTTAGACTCAACCACGAGTGGAAACAATTTCACCATCTCAAACCTATTCATAACTTTTAATGATCTCTATCAGGTCACACCTCAAACATCTCTTTTCAAGAGAAAACAGCTTCAACGATTCAGCTTTCGCTGATATTTCTGGGGCTGGATTCCACGGTCTGGCAGACGTGTTTTCCTGCGCTGCGTGCCCCCGCCGGCAGCGGGATTCCCCGTTCCCGCCGCCGGCCAATGGGGTTTTCCACTGAGGCCACCACGTGCCATTCAGAAACCCGCAGGCATGGGTACGCTGCCAATAGAGAATTCCGCTGATAACCTTTGAATTCTGACGCTATTTTAATATACCACTTCTCCTGTGCCTTTATAACCTTTTTGTAATATGGAAACAGAACTGTTCAGAGTATTGCAGGCACGCTCTAATCTGTATTCTATATAAGTTTAATACAACTTCCCTACTTTTCAATATTCTGTCCCTCTGGTAATGAACCCCAGTGTTTTGTTTCTATTTTCATGGCCTTGTTAACTTTTGTCACTATTCTAATAATTTGTGTATCTGTATTTCTTGATCCTTCTGCCCCATTACTCTGTTTAGGCCTTTATTTCCAAGGAATAAGTGGGGATATTATTCTTTCTGCCCTACAGATGCACCACTTCACACTTAACAATATTGAAGTTCACTTGACAATTGCGCACCCATTTTGGGAGTTTATGAATTCTTCTAGTATTTTGCCACAGTTCTTTGACTGTTTTAACTATCTCCCGACCTATACTAATGAAGCATTCTTTGGAAGTGTAATCTGTTATAATGTAAGAAATGCAGCAACTAACATGTGTACAGTAAGATCCCACAAACAGCAATGAGATGAGTGATCAACCAATCTGATTTAAAGTGATTGTGGTTGAGAGATAAGTATTGGCTCGGGGAGAGTGGAGAGATCTTAGATGAAGAAAAAGGGCCCTAAAATGGGCAAATTTAGTTCCAACAAACAAACAAAATACCTGTAAAAGGCTTCCCATCAGTGATGCGAGACCAGCCATTCCTATACATACAGCACCAAACAACACACCTAAAAGAATGCAGAACAGAATGATGAGCTTTACTATGAAATGGAACTCCAGGGGCGGCATGGTGCTGCAGTGGTTAACAATGCTGCCTCACGGCGCCGAGGACCCAGGTTCGATCCCGGCCCCGGGTCACTGTCCGTATGGAGTTTGCACATTCTCCCTATGTCTGCGTGGGTATCACCCCCACAACCCAAAAATGTGCAGGGTAGGTAGACTGGTCACGTTTAATTGCCCCTTAATCTGAAAAAAATAATTGTATACTCAAAATTTTTTTTTTTTTAAAGAAATGGAACTCCAACCAAACACAAGTTGCATGGATGTAGCATTATCACAAAGTAAGACATCCCAAGGTGCTTCATAGGAGTCATGATGTGGAGATGCCGGCGTTGGACTGGGGTGAGCACAGTAAGAAGTCTTACAACACCAGGTTAAAGTCCAACAGGTTTGATTCAAACACGAGCTTTCGGAGCGCAGCTCCTTCCTCAGGTGAATGGCGAGGTATACCTCGCCATTCACCTGAGGAAGGAGCTACGCTCCGAAAGCTCGTGTTTGAATCAAACCTGTTGGACTTTAACCTGGTGTTGTAAGACTTCTTACTGTACTTCATAGGAGTGTTAGCAAACAAGGCACATGAGATATTCTGACATATGACCAAACGCTTGGTCAAAGAAGTAGATTTTAAGGTGTGTCTTAAAGGAGGTGAGAGAGGTGAAGAAGATGCAGAGGTTCAGGGAGGGAATTCCAGGGCATATGGCCCAGGTGGCTGAAAGCACTGTCATTGATGGCAAAGCGATTGAAATCAGAAATGCTCAAGAGGCCAGTATTGGAGAAGGACAGAGCTCTATGAGGGTTGAATAGGTGGAGAAGGTTACAGTGATAGGACTGGGTGAAGACGTGGAGGGATCTCAAAACAAGTCCATGAGTATCAAATTAAGGTGCTGAAATAAAACAAATGGGGGGGGGGTGTGCGCCAGGGAGGGGGGGGGGGGGGGGGGGGGGAGTGCCGGGGGGGGGGGGGGGGGGGGGGGGGGAGTGCCGGGGAGGGGGGGAGAGTGCCGGTGGGGGGGGGGGGGGGGGGGGGGGGTCATTATTTTACACATCTAACCTGTCAAGTTCCTTAAGAATGTTATGCGTTTCAATTAAATCACCTCGCATTCTTCAGAACTCCATAAAACATAGGTCTAATTAACTATGAATTTTTGTATGACTGAACCAAAGCACTTAGTACTTTTAGTCTGGCCTTGCACAACAGGACGGCAAATAACCAAATTAAGAAGACAGATGACTTACTCAAAGCTCTGGAAATCCAAGAGAGCTTTTTTTCAGAAATAGTTGTGAAATAAGGCTTGATGAGATCTTCCACTGTTACAGCAGCAAGTGCGTTAATGCTAGATGACACTGTGCTGCAGTGGGAGAAGTTTAAAGGCACCATTGTTATGAGGCATTCCTTCACCAAACAAGTTTTCATTAGCATATTAAGTTACATATATATTAAACTAATATATCAGTGGACAGCAAGCCAGGAATTTGCACGGTTTAAGTTGACAAGGATTCCAACACATGTACCCAAGTTCAAAACGATGCTTTAAAGATACTGGGCGGGATTCTACATAACCCGACGCTGAAATTGGGATTGGCGATCGGGCGGAGAATGGTTTCCGACGCCAGATTTGGGGCAGGCGCCGATTCGACGCCACATCGTGATGCTCCTCCCCCTCCAAATCGACATATCGGGACACGCGGCGCGTGCAGTCGCAAGGCCATTGGCGCGTCATCATACAGCCCATCCACGATACTCCACCCCCCGATGGGCTGAGTTTCCGGCAGCCTCGTGTGGCCTCAGTGGTTGGTAACCTGGCATGTTGGCTGCGAACAGTGTCCAGAGCCACTACACTCAGCCAGGATCCGTGTCCCTGGCAGCAGGGCTTCTCGTAGGGCTGGGTGGAATGATGTGGGGCCGCCAGGGGTTGGGCTGTGGGGTCGGAGTGGGCAGGTTAGGTTTCCAGCACGGCCGGCGTCATGTTTTCCCACGCAACCGGTGTCACATGTCAGACCTGCGCATGTGCGGCCTGGGACCCGCCGATTCTCCAGCCGTTTTCCACGTGATCCACGGGTGTTTCACGCGGCACCAGTGTTAGCCCCTCACTGGTACCGGAACCGGTGAGGGGTTCATGCCGATTTTCCCGTCATGGATTCTCCATTGGCGCTGGCACTTAGCTGCTGCTTTAATAAACTCAAAGTTTAATTTGATTTGAACAAGTGTCTGTTCTACTATCCCAACCTACCTTAATGTCCCACTATACGCACATGCCACAAAGAGACCTGGCAGCCCTGGATAACCTCCCAGAATGTCCATCACCATGTAGGGCATCAACTAAATAACACAACCAATAGGTTGTACATGCTGATTATTCAGGTAGAGACAATAGATAACATGCAAATACATATATAGGCAATTTACTGCAGATAACATACGAGTCTAGCTATATGCCTCGGTAATATGCTGCAGGTAATATCTATTTATATAGATGAGCTGCTAAACAGTAGCCCCACATGCCCTTTTGTGTATAAAAGATCCCACGGCCACTATTTTGATGAAGAGCAGGAGAACTATACCCAGTGTCCTGGCCAATATTCATCCCTCAATCAATATCACTAAAAAACAGCCTATCTGGTCATCGTCACATTGTGGAAACTTGCTCTGTAGAAATTGGCTGCCACGTTTTACATTATAACAATGACTACACTTCAAACGTATTTCATTGGCTGTAAAGCACTTTGGGACACCTGAAGTTGTGAAAGACAATGTATTAATTCAAGTCTTTATTTCTCTATAAAATACTATTGCACACTATTAGAAAATGGGATCAGAATACCATTCTGATCGGTGGCTGTTTCTGCCGATGCAGTGGGCTGAAGGGCCTTTTCTGTGCTTTACACCTCTATAGCTCTATGACTCACACCACTGGTAATATTCAGGCATTATATGTATACATCTTGATGCATTAGTAATCTGCATAGAATCATAGAATTCCTACAGTGCAGAATGAAGCCATTCGGCCCATTAAGTCTGCACCGACCCTCCGCAGGAGCACCCCACCCATGACCAAGCTTTATCCCTGTAACCCCGTCTCACCTTTTCCCTTGGATACTATGGGTCAATTTAGCATGGCCAATCTACCTAACCTGCACATACTTGGACTGGGGGAGGAAACCGGAGCACCCGGCAGACCCAGGGAGAGCGTACAAAGTCCACACAGGCAGTCACCAGAGGTCCCTGGCACCGTGAGGCAGCAGTGCTAACTGTGTCACCGTGCTGCACTTATACGTCTGCAGGTCTATACAAAAGTAATACACTACAGATAAAACATCTGTTGATATAATACAGATTATATACAATCACTTTCAACATTGTGTTTAGAAAAACAGGATCTGTGTGCAAGGATAGAGAAATGAAAGGACAGGGAAGTGGATTTGAGTTACAAATCAGCCGTACTCTGACTGAATGGTGGAACAGGCTCGATGGGCTGAATGGCCTCCTCCTCTTTCTATGCAATGCTATTGTTAAGTTTCTAATGGAGGCTGTGTGCAGATACTTCATATATTGGTAATAGGCACATAACTGGTACACAACATGACTTATATCAGAGTTCCTATCAGGTACTCAAAATGTGTTTTCTAAGACTGAACTCTGTTTGAAAATGGTGTGGTGTATTCCTGGATATTTTTCATCATTTGTGGGATCTGAGCATCCCTACTAGCCCTAGAAAAGGGTGTGGTGAACAAACTGCGGGAATGCAACAATGGGGGCTGGGAGTCATATATAAGTCCAGATGGGGAAGTACAGTAGATTTCCTTCTCTCAAGGGCATTTTTATGACAATCTAGTAGTTTCATGGTCAACGTTACTGATGTTTACCGCCCAATCCAGCATGTGGTTTTTGGTGGTGGAGTCAGCCTGCCAGCGGGATTTACCGACCCAATGTTGTCAACAGGATTTCCCGGTTACTGCACCCCTCATCGCCGGGAAGCCCGTGCACCGGTGTTGGACTGTGATATTCCATTGTGTGAACAGCTAGTAGATCGTGCCCAGTAATGTTTTATTCCCCATTTATTTAATGACCTGAGTTTAAATTCCCCAACTGCTGTGGCAGGATTTGGACTCATGTCTCTGAATCCTTGGTCCAGGCCTTCGGATTATTAATCAAATAATCTTTATATATTTTTCATAATTTCATGGGATGTGGATATCGCTGGCAAGGCCAGCATATGTTTCCCACCCTAGTTACCCTTAAAATGAATGGCTTACTAGGCATTTCAGAGGGCTGGAATCAATCACAATACAGGGGGTTTGAAGTCACATTTGTTCTTTCATTTTTCCACTGGTTGTTGATTTTGTTAGCTAGGCCAGCATTTTGTGACCATCTTTCATTGCCCTTGAGAAGGTGGTGCTGAGCCGTCTTCTTGAATTGCTGCAGTCCATGTAGTGCAGGTACACCAACAGTGCTGTTAGGGAGGGAGTTCCAGGATTTTGACCCAGTGACAGTGAAGGAACGGCGATATAGTTCCAAGTCAGGATGGTGTGTGGCGTGGAGGGGAACTTGAAGATAATGGTGTTCCCTGTGTCTGCTGCCTTTGTCTTTCTAGATGGTTGCCATTGTGGCTTTGGAAGGTGCTGTTGATTGATGTAGGTGAGGATGACAGATTTCCGTCCCTAAAGGACATTAGTGACCAGATGGAGTTTTTCGACAGTTGGTGATAGTTTCTTGGTCACCATAACTGAGGTTAACCTAATTCCCGATTTAATAACCCATCGGATTTAAATTCCACCAGTTGCTATTGTGGGATTTGAACCTTTGCCCCCAGAGCATTAACCCGGATCTCTGAATAGCATTACCAATATGCCCCCATCTCCCCCAATACATAACCATCCTTGAGACTTTCCTGACAGCCTGCAACCTATTGGACACAAATTATGATAAATGTCGGGAACTATGGGGATTGACCTACGGTGGCAAAGGTCCGTGTACTAAATGGCTCATAAAAGTGACATCCACTGCTTCTCACAATCAGGCTGGTATACCTGAGAAACATCAATTAATCTCGTTTGTAGCAATATATTCTGGGAGAATATTGAAGTGATTTTTTGGAATTCTTTGACCACCGAAAATATTTTTGTGGCCAATGAATTACTTTTTGAAGTTTGGTCAGTTTTGTAATGTAGGAAATGCGGAAGGTAATTTGAACATTGCACGCTCACACAAACAGAAATGAGTTAAATAGGAACACAGAAATTGTTGGATAAGAAAAGTCTATTTAACTTCCCTTATACCATCCTGGTACTCCAATGGTACAGAGATAATGGAGGTTTTGATTAAAGAGAGCCACCAGTGTAAAAGATCGGATAACCTGTCTTATAGTTGCTGGTCAAAGGATACATATCGGCCATGACACCGGGTGAGCTTACTTGCTCTTCCTGAAACAGTGGCTATTATCCAATTGAAAGAGCAACAGGGCATCGGTTTAACTTTTCAATGGAAAATCAGCAGCCTTTGATGACATGGCACTACCTCCCTGAAGTATCAGCCTAGGTTACATCACCAAATCATGATAGCAAAATTCAAGACTTGAACCTCTGACTCAGAGGAGTAAATACTATCTGTTGAGCCACCACTGACTATTTATAATGTAGCTGCATTCCTGACAAGCTGTATAAAATACTGAGCCATCAGTAAATGACTGCTGTGTACCTGATCTGGTGCTTTAACCTTCCCAGAGGTCCATGGATCACAATCATGATAGAGAGAATACATGGACAATCCTGAGAGTAGGGCACACACAAGGATGATCCACAGTCCAATAAGGTTCAGATAAAGGGCCCTGAAACAGCAAAAATAAAGTTTCAAATATCAACTGGCAGAAAAATCTAAGTTACTATTGATATTCTCTCATCACAATTGGCTAAAATAGCAGTTGTACAGTGGTTTGACTAATGTAAAATTCACTGTTCACTGCCAGCTGTTCATTAGGCTAATCACTGTCACCACTGCTGTGGTTTGTACTCTCTAGCAGACCTTCAGTAGAAAGCTGGAGTGGCTCTTGGCTGATTTCACAACCTTCACATGTCTCAAGGTGCCTCACATCCAATGAAGTACATTTGAAGTGTAGTCACTGTTGTAGGGTAGGAAATGGTGCAGCCATTTTATGCTCAGCCAGCTCCCACAAACAGAAATGCGATTACGACCATATAATCTGCGATTAAAATTGTGGATGCTCAGAAGACCAGAATCGGGAGAGTGCAGAGAGGGCAAAGGTTTGCAGGGCCAGAGCAGATTACAGGAATAGGGAGGAAGCGAGGGTATGGAGGCATTTGAATACAAGAATGGGAATTTTTAAATTGAAGCATTGCCAGACTTCAGTTAATTCCAAGATTAAAATTAAAAACTAATACTCACACTTTGGCTTGAGTTCTGGTCTTGCAGGAGATGTATCTCTGAACCTGTGCCTGATTTATTCCATAGACTCCTGTCCATGTGAAAGTGCCTCCTATTACAATGGTCCAAAACGTATGTCTCCGGAATGGGTTGGAGTCAAAACTGTACACAGATGTTGGTCATTAAATTACAGAGCATGTTGGTAAAAGATCCAGTCACTTTAAAATGCATACCTTTGTAAAACTTACTTCCAGAAGTTGAGTCTTCCTCCATGATAAGCAGTATTCAGTACATTATTGAAGCCCCCTTCCAGCATGAGTGCTTTAACAATGACTGCCACAAGTCCAATCACCATGATTACAATCTGAAATACATCTGTCCACACAACAGCTTTGAGACCTCCCTAAAACAAAGAAGGGGAATAGCATCATGTATAAATCAGGAATCATCCTGAGCTCGTGGGTAGTCCTCTGATTCAGAAGATTGTGGGTTCAAGTCTCACTCCAGGGACCATGCACCCAAGATTGCTACACCCAGTGTGCAACAGTGCTGCACTGCCAGAGGTATCATTTCAGGTGAAGCATTACTCTGTCGGCCCTTTGAGGCCATCATAAATAGTTCCGCTATGCCATTTGAACCAGTGCAGGCTAATTGTCCCTTGTGTCCTGGCCAATATTCATTCATCAACCCAAATCAATCATTATCTCATTGCTGTTTTTGTAAACTGGCTGCCTCATATCTTCTGTTACAAATGTGACTTTAAAAACATTTAATTGACTATAAAGTGCTTTGAGATAACCAGACTAAGTTACAAGGCTGGATTCTCCAATCCCCAGCCACGTGGTTCCCGGCAAAGTGCCATTCGCTGGGGGCAGGATTCTCTAGTCCCGACGCTTGTCAATGAGATTTCTGGTTGAAGCCCCCAGGAAACTCGTGGGCAGGGGTGCACTGCTGGCAGGAGCAGAGAATCCCGGCGGCCAGAGAATTCCGGCCAC
This sequence comes from Scyliorhinus canicula, assembly GCF_902713615.1. Classification (NCBI taxonomy): domain Eukaryota; kingdom Metazoa; phylum Chordata; class Chondrichthyes; order Carcharhiniformes; family Scyliorhinidae; genus Scyliorhinus; species Scyliorhinus canicula. The sequence continues at coordinate 42,352,372 of NC_052165.1, read as the reverse complement.
AGTTAATACACAAGTACAGAAACAGACATTGACAAAGAGTCATCCAGACTCAAAGTGGTAGCTCCCTTCTTTCTCCACAGATGCTGTCAGACCCACTGAGATTGCCCAGTATTTTCTTTTTGTGACAGAAACAGGCCCTTTGGTCGTTCATATCTGCCCTTGTGTTGTTCTCAACATTGTCCATTCCCACTCTTCTCGCTCACAGACCTTTTTCTCTTTAAACCTGCATCTAGTTTTCTCTTAAAATAATTGATAGACTCAATCAACAGATGATTGTTGCTGAGAATTCCACATTCTAGCCCTATTCTACATAAAGACATATTCTCTTCAAACATCCCTTTAACGATTTTTGGCATTCCCTTAACCTTGTGCTCTCTCATTTCTAATTTCACCAACGCAATTATCTTAACTTACCAAGGTACAGTAGAAAGTGCAGACTATTCCAGTTGAGATAATAGAGCCCCAGAGATTGAAATTTGTCACTAAAAGTGGAAAATAAGATATGTGTGAATTGTCAGGAGAGAAAGTCACTGGTGCTATTGCTGAATTGACAAATCATGGGGCAGAAAAGTAATACAAACCTTGATTCAATGCCAATGCTGGAGCATAAATAACAATTCCTGTGTATAAAATCTGAAATAAATTAGACATAATTCATAAAACCAAGGTCTAATTGAAGACCAGTTTCAAAAGCCATTGAAATTAAAGAAAGGAAAAAATATACAAGGGTAGAGAGAGAGACAAAAAGAGACAGAGAACAAGAGAAACAGTGGTCAGGATTCTCCATTTGGTAGACAATGGGTGGGATTCTCCATTGTCCGCCGCCGATATCGTAATCGGCGATTGGGCGAAGAATCCCTTTTTACGACCGAACCAGGGTCAGCTCCTGTTTCAGATGCTCCGCCCCTCCAACACGTCGTCATCAGGGAGTACACCGCATGCTGTTGGGATGGCCTCAGGACTTTACCCGAAGGCTCTTCCCCGATGCTCCACCCCAATAGGCTGAGTTCACGACAGGCGGATCACATGTGCCCTCAGTTTCGGTCAACCACGCGTGGCAACCACCATGCGGACTGCGTCCAGCACCGCCACACTCGGGGCGGGAGCCATGACTGGCTGGCAGGGCTTTGGCGAGGGCTGGGGGACAAGTGGGGGGTGGTCCAGAGATGATGAGGAGTGTCCAGGGGGCACAATCTGCAGGTCAGGTCTGCGCCTGGCCAGCGCCATGTTGTATGGAGAATCCAGACCTATATTCCCCCACTGAAGATAAATCGCACGATTCCCAGAGGACTGGAGAACCATGAGAGTCCGTGGAGCATGGTGCCTGGCCCATTAATAGGATGCAAATGGGTCTTAATGCATTGGCGCCAATACCACCTTTTGCACGATGCTGGATTCTTCGCCATCCACCGCTGGTGGCAGCGTTTCCGATGCGTTTGAGAACCCAGCCCAGAGATAGAACAAGAAATGGAAAGAGGAGAGAGAGAGAGAAAGAGAGGACAGAAAGAGGGAGAGAAAAAGGGGGAGAGAAAGGGGGAGACTTTCTGAGGTCAGTTATGAGGCACATTTTGCAATTGTGACTAGTTCACCTTGAGAAAGGTTTGGGAAATGATTTGCTATGTTATGATGCAAACATTTTTAAACATAAATTTAGAGTACCCAATTATTTTTTTTTCCCAATTAAGGGACAATTTAGCGTGGCCAATACACCTAACCTGCACATCTTTGGGTTGTGGGACTGAAACCCACGTAGACATGGGGAGAATGTGCAAACTCCACACGGATTCGAACCCGGGTCCGCTGCGCCACTGTGCCACCATGCCGCCTTAACAAAGCACAAAGGACAAAGAAAAGTACAGCACAGGAACAGGCCCGTCGGCCCTCCAAGCCCGTGCCGACCATGCTGCCTGTCTAAACTAACATCTTCTACACTTCCTGGGTTCGTATCCCTCTATTCCCATCCTATTCATGTATTTGTCAAGATGCCCCTTAAATGTCACTAAAGAACCCAGCCCTCGCCAAAGCCCTGCCGACCAGCGGCATGGCTCCCGCCCCGAGTGTGGGGGCCCTGGACGCAGTCCGCATGGTGGTTGCCACGCATGATTGACGAAAACTGAGGGCACAAGTCATCCGCCTGTCGTGAACTCAGCCCATTTGGGTGGAGCATCGGGGGAGGGCCTTCAGGTAACGTCCTTAGGCCATCCCTTGCATGTTGCAAACTTAATAGATATGTTTACTGATACAGATCTGGTTTAAATGTTACAATACAAATTTCAACATGCAAAACAGAATGCATTGAGAAAACTCAAATAAAGGAAACTGCTTCAAAATATGCTGAAAGTGATTCAATGGCATCACTGTGGTGTTATGTATTGCTGGAGCAGTGTGGAGTGTCAAAGGCTAGTATAATGTAATGGGGTCAGCAGGTGCCACATGAAGAGTTCCGAGTCATCACTGAGAAGCAAAGAGCTCCAGAAAGGGAACTTGATATAAACCTGAAATGCAAAGTTGTGCAGGGAATCATAGAATGGTTGCAACACAGAAAGGGGCAGCACAATGGCACAGTGGTCAACATTGCTGTCTCACTAGAGACCTGGATTCAAGTCTGTGTGGAGTTTGTACTTTCTCTCCGTGTCTGCATGGGCTTCCTCCGGGTGCTCCAGTTTCCCCCCACAGTCGAAAGATGTGGTCGTGCTAAATTGCCCCTTTGTTTCCAAAGATGCGCATGTTAGGTGGGGTTATTAGGTTTTGGGCATAAGTCAGGGCAGTGTTCTTCAAACTTTTTTTCCAGGGACCCATTTTTACCAACCGGCCAACCTTCGGGACCCAACCCGGCCGACCTTCGCGACCCAACCCGGCCGACCTTCGCGACCCACGCCGGCTGAACTTTGTGACCCACGCCGGCCGACCTGAGTGACCCACCATTTTCTCTTACCTTGTTTGCTGCTGACAAAAATGGAGGAAATGGTTTTGGGTCCCTTTGGCCCTCATACACGCTCCTCCAATGGAGCCTGTTGGATGAAAGTGAAGCCTTCCGGTGTCGGAAAGTATGGAGTCTCCATCTGTCCAAAGCTCTGCATTTCTTCCGTAAAATTTTATTAAATAAATCCCCCCCCCCCCCAGAACTTGTAAAAAAATAAATTAAATGTATAAATAAATGAAAAAAATAAAAATTTATTGAATAAAATGAACTAAAAAAACCCGGTTACAGAGGAACAATACACAGATAAGCATGGAAATACCATTGTGAAAAAGGTAATGCAAGGATGAGTACGACTAATCAGGATTTGCATTCCTTTTATTCTCATATAGGTGGAGACAGGAACATTACACACATAAACTACTTACTTCATTGCACCTTTTAAAATTACTCCAGGTAATCCACAAATGGAACCTTACCAGCCTGACGGAGGAAGTAAAAAAGGACCTGCAAAGATGGAACACACTCCCACTCTCCCTCGCGGGGAGAGTCCAGACGATCAAAATGAACGTACTGCCCAGGTTCCTCTTCCTGTTTAGGTCCATTCCGATCTACATCCCCAAGGTCTTTTTCAAAGCGCTGGACAAACTTATCATGGTGTTCGTATGGGGGGGGGGGGGGGGGGGGGGTGGGGGGGGTTATAAATGCTAGGATCCCAAAGAAGGTCCTACAAAAAACAAAATCCGGGGGGGGGCTAGCCCTCCCGAATCTACAATTCTACCACTGGGCGGCAACAGCCGAGCGAGTAAGGGGATGGATCCAGGAGCCAGAAGCCGAGTGGGTGCGTGCGGAGGAGGCCTCCTGCATGGGGTCCTCCCTCCGGGCCCTCGCCACGGCAGCACTCCCATCCCCACCCAAAAAACACTCCTGCAGCCCAGTGGTGACAGCCACCCTCCAATCCTGGAACCAACTGCGGCAGCAATTTGGCCTGACCAAAATGTCGGACAAGGCTGCCATCTGCAACAACCATAGGTTCACACCAGCACTGACTGACGCTACCTTCAAAAGGTGGAGGCAGGACGGGGGTCACTGACAGTCAGGGACCTATACACGGACGACAGGATCGCAACATTGGATGAACTGACAGAGAAATTTCGGCTAGCTGGGGGGAACGAGCTACGGTACCTGCAGCTCAGAAACTTCCTACGAAAGGAGACAAGGACGTACCCACAACCGCCATGACAGACACTACTGGAGGACCTGCTGGACGCAAGTATCCTAGAGAAAGGGAACTGTAGCGACATGTATGACCGACTGGTAGAAAGGGACGACATTGTACTGGACGCAACAAGAATGAAATGGGAGGACGACCTGGGGATTGAGATAGGGTGGGGACTCTGGAGCGAAGCACTCCATAGGGTCAACTCCACCTCCACGTGCGCAAGGCTCAGCCTGACGCAACTAAAAGTGGTACATAGAGCCCACTTAACAAGAAACCGTATGAGTAGGTTCTTCCCGGAGGTGGAGGACAGATGTGAACGGTGCCAAAGAGGCCCGGCCAACCACGCCCACATGTTCTGGTCTTGCCCCAGACTTGTGGAGTACTGGACAGCCTTCTTCGAGGCTATGTCCAAAGTGGTGGGGGTGAGGGTGGAGCCATGCCCAATAGTGGCGGTCTTCGGGGTTTCAGACCAGCCAGATCTATTCCTGGGGAGGAGGGCGGACGCCCTTGCCTTTGCCTCCCTGATCGCCCGCCGTAGAATCCTGTTTGGCTGGCGGTCAGCAGCACTGCCCAGAGCTGCAGACTGGCTGTCCGACCTCTCGGAATCTCTCCAAATGGAGAAAATCAAATTCGCCATCCGAGGGTCAGACGACGGCTTCCACAGAACGTGGGAGCCATTCATGCAATTGTTCCGGGACCTGTTTGTGGCCAACGTACAAGAGGAAGAATAGTCGGGTGGCCAAGAATCATGGGAAAATGGACGGGAATCGGGGGAAGGTAGCTACGGGTTCGTTATGGGGGTTTGATGGCTAGCTAAGGCCCAAAACCAAACTGTAAATAATTGCCTATAAACATGTGCCTCGGCCATATTGGGGAATGTAAAATATGTATGCCGGCTAAAGGGGGCGGCCACAGTTGTTATTATGAAGATATGTAAACCTGTAAATATACATGTTAATTTTTGCGTGTTTTTTTTTTCCTCTAATAATTTGTAATTTGTTGGATATAAAATATGAAAACTCAATAAAAAACATTTCAAAAAAAAAATTACTCCAGGTAATCAAGGAACAATGAAGTGAAATGATAAATTGTGCATGCACAGGTGAGCGATTAAGCTGCGACCATTTTAAAAAATAGCGGCCGCACTGCGCATGCGTGCCCGATGATTGTCATGCATGCGCATAGTTTTGAGCATGCATGCCGATGATCATGCGTGCATGCGCAATGCGGCCAAATTTCTTTTACATGTTCGCGGCCATTTTAATGGCTGCTTGCAGCCGGCGTTATTAAGAGCCGGCTGCTGGGCGGAGATTTGCGCGATCGGAAGCGCCGTGAAGGACGGCTCCATGACCCTCCCGACACCTGCCCGCGACCCTCCCGCGGGTCGCGTCCCCGAGTTTGAAGAACACTGGGTCAGGGGAGTTGACCTAAGTAGGATGCTCTCTCAGAGGGTAATTGCAGACTTGACGGGCTGAATGGCCTCCTTCTGCAGTGTAGGGATTCTATGAATGAGACATTTGGCATGTTGAGTTAGTGCTAAAAACAAAAAGCAGAATGGGGCTCATTGGATAGTTCTTTCAAAGAGCTGGCATATGATGGATGGGCCAAATGGCCTCCTTCCGTCTTGAAACCTTTGATGATTCTAAGAAGGGAGTGAGAATTAGTGACGAGAATGAACACAACACATCGAATTATGGGCAGGATTCTCCGTCGGCAGGATACTCCACTTCGTCGGCAGCGCACTCACACCCGTGGATTCCCCAATATCGGAAACCCGATTGGCTGGCTGACGGGACGGAGGATCCTGCTGCTGGCTGGGGGGGGGGGGGGGGGGGGGAGGGGGGGGCACACCAGAAACTGGAGAATCCTGCCCATTCAGGATGCCACTGGATAAGCCAGTGCAGCAAACATTGATTTAACAATGTAATTGAAGAGCTGTGTAAGACAGAGGCCAGAAAGAAACACTTATGTAGAAGAATAATTCACAGCCCAATAATTAATACAAGCTTTATATCAAAGCTGTAAAGTCAGCTCAATATTACGAGTGGCCCACTGCCAGGGATAGTTATTTGATTCAATTTTAATGTTTCAGGTTGTTTCCCGTAGAAACTGTCAATCAGAACAAATGCCCTTTTGATTATTTTTATTGCAACAATAAATTGGATAGTAGGAGTTATATGCGTATTTTAATTGATTACTTACTGTTTGAATTATAAACAATATTGTTCCACATAAACGGAGCCATCTATTAAACCGCAACTCCAGGTACTGGAAATGAAAGAGCCACAAGTTCTGGTGTAAATATAATTTCTAAAGCTAGTTTGTCTTAAGTAAACATTTTCTTTCTCCTCTGTACTGTTCCCCTCACAAAATCACAGTATACTACAGTGCAGAAGGGTCCCTTTGGCCTATTAAGTCTGCACCGACACATGAAAGGCACTAACATGAAAGGCCTCCTCAATGATGCAGAATTACCAGGGCCGATTTCAAAAAACATTCATTGCTGAACTGGCTGAGTGCAGCTTAAAAAAAAAACAAGAGGTTTGACACCATCCAGGACAAAGCAGGCTGCTTGCATGGCACCCTATTCACCCCCTTAAACATACACTGTCTTTATCACGAGCGCACAGTGGCAGCATCTGCTATTTACATTGTAATAACTCGTGAAGTGTCCTTCAACATCTTCCAAACCCTCGACCTCTACCACCTAAGAACACAGATGCAGCAGTCTCATTGGAACACCATCACCTGCAAATTCCCCTTCAAGTAACACACCATCCTGACTTGGAAATATATCATTGTTCCTTTGATGTGACCATCAATTCACTTGGAACACGATTGGCAGTAAACTGTGGTTTTAATAGTCTTACAACTGAGCCTGCCTGCGACCAGAAGAACTGAGGGCAGGCTCATGGCTGCAGCACTTTATACTTCCGGTAGTGGGAGGGGCCATGGGCGGAGCCAAGGGTGGAGCCCTGTACAAGCTCCTCATCTCCCCCTATGGGCAGAGCCGCGCAACGGCTCACAGACAGAACCCACAAGGACATAATACTATGCAATACAATACAGTGTGAATTACAATACAGTATGAATTCACCACATTCACCCCCTGTAAAAGAAATCAAGTCCGGTGGAGGTGACGGGTCTACAAGTTGAGCTGGTCCGGTGGCCGAGTTGTCCTTTGGGATCGGCGGAGCACCGGGGTTGCAGCGTCTTCGGGTGGCTGGGTGGTGACGGTCGGTGTGGGTATGAGGGTGGACTCGGGGGGTGTTTCGGTCCGAGCTGCATTCCTGACCGGTGTGACGGGCTAAGGGGGCGCAGGAAACGTATAGGCGCGGTGGCGCAGAGTGTGGGCAGGGAACCTATAGGCGCGGGGGCGCATGGCGTGAGGGGTTGGGTGGGGTGTAGTGTGGGGGGTACCTCGGCGGTGGTGATGGTGGCGGTGGATCCTGCAGGCGCCAGGTCCCAGAGGGAAACGGTGTCCTGATGTGCTTCCGGAGGAGAACCGGGTCCAGTGTCCTCAACCAGGATGGGAGCGAAGCCCCTGTGGTAGTGCCCCTAGGGAACTGCTACCTCACAGTGCCAGGGACCCAGATTTGATTCTGGCCTTGGGTGACTGTATGTGCGGAGCTTGCATATTCTCCCTGTGCCTGATTTGGCTTCTTCGAGCGTTCCAGTTTCCTCCCACAGTCCAATGATGTGCAGGTTAGGTGGATTGGCCATGCTAAATGTCCCCTTAGTATCCAAAGATATGCAGGTTAGGTGGGGTTACAGGGATAGGCAGGGTGAGTGGGCCTAGATAAAGTGCTCTTTCGGAAGGTTGGTGCAGACTGGCCGAATGGCCTCCTTCTGCACAGTAGGGCTTCTATAGATTCTATGACTATTTCTAAAAAAATTTAAACCGGACAAAGACCTTTTAAAATGGTTGAAGCTCTGTCTATCTGTGACCCTAAAACAAAAGGAACTTTCTGGCAGCATCAGGGAAACCCACAACATGTTCCGCTGAAGAATCACTCTCCACACCCCTGTGGGCTGTTCATATAAGATTCAAAGATGATTTGCATTTCCTACCCAGTTTGACCGACTGGAGTCTATTCATCTGCTAGGACAAAGGACGCTATACCTTCTGAATGGTTCGAACATTTAACCATCTCAGGAATCCAGACAAGGGATGTACATCCCTTGTCAAAGACAATGTGGAGTCATGGCAGTCATGTGACATGAACCTCTTAGCATCTACAAACAACCTCACAGAAAAGGGTTTCAGTCCAGATTGAGTACCTGGCCCTATCAATGCTGTTTCCATACCTTTGCCATCAAGACTAATTCATCTCTACATGCCAATCTGATCATGTGAAGACAAGTCCACTTGGAGGGTGCATTATACAGCATCAGTTTTCAACCTGTCAATCTCTGTGATGGAATACCTCATTGGACTTTGATTTTGGACTCTGGGTGTCGGTGAAACAATAATTATTTCCTCTGTGTTCTTTGCCTTGCAAATCTTTCTTTTTGTTGTCCCTATTTTCTTGTATTAGTTTACAGAGGGCCCTCCTGCATTTTGAATGCATGCAAATAAATTAACTCTCTGGGAAAAAGGGCATTAACAAAAGTGAACAAAGTCCCTGAGCGGGCACGTTTAGCCACGTGGTTCCCAGCATCTGTCCAGAAACGGAAAGATGTTTTGATTTTATGTGCCCCCTTTATAAGTGGAACCAACTCCTCAGTTTTGGTGTGATCCAATTTTCTGTTAATAGCCCCACAGAAAACTCTAGATAGAATAAACTCAGAGGGTGCGAACGTCAGGCCACACTGCGCAGGAAACACAGCTTCCCGTGGCGGCACAGCGTGGCTGGTGAAAGCTGGGAGACCCCGCTTCCGGGATCCACCTGGCTAGCAAAGCCTCGCGAGAGTCAACGCAATCTCACAAGATGTTGCAAGGGGAAACCCGACCACATTGGGCGGGATCTGTTTTTGGCAGATCTGCACATTAGAGCGAGGCATTAAATCTCATTCCAATGTGTAGATTCCCAAGATACCTGAGGCTTTTGGGATACAAATGGGGGCCAGATGGAATGGCACTATGGGAGTCTCCAAGAGGATGGGAGGCAGCCCGCTCCAGCTTATTTTGTGTCTGCCTATGGGCTGGAGATGTTTTGTAGCCGCCCTTCAGCGCTTTCCAACCAGGAGATTGTGAAAGTGCAGCATTGGGAGCTGGCATCACCTGTACAAAGGTGTTGGGTAGGTTGGCACTCCCTCAAGGCAGGTGCTGAGCAGGGAACTGCAGCTCCTGAAAGAGGAATACAAGTCTGATGATTCCGGCTATAATTCTTGGGGTTGTGGGGTAGAAGTCTTGGGGTTGGGGTAAATTAAGCCCCCAGTCCTGTCTGCAACACCATGAACAAATAAAAGAAAACATTTTCTCAGTGGAAGCAGTACAGGTGAGGATGGTAATCCCCAGACTTTTGCCCAAATCCCAGGGCTTTTACCTCCAAATCGCAGATTTTACCATGAACTGCTGGACCTTTACCCCAAACCCAAGACTTCTACCCCACAACCCCAAGAAGTATAACCGGAATCATCAGATCTGTATTCCAATCCCCAGATTGTAACCTCTAATCCCCAGACTTTACCCTCATCCCCATACCATTACAACAGCCCCATTCCCAGACTATTACCCCAATCCCAGAATTGAATCCCACCCCCAAAATGTTACCCCTTTCCTGTACCCCAGACGTTTACCCCAATCCTCAGCCCTGGACTTTTAATCCACCCTGCCCCCAGTGTTTGTGATCTCAAATCTGTAGAGAACAGGCAGGAAAATCTCAGAGACGTGGACAACGCTGAAGAGATAAGAAAGAGCAACCAGGCACAAGGCTTCCCCAAAGCGATAGTGCTCAGCCGGGGTACCGAGCATGGTCACAGCCGACATGAAGCTGGCGTTGAGGCTGAGAGCCATAGGCAGGGCAACCAGCTGGCGAGCAGCCGTCAGTTAATGGCTGGAACTGAGCTCCCGGCCCCCCCCAGCACCGCAGAACAAACCCCGACCATCGCTGAGAGCAGCAGAGTCCCAGCAAAGAGCATGTAATCCCAGGCAGTGAAGGAGCTCAGAGGCTCAGTGCTGCACAGCACTTTCACAAAATAAGCTGGACTTTAAAGAAAACCTTTGCAAATGTAAAATAAACAATAACATTGGTACAATTGTTAGCCTCAGAGAAGCAGTTTGTTCTCCTTAGAGCAGAGGTTGAGGGGAACTTTAACAAAGCTGTTCAAAATGCCGAAGGGTTTTGACAGAATAAGGAAGATGCCTACACAGTCCCCAGAGGTAGAAGGGTCAGTAACCAGAAGACATGGAATTAGACAAGTAATCAGTGGGTGTAGTGGTACTGTCACTAAACTAGTAACCCAACACGGCAGATGGTGAAATTTCAATTGAATAAAAATTTGGAATTAAAAGTCTAATGATGTCCATGAAACCATTGTCGATTGTTGTAATAACACATCTGGTTCACTAATGGCCTTTAGGGAAGGAAATCTGCCATCCTTACCTGGTCTGGCCTATACGACTCCAGACCCACAGCAAAATGGTTGACTTTTAAAAATGCCCTCTGAAATAGCCTAACTAGCCCAGTCAGTTCAAGGGCACTTAGGGATGGGCAATAAATGCTGGTCGAGCCAGTGACACCCGCATATGAATGAATAGAAAAAGAACCCTGTCTTCTCACTTTGCAAATGGTGATGAACTTTGGTGTATTTCCTGTGATTTTACTTTGTTTTGTCGAAGAAAGGCTTCCATGGAGTAATTTTAACATTAAAAATTAAGCCACTGATTTGTTTTTTTTTACTTGGTACAGACAAAACGTTTAATTTCAAATATCTTAACACACGTTGTGAACAAGATTGGCAAGCAGTTCCCTTCAGTTTGTCGCTGTTGAGGTATAACAGAGCAAATTAAAGAGAACAAATCACCTGCATTCATATTGTATTGCTCACAACTTCAGGATACCCCGAGTCATTTCAATTAGATACTTCTGAAGTGTATCAAAGAATCTTAGAAAAGTTACAGCACAGAAGGAGGCCATTCAGCCGGTCTTGTCCATGCCAGCCCTAGGACATCTAGGTGCCCTTTCTAATCCCACCTTCCTGTAGTCACTATTATCATTTTTAAAACTGCAGAGTTATGGTGAAAGGGAGGGCAAGTGGGCCTAGATGGAGTGCTCCTGCGGGCTGAATGGCTTCCTTCTGTGCTGTAACTATTCTATGTTTTATGCAGGAAATGTGGCTTCCTGAGATTGTGCAAAGCACTAAAGAAATGCATGTCCATCTTGTCTTTTCAACCTTTCTTCCTTCCCTCCTTCCAGAATAAGTAGGTTTGTACGGAATAACGAACAGAGCTCTGCTCTGATCAATCTTTTGATGCCCTATCTCTCCAAGCCAAACACATCACAGGCAAAGGACTCTTTACAATGCATTTCCTATCAGGTTGTGAGTGTGGCATGTTGTAACAGTAATGTGCAGGGTCAGTGAGGAATAGGGACACAGCATTCATGCTGTCAAAACCTAGTCAGCTGCCTTCTCCGGGATGGTGGGGGTGTAAAGACAGACAGACTGTGAGAGAGAGAAAATCGCTTTTCTGTTCAGGAATTTTAATGACTGAGTAAAAGCAACATTAAGGGTTAGAAGCAGCCTGTGAGGTACAGGAGATCGAGGGTGAGTCATTCATCCTTTACCTTTTGCTGTGTCTTGATAACCGGGGTCACAGCTTTAAGATAATTGGAAAATGAGGCAGATGGGAGATGATATTTGAAAACAAAATTATGCAGCAATTGTTATGATCAGGAATGTGCTGCCTGAAAGGAGGGTGGAAGTAGATTCAGCAATAACATTCTAAAAGTTATTGGATCACAAAGCTATAAACCGACACTCGTATTAAATAGGGAGCCTCAGCGGGGAACCCGTGGCCAAGGTTGCACATAGCTCTGTTTTGCACAATGAGGAGCTCCGCTCGCGGGAACACCTCAGTGCAGCATCAGATGGGGAGGCCATTTTCTCTTGACCCCCAAATCTCCAATGCACTATGGGAGGGTCCCCCAGCCCCCCCAACACCCATGCAGGACACCCCCAGTCTGATTACCACCACACACAAAGCTCCAGCTTGGCACCTTGGCAGTGTGAACTTGGCACCCTGCAATGCCCCTGCAAGCTGGAAGTGTTACTTGGGCAACTTGGAAGTGCCAGGCTAGCACCGAGGTGGCACTGCCATAATTCCAGGCTGGCAGTTCAAGGTGCCCAGGTAGCACCAGCAATACCAAGGTACCATCCTCCCAAAGGGCATGAACCTGGGGGTCTACAATCCCCTGGGAGACCCTCACGAGTACCGTTCCATCTGGTCACTGTTTGTGGAGACCAATACTGAACTGCGCTCGCCTGAGGTCTCTGAGACGAAAGAGATAGATCCCACACCTCGGGTACCTTAAGAATCTGCACATTAAGTCACGCTTTAATATGCAGATTTGCTATAAAGTGATCCCGCTCACAATGGGCAGGATTTACATCACAATGTCTCACAAGCTCGCATTAGATCTCATGAGGCATTGTGAGCCGGGTAGATCCCGGGAGTGGGGTCTCTTGGCTTCTATCAGCCACGCTGCACCATGGCGATTTGCTTTTTAGGCACTGCATGGCCATAAATCCACGCCCTAAGAGTCTAAATGAGAGAGTGTTGTCCCCGCTGAAGTGTAACAAGAACCTACAAGGCAAACTCTGCTCACCTTTGACGCTCTCTGTACCTACCCTGTCCCTCTACATTCCAGATTTGACTGATAATAAGGAGTAGCAATGTGTGTAAGTGTTGGAGTATTTCTGAAAAGAGGAAACCAACAGGTATCTTGGGAAGTGAGTTTGAGATGAAAGATAGATTACTGCGAGTGCTTGTTTGAACAAGCATCGAGGTTGTCAGTCTGCTAATAATCTCTGGTCTTTGGATTCCTGCCATTGGAAAGCATTGAATTAAAGTGGGGAAGGCAGGTGGAGTGTACAAAGCTTTTGTTTGTGGAAACTGACCTCTGTTGGGAACCTTGAATAATGTACAGGGCAAAGTCGAGAAAGGATGCTAGATGGACTTCCTTGATGCCTAGCTACAGATTGGAGAGGTCAGTGGGACATTAGAAGGGAACTGCAGCTGTAATTTCCTTTTAAACCACAATCACGTCTTTTCCCTTAAGTGAGAAACGGTGAATACCGAACTCAGTGCCTGTGTCAGTCTTTATAGAGATGCTGAGTAGGAAAGATGGTTAACATTGCGCCGTGGGGCATGATGGTAAAAGAGGAAAATGGCTAACATTGTGTCCTGAGGCATGATGGTAAAAGTGGTCAGCAGATTTGTGTGTGATAAACTGCAGAAAGAGTTTTGTGGGAAGAGACAGAATGACATCTTACAACTGGGCATTTTGAAAATGAAAATGAAAATCGTTTATTGTCACGAGTAGACTTCAATGAAGTTACTGTGAAAAGCCCCTAGTCGCCACATTCCGGCGCCTGTTCGGTGAGGCTGGTACGGGAACTTTGTTTTGGAACAGCGAGAGCAAGGCTCTCTCAAGGATGAATGAGGCCTGTGGGCCACAGGATTGTTTATATGAATGAACTATAAACCAAGAACTAAAACCTTAGAAAATAGCAGGGACTTCTGAGATTCAACAGCAATAATCCTGGCATCAACATTCGCAAGACCCTGAGTTTAGAAACTCTCACTCTCCAGAGCGAGCCTGATCATGTTGTCTCCATCTGGTACAATTTTAGTTCAGGTTGTGAGTCTTGAAACTTATGTAATTGTTAAAATAAGGTGTCTTAGGGAGTTAAATAAAAGCTCTGTTACAATCAAGCTGTTGTGAGGACTGATTTGTCTGATTCGTCAGTTGCCGCCAGCAGAGGGCAGCAACAGAGAATTCTATCAGGTTTTTTCATTGGAATCACATGCATACAAAATGAGTTATAATAATATTAAACAACAGCCGATAATGAAAGTGCAAACTTACTTGACCCTAAGGGTGAGCATAAAATAGTCAACATTCTAAATGGATACTTTTGGTCATAGGAATCTAAGCACTCTAACTCTGCCAAGCAAAGATATCCCACATTAGAGCATTGAAGGTAGATCCAGATTGTGTGTGAGGGGGGGGGGGGAGGGGGGTACGGTGGCACAGTGGATAGCACTGCTGCCTCACAGCGCTGAGGAGCCAGGTTCAATCCCGGCCCAGGTCTGTGTGAAGTTTTCACATTTTCCCCATGTCTGTATGGGTCTCACCCCCACAACCCAAAGATGTGCAGAGTAGATGGATTGGCCATGATAAATTGACTCTTAACTAGGAAAAAAGAACTGGGCACTTAAAAAAATTAATCAATTAATTAAAAAGTGTGCAACAGGTAAAGCAGTGGCTCAGCAGCTATTTTATATCTCTGCCTATTTGTAATTCCAATGAAGTCAATATATGGAAGGCCTCATAGAAGCTCCCGTGGCACTACTCAAAGAAGGAAAGGGGTATTTCCCCCATGCTCTCAACACTATGGGCTGAATTCACTGCCGTCGAGAATCTTCGTTTTGCCGGCATCCCGGGAGTTTCCTGGTGACGTGGGGCTGCTCACGGTGGGAAACCCCATGGACCAGCTGGCGAAATGGAGAATCCCACCGGCGGGCCCCACCAGAAATCTGGTCTGGCGGGACGGAGAATCCCTCCCTATGTATCTTTCAACCAACATTGCAAACACAAATTATCTGATCATTATCAGATTAGTGTTTGTGGGATCTTCCTGTGCTCAAATTGGCTGCCACAGCAATGAATGCGCTTCAGAAAGTTCTTCATTGACTGTGAAGTGTTTCCTGACATCCTGTGAAAGGGACTGTGGAAATGCAGTTTTTTTCTTTCGACTGAAGGTAAAAATCTCTCCAGAATATCTCTGCAAATCTTGCTTAAAACCCACCTCCCCAACCCTTTCCTAATACTCTCTTCTTTAGCCCAACCTCCATTTTTCTTCAGGCTTTTCTAAAGCTCCTTGGAATTGGTTTTCTAGATGGATGGCACTGGATAAATTTCAATTGGTTTTCAATTTTCTTCAAACACAGAACTTTGCCTGGTGGATCTGTCCAGAACTATCAGTAGGATTTTGTGCCTCTTTTTCAAAACCTCAAGACAATTTGTTGACAAAAAGAGCCTAATTGATGTAGAAATCTAACATGTTTTAGCACAGATCAATCACAATAATGTAAGAGAATTAGATAACGGTGGTTAGCATTGCTGCCTCACGGTGCAGAGGACCCTGGTTCCATTCCAGCCCCAGGTTATTGGCCGTGTGGAGTTTGCATATTCTCCCTGTGTTTGTGTGGGTCGGACCCCCACAAGCCAAAGATGTGCAGGCTAGGTGGATTGGCCATGCTAAATTGCTCCTTAAAAAAAAAAACTGGACTTGTTGCGGAAAGCAAAATCAAAATCCTCAGAGTAATCAAGTGGGAAAACTATGGACAGGTAGGATGTTTAACGTTAGAGACAGAAGGGGGAAGGAACATTGATTGTCATATTCCTCAGTACAGTGTCTGCTGAGACTGCTTATATGATCTACTGTTTGGCCTTCTATTTTTCTTAATATAGATCACATTGATTGGGTACTAGTTTAGAAAGATTGGATAACCTACAGCAGGCCGCTCAAAGGCCTGGAGAAAAATGAACAGTGGAGCCTTTGTTAGATCCTCAAATCTAGTGACAAGGCAGTCCTCTCGCAGATATCCCACATTAGAACATTGAAGGTCGATCCAGTCCACTTGCCCAGCATTGGTGCACAAAGCTCGCTCCGCTGCTTATGGTGTTTATATGCCTGACACCATACTCCGGAAGCAACTACCCTACTCAGAACTCAGTCACAGCAAGGGGCTCCCGGGTGAACAGCGGATACACTTTAGGAATGTCCTGAAGAGATCAAACATCCCCACCCACTCATGGGAGACCCTGGCTTGTGACTGAGCAAAATGGGGAAGGCTCATTCGGGAAGGTACCGAACACACTGAGGGACTTATCACATTGAGAGACTTCCCTGGGAATGAACAGAGGAAGAGTCAAGGTGTCAGGGGGAGCACACAAACCCATCTACCGAACCTTTCGAACATGAGCTGCCTCACAGAGTCTGCAGATCACACATTGGACCTTTAAGCCATTCACGCCCATCGATCTGGAGTGGAAGCAAGTCATCCCTGATCCCGAGGGACTGCCTAAGAAGATGCTTGCTAACGATCACAAGTAAAGGGAAGTATCTCGAGTCATTTACCAGAACTGATCAGCTATCACACATCAAATGGAATCCTTCTGATTTAAGAGTTTCCTAACTGTGACAGTTTTAACTACTCAGAGATGATTGGCAATCTCATCTGACACTTCCCCTCATCTGGGGTCTTACCTGATAGCTGCTGCTGACACCAAGCCTGTAGAAGATTGGCAGGAAGACTTCGGCACTGAAAATCACCACTAACATATAAGGAATGGCAAAATAGGCGTTGACAGCCCCAAAGTGATATGTATCATACGGGGCCCCCAGCATTGTCACGGCAGACATGAAGCTGGCAGTGAGGCTGAGAGCCACTGGCACGGAGCCCATTTGCCGGCTTCCCAGAAGAAAATCTTCCGATGTCTCCTGTCGTCTTCCCACCACCGCATGGTAGATTCCCACCAGTGCCGAAATCAGCAGGATGGCAACAAAGACCACATAATCCCAGGTACTGAAACTGCTCGAGGTTACAGGCATTCTTCAGATCACCCTTCCCTCAACTCCGAGCTTGCCCACAGATCTGTACAATGTTCCCATGCAACAGTAAGCAGAAACATTGCAGGGTGTCAACCTCCCAACCTGTTACCAAGTTAATGTCAAACCAGTCTTATATGCTTCCCATTTAATCATCTCTCGGTTTGAGTTCATAAGAAATGTCCTACATGTTACCTATTAAACATCATGGTCAACCAAGAAACATTTAAATCTGCATATAGCAACTCATTAACCAACATACAAGATTTGGCAACAGGGCAAAATATAGAGGGAGGGAGGAAATGATCAATGGGCTCTGACTACCCTCTTGAACCTAAATCAAGTGTTCATTATTCCTGTGTGAGTATTTTGGAAAGGTTATTTAGTCATAGGGTGATGTTGAATGTTTGTCATATGCACCAGCCACCATCAGTAAGGAGATATCAAATATCTCCTCCCTCATCCAACGACCCAGAAACTAAATTCAGCCAGCTCAAGACAGGTTATGTTTTAGAATCTGGGACTACCCCAGTGTGTGATTCACTGAACAAGCTCACTGAGCCACACAGTGGCTTCTCCAGTTAACTTTAGCAGAAGGACCCGTTGTAATGTTTTGCTTGGAATGTCGTTGTCTCAAAACTGATCTTCCTCAGCTAAAGCTACTTTCCATTCTAACATTATCACGCTCCCCCTTGGCCCTAATCTTCAGTCATGCACTTCAATTGTTAAAAGATTGACTCAATAACAGCATCCTCATATAGGTATTCATTCTAATCTGGTTGACAGAAATATGTGCTTTGTTATTCATGTTACCTAACTGATGTTGAACCATTAAAAACTGCAGAATGATCCCTATTGGCTCCCTTCGGGTTCCAGCATATGTGTGGTAAAATAAAAAGGTTAGTGGCAATTAATCCTTAGTAACTCAGAGAAAGCTGGTGGCAAATGAACATAGTTTTATTTAATTATTTACAAAGTTCTGCTCAAAGCAGCATATCAATCACAGTACAGCCCTTGCTGGGAGAACTAACCACACCAAACCTTGCTTTGGGCTGACTTTTATCTGAGTTCCAAATGAGCCTTAGGTAGGTGGCCTCCGCCCCCTATCTTGGAAGCTCGCACTCCATGGGCGGGATTCAGTTGTTGGGAAATAAAAAGCTGATATAAATGGAGGCAGCCATTAAGTTGTCAGAGAGCCCTAAAAAACATTATTCAATCACTAATATACATTAAGGAAGGAAAACCCCCCACCCTCCCCCATCTTTATCTCGTCTTGGTCTTGAGGCATCGATGTGGCTGAATCGTAACTGTCCTCTGAATTGGTCAAGTGAGTCACACAGTTGCATAAAATGCTTGAGAGCAAATGGGCTATCAGCCATGTCGGCAACATGTATGTCCTGTAAATTAATTATTAAGAATTGGTTCTTCTGTTCAATTACAGGTTTTTTGATAATTGCTAAATTAATTAAAATGCATTTTGTAAAGAACAATGGTCATTGTATGCTTTCAGTGCAGAGTTTCGAAACTTCTCTAGGCAGTTTCTCCTTTCATTCACACCAGTGGGATTCTCTGCTCCTGCTGCAGTGAATGGAGTTAATATTAAAAAAATTAACAATACTAAATAATAATAATCTTTATTTAGTGTCACAAGTAAGCTTACATTAACACCGCAATGACGTTACTGTGAAAATCCCCGTGTCGCCACATTCCTGCGCCTGTTCGGGTACACTGGGGGAGAATTCAGAATGTCCAATTCACCTAACAAGCATGTCCTTCGGGACTTGTGGGAGGAAACCGGAGCATCCAGAGGAAACTCAAGAAGACATTGGGAGAACGTGCAGACTCCGCACACACAGTGACCCAAGCTGGAATCGAACCTGGGACCCTGGCGCTGTGAAGCAGCAGTGTTAACCACTGTGTTGCCCAGTTTTGGCAGAGCACCAAGTTCTCCGTCCTCGCTAGCAGTGGTAGAGGGGCAGACTTGCCATGGAAAATCCCAGCCTCAGTCTCTAACAGTACCTACACCACAGGGACTGCAATGGTTCTAGAAGGCAGTTCACCACCACCTTCTCAAGGGCAATTAAGGATGGGCAATAAATGCTAGCTTTCTCCGTGGTGCTCACATCCTGTCAAATGAATAATAAAAAAAGAAAATCTCCCTGTTTTCTCCTCAGAGGAGAGAAGGTTGAGTGGAGATTCGTTAGAGATGTTCAAATTCATGAGGGGTTGGGACAGTGAGATAGGGAGAAACAATTCCCGTTGGTAGAATGATTGAGAACCCGAGGACACAGATTTAAGGTGGCATAAAAAAAACGAATGTGACCTGAAGACAAATGTTTTTACACAGTATGTGTTTAGGATCTGGATTGCACTGTCTGAGGCTGTGGCAAAGTCAGGTTCAGTCACGGCTCGCCAAATTAAGTTGTATAATTAGCTGAAGAAAAAAGATTTGCAGGGCTGCGGGGAAAAAGACCAGTTGAGTTGGGAAGATCAGTAAATGCATGGCAGGCCAACCAACCCCTAGCTGAGCTGTTACAAATCTACGATGCCATCTTGAGAACTCAGCACTTTTTTAGTCCATCATCGAATGTCTTAAACCAAATTGGGGCAGGGATTGGCTTTAGAGAAAATTAAAGTGAGATAGGAAATAAATGGTTAATGATGTTTGCAGATGACATTGAGCCAAGTGGTGGGAACAATGAGAACATGATAGATGTCAGGAAACAGAGGTAGTTTTAAATGATCTATGTTTGTATTGTTGGATGTTAGAAATGAGGTGTAGATTTAAGTGAGTTTAATTTAGTTTTCTGTGTAAGAAAGGGTAAAATTCTGGTTAGATTCATGTTAAACAAAGGTGTTTGCATGTATGGGGGTGTGGGATAGCTTTCATTTTAAAATGTGTCTCTTTTGAGCTTAGAGAGTTTACGACATGAACCGTAAACAAGGGCTTTTCGAAGGATTGAGGTGTTGCTTAGCAACCGGAGGGCCGTTTTTTAGGTTAGGAAGGATTTTTGATATTAATTTTTAAACTGAGACAGTAGCAGAAGGGGCTTAGCAGCGAGAGAGAGAACAACTCTCTCAGCTCTGTCAGACGTGGAAGCAAAACAATGGATAATGAACAAGAAAACAAGTTCCAGAGAAACCAAAGGACAGTAAGTTCTAGAAGCCAGTGAATGAAAAGATAAATTCCAAGAAACTGAAGCTAAAGGAACAGAAGAACTGCAATTGGAACAGGGTACTGTTTATTGAAGTTAAGAACAGAGCTGAAAAGTACAAACCTGGTGAAGTTGGCTCATCAGAAATCAGAGACTTGTGACAGCCTGTGAAGCAATAGCTGAAGCAAATGTTAAGCAATTGATGGTTGGTTCCCTGAGAGATGGTGCGAAAAATCTGAATGCCCTTGGCTATTAAGACAAAAACAAATACTAAAAGGTGAGTTGGAAACCCTGGAGGTGGATCCTTGCTGAAAACAGCTGCGGGAAAATATTGTTTGTAAGAAGATTCTGAAGAGTGTATTTTGAGAGGAGAGTGTGGAAACCCTCATGGTCCGATCAGCTGGGGGGGGGGGGGGGGGGGGGGGCGCGAGGGGGGGGGGGGGGGAGTTTGAGGAGAAATCCACAGAAGCTTGATTAGGTGAAATCCACCACTTGGATTCAAAGTGGGGCATTGTCTGACCACAGTTAGCCTGTTGGGTTACAGAGTCTCATGTTTACTGAAAACCCAATAGCATAAGTTTTATTTTGTAACTTGGGTTATCCTTAAAATCTGTATGCCTTTGTGAAGACATGTGGGAGTGAAGGAGCGTTGTATTGTAGTCAAACTTTTCATGGTTGATTTTTTTTGTTGTTGAAAGCTTATTGGCAGTCGTGTGACTCTGTTCATACACATTTGCTAACAAAAAGCTACGGTCTTTTGAGCCAGGGTTCCATCTGGGACTTTCCCGTCCAGTAGTAACATCAACTGGGATCGGAACTTTGAGTACCTGGATAACTGGCAAAAAGCACTGGAAGAAAGAGTATGAAGATCGGTAGACAAAGGACGCAATTTATGGACTGTCCGTTTGAGCCGAGGGAAGAGGATCAGAGTGAAGATTATTGGTGGAGGCTTGGGGAATAACTTCAAGTGCCCGGAGTCAGTGGTGTCAGAAAATGGGAGTACTGTATTGAAATGGAAATTAAGCAATGGATTATCTCTGGTTGAAGCAAAAGTGCAGTTGAGTGTTATGCAAGACATTTGTGGAAACCAGCCTTGTTATATGGTGCAGAAACCTGGAACGATGACTGGACACTCATGATGTGCGCATGCTGAGATGGATGCACGGAGTGATGGAAAAGGGACAATATCAGGAACCAGCACAAACTGGGTCAATGAAGACTGCGGGAGCATCGAAGCAATAGCTGAGAAAAAATTGAAATGGTATGGACATCCGTCGCGCAGAGAGAGAGAGGAAATGTGGTGAGGCAAGTGTTGGAGGGGGAAATACTGGGGAGAAGGAGAAGGGGGAGATGGAAAGATGTGAAGATTTAAACACAGTGGGACTGGAAGAGGAATGGGTGACTGACAGGAAAAAATGGAGTAGGGTGATCAACTAGAATTGTGATGATTCCAAGCAAAATGGGAGAAGCTGTAACAAGATATTTTTTACATCTTTCATATCAGTAAGCTGAATAGTTTTTTAAAAAACTTTTTTTATTCTCCTCATTTTCCACATTTTCATCAAATAAACAACAAAAGACAAGCAACAATAACAAATACAGTATCAATCCCCCAAAGAACATCCCCTTCAACAAATACAGTATCAATCCCACAAACAGCATCCCCTTCATCATACAAACCCAAACATCACCCATACATCCTAAATACACGAAAATCAGAGGCAGAATTCTCCGACCTCCCTGGTTTAAACCACCTACCTGACCGGCGGGATTGGCAGCGCGGGCAAGCTCCGGGGTCCTGGGGAAGGGGGGGAGGGCGCGGGGCGATCTGACTCCGGGGGTGCCCCACGGTGGCCTGCCCTGCGATCAAGGCCCATCGATCGGCGGGCAGGCCTGTGCCGTGGGGGCACTCTTTTTCTTTGGCCCCCGCCATGGCCTTCACCATGGCAGAGGCGGAAGAGACCCCCTCCCCAGCGAATGCGGCGGTATAACGTCAGCAGCCGCTGAGTGCACTGGCGCATGCGCGGACTTACGCCGGCTGGCGAAGTCCTTTCGGCCCCGGCTGGCGTGGCGCCAAAGGCCGTTCATGCCAGCCGGCGGAGTGGGAACCACTGTGGCGCGGGCCTAGCCCCTCAATGTGAGGGCTTGGCACCGGCCCGACGCCGGAGTGGTTCACGCCACTCTAACACACCGGGACCCCCCCCACCCCGCTGGGTAGGGGAGACCCCCAGCCCAGAAAACCAAAAGAGAATTGAAGGTCATCCCATAAACAATGTACTCAACCCCCCCCCCCCCCCCCCCCCCCGGACCCAATAGCACCCCCCCCAATGTTCGATGTCATCCAATTCTTGAAGGTGCATGATCAACAACGCCCATGAATTGTAGAACCCTTCCATCCTCCCCCTCAGTTCAAACTTCACCTTCTTGAGCGTCACAAATTCCATCAGGTCCCCCGCCAAGCCAAGGCATAGGGCAGAGAAGCTGAACTCCACCCCAACAGGACCCGCATCAGTGACCCAATCAGCGAAGTGAAGGCTAAAACATCTTCCCCCCGCACCTGCCTGCAGCTCAAGCTGGTTGACTCACTGAAAATGGCTTCTAAGGGCCCTGGCTCCAAACTCACATGTACCACCCCCGAGATGACCTTAAAAACCTCCCTCCAATAAACCTCCAGCTTCGAGCAGAATCAAAACATGTGAACACAAGGTTGAGCCGTTTACCCTCTGTAGCACCTCACACCACAGACCGTCCTCCATAGCCTCCCCCAACCCTTCTTTATACTTGGCTTTAATCCCCTCCAAGGATACCTTATTCTTCCCCAAAAACATCCCATAGATCGCCTACACCATCCCCTTCTCCATTCCCGCTGCCGTCAATACCGCTTCCAACAACGAGGGGTCCGGCGCCACCAGGAAGCTCTGAATCTCCTTCCTGACAAAGTCCCGGAGCTGCAGGTACCTAAATCTTCCCCCTGCCCCAGTCCATATTTCTCACCCAACTCCGCATTCTCGCAAAACGACCTCTCAGGAACAAGTCTTTTAATACCCTGACTCCCCTCTCCTCCCATCTCCGAAACCTCCCATCTGACTTCCCTGGCTCAAACCTATGGTTCCCCCCTAATCGGCATCTCCCTTGACCCCGCCCACAACTTAAAATGCTGCCTCAACTGCTTCCAAATCTTCAGTGTTGCCACCACCACCGGACTCCCAGAATATTTACATGGGCCATCTGGAGTGGCACAGTTGCCAATGCCCTCAGCCCTGACCCCTTGCACAGACTCTTCTCCATTCTAACTCACTGGGACTCCCCCACCTCCCCTTCCAACCCAACATCTCACCTTGTCGGCATTTGCCCCCCAATAATAGTACAATAAATTCAGGAGGCCCAACCCCCCCTGCCTGCTGTCCTCTCTGCAGAACTACCTTCCTAACCCTGGCTGCCTTCCCCCCAAAACCAACGAGATGATCAACTTATCCACCTTCTGGAAAAATGCCTTTGGCAAATAAATCAGCAGGCACTGAAATACAAACTAAAAACGCGGCAGCATATTCATTTTTATTGCATGCACCTGACCTGCCAGCGACAGAAGGGAAGCTGAATAGTTAATCCCACTCGCAAAAGCATGTTTATCTCAGTTAGTCATGCTTAATCAGTAATATACGGGTTTAAGCTTGAGAATTTATTTCCAATGAATATAATCCACATAATAATTAACTTTTCTGTTTTCTGTAAAAAGAATGCACCAGAATTACTGAACTGACTGAACTTTGCTGGTGTCTAATATTTAACCTCGGTGGGTTAAACAGGCTTAAAGTTAGAAACAAATTGATGACAACTGGGTAAAGGTTGTTGCCACAAGGCAGGACTGAAAAGCTTTGTTGTGATCTGTTGTATGTGGGATCGCTTAGCTCAGTTGGCTATTAGCTATTTGGCACGCAAGTACTCCTGTGCTATAGCTTCGACAGGTTGACAGCTCACTTTTGGGAATGTCTAGTTTTGCTCCTGACATGCTCTCCTGCACTCTTCATTGAACCAGGTTTGATCCCCTGGTCTAGTGGTAATGCTAAAGTGGGGGATATGCTGGACTGCAAGGTTACAAATTGAAACCACAGGTGGCAAAAGGAGATATGGGGGACTTAAATGAGTTCAATGCATTTGAATGGGACTATATCTGATCATTTCTTTAAGCCTCAGGTTACGCAAGGGAAAGCGGTAATACAGAATCAGCTGTGGCTCACTTGGTAGTACTGTCACCTGTGAGTCACAAGTTTGTGGGTTCAAGTCCCACTCCAGGACATGAGCACAAAATCCAAGACTAATACTCTAGAGTGGTACGGAAGGAGTTCTGTAATGTTGACCGTTGGGTGTGCTGCCTTTCAGACGAACTGTTAGACCAGGGCCTGTTTGACCTCACGGGTTGTTGAAATAAAAGGTCCCATGGCATTATTTCCAAGAAAAGAATCTGCCCAGTATCCTGGACATGTTTTGTCCCTCAGTCAACATTCATTAAACAGGTTTAGCTGTTCATTACCATCGTGTTGTCCCTGGGATCATGCAGTGCGCAAATTGGCACATTTCCGACATAATGATAAAGTTCTGGAATATCTGGTGGTCATCAAATTCATTATATAAATGCAAGATTTAAAAAAATAACTAGGCAAGGGCTCTGCACGTCACTATTACCTCTGCACCAAAATGAAAGCCGATATTGGAAACTAACTATGGGCGAAATTCTCCGACCCCACGCAGGGTCGGAGAATTGGCGGGAAGCGGCGTTATTTCCGCTCCCGCAGGTTTTCGAATTCTCCCGCCGGTAAAAAACCGGCGTTGTGCAAATCCCGCCGGCAGCCTGTGAAAACAGCTGGCGCCGGCGGGATTTCATTTTTTTTGCACTGACCTTAAATCTCCGGCCCGGATGGGCCGAAGTCCCGCCGACGTGGCCACGGGTCACGTCGGCGAAAATCACAGTTGATTTAAAACGGCGTCAACCATTGATGATGGTTGACGCCGTTCAGTGTCGGGGGTGGGTTGCGGCATCGGGGGGGGGGGGGGGGGCGGGGGGTGGGTTGCGGCATCGGGGGGGGGGGCGGGGGGTGGGTTGCGGCATCGGGGGGGGGAGTGGGTTGCGGCATCGGGGGGGGGAGTGGGTTGCGGCATGGGGGGGGGAGTGGGTTGCGGCATCGGGGGAGTGGGTTGCGGCCATCGGGGGGGCATCGGGGGAGTGGGTTGCGGCATCGGGGGAGTGGGTTGCGGCCATCGGGGGGGCATCGGGGGAGTGGGTTGCGGCATCGGGGGAGTGGGTTGCGGCATCGGGGGAGCGGGTTGCGGCCATCGGGGGGGCATCGGGGGAGTGGGTTGCGGCATCGGGGGGGTTTGGGGGCAGCGGCGGGCAGAGAGGGGGGCGACGGATGCCCGGGGCCAACGCACCGTCGCCCCCCCCCCTCTGTACGCCGCTGCCCACTACCCCAACCACCCCCCCCCCTCACCACCCCTACCTCCCTCCAACGCCCCTACCCCCCCCCCCTCAACGCCGGGACCCCCCCCCCCCTCAACGCCGGTACCCACACCCCGTCCCCCTCCCTCTGAAGGCCGGTACCCACACCCCCCCCCTCTCTCCTCCTCCTCCCCCTCTCTCCTCCTCCTCCTCCCCCCTCCTTCCTCCTCCCCCCCTCCTTCCTCCTCCCCCTCCTTCCTCCTCCCCCCCTTCCTTCCTCCGTTCCCCCCCTTCCTTCCTCCGTTCCCCCCCCTTCCTTCCTCCCCCCCTTCCTTCCTCCGTCCCCCCCCCCCCTTCCTTCCTCCCCCCTTCCTTCCTCCGTTAGTGGGGGGGGGGGGTGCGGCGTTAGTGGGGGGTGGGGGGTGAGGGGGGTGCGGCGTTGGAGGGGGGTAGGGGTGGTGAAGGGGGTAGGGGTGGTGAAGGGGAGGGGGTTGGGGTAGGGGCAGCGGCGTGCAGAGGAGGGGGGCGACGGATGCCCGGGGCCAACGCACCGTCGCCCCCCCTCTGCACGCAGCTGCCCCTACCCCAAACCCCTCCCCTCACCACCCCTACCCCCTTCACCACCCCTACCCCCCTCCAACGCCGCACCCCCACACCCCTACCCCCACCCCCCACTAACGGAGGAAGTAAGGGGGGGGGAGTAGAGGAGAGAGAGGAGGGGGGGAGAGGAGAGAGGGAGGGGGGGGAGAGGAGAGAGGGAGGGGGGGAGGAGGGAGGGGGAGGGAGGAGAGAGGGAGGGGGGGAGGAGAGAGGGAGGGGGGGGAGGAGAGAGGGGAGGGGGGGGGAGGAGAGAGGGGGGAGGAGGAGAGAGGGGGGGAGGAGGAGAGAGGGGGGGAGGAGGAGAGAGGGGGGGAGGAGGAGAGAGGGGGGGAGGAGGAGAGATGGGGGGGAGGAGGAGAGGGGGGAGGAGGAGAGAGGGGGGGAGGAGGAGAGGGGGGGAGGAGAGAGGGAGGGGGGAAGGAGGAGAGAGGGGGGAGGAGGAGGAGAGAGGGGGGGAGGAGGAGGAGGAGAGAGGGGGGAGGAGGAGAGAGGGGGGGAGGAGGAGAGAGGGGGGGGAGGAGGAGAGAGGGGGGGGAGGAGGAGAGAGGGGGGGGGTGTGGGTACCGGCCTTCAGAGGGAGGGGGACGGGGTGTGGGTACCGGCGTTGAGGGGGGGGGGGACCCGGCGTTGGGGGGGGGGACCCGGCGTTGGGGGGGGGGGACCCGGCGTTGAGGGGGGGGGGAGAGACCCGGCGTTGGAGGGGGGTAGGTGTGGTGGGGAGGGGGGTAGGTGTGGTGGGGAGGGAGGTAGCGGTGGTGAGGGGGGGGGTTGAGGTAGGGGTGGTGAGGGGGGGGGTTGAAGTAGGGGGCAGCGGCGTACAGAGGGGGGGGCGACGGTGCGTTGGCCCCGGGCATCCGTCGCCCCCCCCTCTCTGCCCGGCGCTGCCCCCCAAACCCCCCCCCCCAAATGCCGGAACACCCCCCCCCCCAAATGCCGGAACACACCGCCCCCCCCCAAAATGCCGGGTCTCACACCCCCCCCAAAATGCCGGGTCTCACCCCCCCCCCCCAAAATGCCCGGGTCTCACACCCCCCCCCCCAAAATGCCGGGTTTCACACCCCCCCCAAATGCCGGGTCTCACACCCCCCCCCCAAAATGCGGGTCTCACACCCCCCCCCCCCAAAATGCCGGGTCTCACACCCCCCCCCAAAATGCCGGGTCTCACACCCCCCCCCCCAAAATTGCCGGGTCTCACACCCCCCCCCAAAATGCCGGGTCTCACACCCCCCCCCCCCAAATGCCGGGTCTCACACCCCCCCCCCCCAAATGCCGGGTCTCACCCCCCCCCCCCAAAATGCCGGGTCTCACCCCCCCCCCCCCCCAAATGCCGGGTCTCACACACCCCCCCCCCCCCCAAAATGCCGGGTCTCACACACCCCCTCCCCCCAAAATGCCGGGTCTCACACCCCCCCTCCCCAAAATGCCGGGTCTCACACACCCCCAAAATGCCGGGTCTCACACACACCCCCCCCCCAAAATGCCGGGTCTCACACACCCCCCCCCCCCAAATGCCGGGTCTCACACACCCCCCCCCCCCAAAATGCCGGGTCTCACACACCCCCCCCCTCCAAATGCCGGGTCTGTCTCTCTCCTCCTCCTCCAAAAAACGCCACTTCCGCAGCTGGTGAAACGACGCGTATCGCTGTCAGTCAGCTGCTGGCCCTTCCGGGACCGGAGATTGCCAGCTTAAAAGAAGGCCCGGACGCCGGAGTCATGCGCACCGATTTTTTTCGCAGGCAACCCGCGTTACGAAGGCCTATGGAGAATCCAGCCCATAGGTTTTCGAATTCTCCCGCCGGTAAAAAACCGACGTTGTGCAAATCCCGCCGGCAGCCTGTGAAAACAGCTGGCGCCAGCGGGATTTCATTTTTTTTTGCACTGACCTTAAATCTCCGGCCGGGATGGGCCGAAGTCCCGCCGACGTGGCCACGGGTCACTTCGGCGAAAATCACAGTTGATTTAAACGGCGTCAACCATTGATGATGGTTGACACCGTCAGTGTCGGGGGTGGGTTGCGGCATGGGGGGGTTGCGGCATCGGGGGAGTGGGTGCGGCCATCGGGGGGGCATCGGGGGGTGGGTTGCGGCATGGGGGGTTGCGGCATCGGGGGAGTGGGTTGCGGCCATCGGGGGGGCATCGGGGGGTGGGTTGCGGCATCGGGGGGGGGGTGGGTTGCGGCATGGGGGGGTTGCGGCATCGGGGGAGTGGGTTGCGGCCATTGGGGGGCATCGGGGGGGTGGGTTGCGGCATCGGGGGGTTGCGGCATCGGGGGGGGTGGGTTGCGGCCATCGGGGGGGGCATCGGGGGAGTGGTTTGCGGCATCGGGGGGGGTTTGGGGGCAGCGGCGTGCAGAGAGAGGGGGCTACGGATGCCCGGGGCCAACGCACCGTCGCCCCCCCCCTCTGTACGCCGCTGCCCCCTACCCCAACCACCCCCCCCTCACCACCCCTACCTCCCTCCAACGCCCCTACCCCCCTCCCCACCACCCTACCCCCCTCAACACCGCCCCCCATCTCTCGCAACGCCGCAACCCCCCCCCCCCTTAACGCCGGGTCCCCCCCCTCAACGCCGGGTCCCCCCCCCCTCAATGCCGGGTCCCCCCCCCCTCAACGCCGGGTCCCCCCCCCTCAACGCCGGGTCCCCCCCCCTCAACGCCGGGTCCCCCCCCCCTCAACGCCGGGTTCCCCCCCCCCCTCAACGCCGGGTCCCCCCCCCCTCAACGCCGGGTCCCCCGCCCTCAACGCCGGTACCCACACCCCGTCCCCCTCCCTCTGAAGGCCGGTACCCACACCCCCCCTCTCTCTTCCTCCCCCCTCATTCCTCCTCCCCCCCTCCTTCTCCTCCCCCCTCCTTCCTCCTCCCCCGTCCTTCCTCCTCCCCCCTCTTCCTCCTCCCCTCCTTCCTTCCTCCGTCCCCCCCCTTCCTTCCTCCGTCCCCCCCCTTCCTTCCTCCGTCCCCCCCTTCCTTCCTCCTCCCCCCCCTCCTTCCTCTTCCCCCCCTCCTTCCTCCTCCCCCCCCTCCTTCCTCCTCCCCCCCCTCCTTCCTCCGTCCCCCCTCCTTCCTCCTCCCCCCCCTTCCTTCCTCCGTTAGTGGGGGGGGGGGGGGGTGCGGCGTTAGTGGGGGGTGGGGGGGTGCGGCGTTGGTGTGGGGTAGGGGTGGTGAAGGGGGTAGGGGTGGTGAAGGGGGTAGAGGTGGTGAGGGGAGGGGGTTGGGGTAGGGGCAGCTGCGTGCAGAGGGGGGGCGACGGTGCGTTGGCCCGGGCATCAGTCGCCCCCCTCTCTGCACGCCGCTGCCCCTACCCCAACCCCCCTCACCACCCCTACCCCCTTCACCACCCCTACCCCCTTCACCACCCCTACCCCCTCCAACGCCGCACCCCCCCCCCCCCCCACTAACGGAGGAAGGAAGGGGGAAGGAAGGAAGGGGGGGGAGGAAGGAAGGGGGGGGAGGAAGGAAGGGGGGGGAGGAAGGAAGGGGGGGGAGGAAGGAAGGGGGGGAGGAAGGAGGGGGGGAGGAAGGAAGGGGGGAGGAAGGAAGGGGGGAGGGAGGAAGGAAGGGGGGGGAGGAAGGAAGGGGGGGGAGGAAGGAAGGGGGGGGAGGAAGGAGGGAGGGAGGGAGGAAGGAAGGGGGGGAGGAGGGGAGGGGGGGAGGAGGGGGGAGGAGGAGAGAGGGGGGGGGGAGGAGAGAGGGGGGGGAGGAAGAGAGAGGGGGGGAGGAAGAGAGAGGGGGGGAGGAGGAGAGAGGGGGGGAGGAGGAGAGAGGGGTGGGAGGAGGAGAGGGGGGGGAGGAGGAGAGAGGGGGGGAGGAGGGGAGAGGGGGGGGAGGAGGAGAGAGGGGGGGAGGAGGAGAGAGGGGGGGAGGAGGAGAGAGGGGGGGAGGAGGAGAGAGGGGGGGGGAGGAGGAGAGAGGGGGGGTGTGGGTACGGCCTTCAGAGGGAGGGGGACGGGGTGTGGGTACCGGCATTGAGGGGGGGGGACCCGGCGTTGAGGGGGAGGGGGACCCGGCGTTGAGGGGGGGGGGACCCGGCGTTGAGGGGGGGGGGACCCGGCGTTGAGGCGGGGGGGACCCGGCGGTGGGGGGGGGGGGGTTGCGGCGTTGAGGGGGGGGGGGGGTTGCGGCGTTGCGAGAGATGGGGGCGGCGTTGGAGGGGGGTGGGGGTGGTGGGGAGGGAGGTAGGGGTGGTGGGGAGGGAGGGTAGGGTGGTGGGGAGGGAGGGTAGGGGTGGTGGGGAGGGAGGGTAGGGGTGGTGGGGAGGGAGGTGGGGTGGTGGGGAGGGGGGTAGGAGTGGTGGGGAGGCATGTAGGGGTGGTGAGGGGGGGTTGGGGTAGGGGGCAGCGGCGTACAGGGGGGGGCGACGGTGCGTTGGTCCCGGGCATCCGTCGCCCCCCCTCTCTGCCCGCCGCTGCCCCAACCCCCCCCCCCAAATGCCGGGTCTCACAACCCCCCCCCCCCCCCAAAATGCCGGGTCTCACACCCCCCCCAAAATGCCGGGTCTCACACCCCCCCCCCAAATGCCGGGTCTCACACCCCCCCCCCCCCCAAAATGCCGGGTCTCACAACCTCCCAAAATGCCGGGTCTCACCCCCCCCCCCCCCCCCCCCAAAATGCCGGGTCTGTCTCTCTTCTCCTCCTCCTCCAAAAAACGGTGGGTCTCACCACTTCCGCAGCTGGTGAAACTGACGCGTATCGCGTCAGTCAGCTGCTGGCCCTTCCGGGACCGGAGATTGCCAGCTTAAAAGAAGGCCTGGACGCCGGAGTCATGCGCACCGATTTTTTTCGCAGGCAACCCGCGTTACGAAGGCCTACGGAGAATCCAGCCCTATAAGTGCAAAGTGGAAATCAGGAAGGCCATTCTGGAAGGAGCTATGCAACTGGGAATATTCCCTAGTAAATGAAGGGCCCAGCGATATGTTGGAAGCAGAAATAATATCACAGGATGTACACTCCTGGCTTAGATAGAAGTTCAATCTTGTCCAACTATTTTCAATTCTTCCCCCCCCCCCCCCCACCCCCACCGTATATCTGTCTTGTGTGTGTCTGGGTAGAGGGTGGGATGGGGTTTGGGGAATAGTCATAGTGGCAGAGAATTATTCCATTCTTACCATTATATGTTCATCTTTTTCCTTGTTATAAATAAACAGTATTTAAAATATTTTACTTACAAATCTGGTGCCTGCAGCTCATTGAAGCAGGCAATGGTCAAAGGTCTCATGAAAATATCCGAATGGTTGGTTAATTCACTTCTGTTGGGACTCCAGGGTCTGTGGGGCTGGAATTGACTGCAAACTCGCCCAAGGTGTCATAATAATATTACGTCACCGTTGAGGGTTGGGGAAAACTGGGAGATGAGATCTCGCTGTCGAGAATCTCGTTTCCCGCTCTCGCAGGATATTGAGTCCTTGTCACCACTTATGCTGCCGGCAGACGCGGGCTCAAAATCCTGCCCTTTTCCTGCAGCCGCAAA
Source organism: Scyliorhinus canicula (assembly GCF_902713615.1). NCBI lineage: Eukaryota > Metazoa > Chordata > Chondrichthyes > Carcharhiniformes > Scyliorhinidae > Scyliorhinus > Scyliorhinus canicula. Next base: position 42,320,794 of record NC_052165.1, on the reverse strand, counting down.
CAGTTACTGCAGAGGTGTTTTCCCTGGATTACACTGGTATCCAGGAGCTTCCACATCCTGCAATCCCAACATATCACCTTCCCTGACATCCCAAATGTGTGTTGATTAATTCATAATTGTTAATTAATTAATTTATAATTAATAAAACCAACACCTTCCAATAGGTTTTGGCACTGTCAATATACTTGACAATACTGATAAGACAATACAGTACCTACAATACTGATAAAGCTCGTAGTTTCTCGTAATACCCATTACTGATTTATCTGCTCCTTCTGCTGCACCCATATGGAAATCAAATACTGGAGTAGAAAAAAAAAGGACCTCCTCCCTGCCCTTCACTGAACGCTCCATTCAGTACTCTTTACTTCTTGCAGTAACCCTTACCACAGCACCCCTTTCTCCCTATGCACCAAATTCCCACTTTGGGCCAGATTCCTATAAATACTCACAGAGTTTCTATCTCACTCAGGTGGAAGTGTCCGCTCACTGACCACATGCCTCTTACCAATCATCTCCTTTAACAATCTGAAAGTTCTCTTCGCTGAGGTTTTAAGCTAACAATAAGTTGGGTTTACCTTGCTGTGGGGTAAAGATTGTGGAACAATTAACATAACCCTGTTCCGATAGTATGCTAAAAATTAGTATGGGAAACTAATTCAGCAATTTCAAAACTTGTTGAACGGACAAAAAGAAGGAGGAATCAAATTGGTGAATGAGTAACTGGCATCCTGTCCTTCATGGAGCCAACCAATGGTGACAAAGAGTTGGTAGAGAAAATTAATAAGGTTATAAAGGAACAAGGAGAGATAGTGGATAATATTAACATGCATCTGATGTGTGGGATCTATATATCTAACTGGAGAACACTATTGGTGACTGATTTAGAGACCTATTAGAGGAAACAAAAATCCTGAATTTGGCCAGACGATGAATTGGGAAAGACAAAACCATGGGTCCCAGCTACACAGCCAGGCCATGTGTTCTGAGTCAGTCTCATAGCTGAACCAAAGAGTGGATATCACTTTCCTTAGGAGTAAAGTGAAAAAATCAGTACCATTATTATGGGATAAGGTTGGTTCATTGTGAAGACCTTGGCCTAAAACACCAATACTGTGAGCTGCTGGGGTGTGGTGGGTAGAAATGGTTGTCAAAAAAGAAACAATGCTTGGTTATGCGGGTGCAAGGCTCCGGAGCACCAAGCATGTTGGGACCTCCCATCTCCCCAGGCTTGCTATGTTCAATGAAATTAATGTCCAATTGTAAGGGTATCTATGTCGGCCATAAAGAAAGAGGGGAATGTTGCTTTATTTTTTTAAATGTTTAATTTAGAGCACCCAATTCATTTTTCCAATTAAGGGGCAATTTAGCGTGGCCAATCCACCTACCCTGCACATCTTATGGGTTGTGGGGACGAAACCCATGCAAACACGAGGAAAATGTGCAAACTCCACACGAACAGTGACCCAGAGCCAGGATCGAACCTGGGACCTCGGCGCTATGACCTCAGCCCGTGCCACCGCCTGCAAGTCTTGCGGTAAAAAGGGCCACTTTACAGCTGTGTGCCAGGCCCACGCTGTCGCCGCTATCGTGCCCGCAATCGCCCCCTCCCCCTGCTGAACGCACAATGGGCACCGCCATCTTCTCCTCCTGGGGCCACGTGCGGCCACTGGATGCTGCCATCTTCTCCTCCCAGACCCGAGTGTGGCCAGTGGGCGCCGCCATCTTCTCCTCCCAGGGCCACGTGCGACCACTGGGCGCCGCCATCTTGTCCCGCCCCCGCAATGTGCGCCCCGTGGGCACCGCCATTTTGTTCCTCACATGACCTCCGGACGCCGCCATCTTGTCTTCCCCACGGGGCTGGAACTACACATCACGATCTGGGTCCATCCGACACCTCTGACGACCACCCGCAGCTTGCCTCGATGATGCTGTGATGCGCTAACAATTGCACACAGAAACACAAAACGGTACAAAAGAGGCTTTATTACCGTGAGATGTTATTCCCTCAAGTGGAGCTGTAAAATGGCAGCTCAGGAGACCTCATGGATATTTAGACTGCTCCCTGTGGGCTGAGCTAGCCGGCAGGGGCTTACCGACAAACTATGCAGGGGCTTACCGACAAACCTGTAATAGCAGGTACTATTGTACATCCCCTAATAGAGGCACACACATATATATATATATACAGTGGTATAAGCACACACTGGACCAATCTCGTCCACACAACCTGGACACCGCTTCCACAACGGTGAAAATCGACGGCCACATGACCTCTTGCCTGCTGGACTCCAGGAGCACCAAAAGCTTCATACACCCGGATACGGTAAGGTGCTGCTCCCTCGCGGTCCACCCCGCCAATTAAAGGATCTCCCTGGCCTCCGGATCCCACTCTGTCCTCATCCAAGGGTTCTGCACGGTCACTCTCACAGTCCAGGGCGTAGAATTCATCGGTTTCCAGCTCTACATCCTTCCTAACATCTGCGCTGCACTATTGCTGGGCCTGGATTTCCAGTGCAATCTCCAGAGCCTCACCCTCTAATTTGGCGGACCCCTACCTCCACTCACCGTTTGCGCCTCGCGACCCTCAAGGTTGACCCATCCTCCCTCTTTGCCAATCTAACTGCGGATTGCAAACCCGTTGCCACCAGGAGCAGACTGTACAGCGCCCAGGACAAGGCCTTCATCAGGTCCGAGGTCCAGCGGCTGCTTCGGGAGGGTATCATTGAGGCCAGCAACAGCCCCTGGAGAGCCCAAATGGTAGTGGTTAAAACTGGGGAGAAACACAGAATGGTCGTGGACTACAGCCAGACCATCAATTGGTAAATGCAGCTCGAAGCGTACCATATCTGATATGGTCAATCAGATTGCACAGTACCGGGTCTTCTCAACAATTGACCTGAAATCCGCCTACCACCAGCTCCCCATCCGTAAATCGGACTGTCCATACACTGCCTTTGAGGTGGACAGTCGGCTCTATCACTTTCTTAGGGTTCCTTTCGGCGTCACTAACGGGGTTTCGGTCTTCCAAAGGGAGATGAACCGAATGGTCGACCGGTACGGTTTGCGATCTACGTTTTCGTACTTAGATAATGTCACCATCTGCGGCCATGACCAGCAGGACCACGAAGCCAACCTCGCTAAATTCTTCCACACTGCCACTCTTCTCAACCTTACGTATAATAAAGAGAAGCGTGTGTTCAGCACGACCCGCCTAGCCATCCTCGGCTATGTAGTCCAAAACAAACTTCTGGGTCCCGATCCCAACCGCATGCGCCCCCTCATGGAGCTTCCCCGCCCCCACTGCCCCAAGGCCCTCAAACGCTGCCTGGGGTTCTTCTCCTACTACGCCCAGTGGGTCCCAAACTATGCGGACAAGGCCCGCCCACTCATACAGTCCACTCAATTCCCCCTCGCGGCCGAGGCACAACATACATTCGCCCGTATTAGAGCAGACATAGCCAAGGCCGGGATGCACGCAGTAGACAAGGCACTTCCCTTTCATGTAGAAAGCGACGCTTCAGATGTCGCCCTTGCCACCACTCTAAACCAGGCAGGCAGACCCGTGGCTTTCTTTTCCCACACCCTCCGCGCCTCTGAAATTCGGCACTCATCCGTCGAAAAAGAGGCCCAAGCTATCGTTGAAGCTGTGCGGCATTGGAGGCATTATCTGGACAGCAGGAGATTCACTCTCCTCACTGACTGGGCACCGGACCTTGAAAATGGACATTCTTTTCCCGCCCACTGTAAATTATTTGCAAAACTGTATATAGTTCCACACCACCCCCGCCGGACTCATTTTTAACAGGTGGTGAATGTGGTGAATCACTGTGTGCACCTGTATTAGGGGATGTAAGGTAGGACCTGCACTACAGGTTCGCCGGTAGCCCCTGGATTGAATGCATACTGTTGCCGTAATTCTTCATCACACTCTTGCTACCACGGGAGTGGTTGAAACAAATAGTATAAGCTAACCAAAACCAGTACTCCTATGTGTCGTCAAACCAAAGTTCAATCGATTTTTAAGTTGCAAGGGAATTAAGGGATATAGATTATAGAACAGTACAGCACAGAACAGGCCCTTCGGCCCTCGATGTTGTGCCGAGCAATGATCACCCTACTCAAACCCCCGTATCCACCCTATACCCGTAACCCAACAACCCCCCCTTAACCTTACTTTTTAGGACACTACGGGCAATTTAGCATGGCCAATCCACCTAACCGGCACATCTTTGGACTGTGGGAGGAAACCGGAGCACCCGGAGGAAACCCACGCACACACGGGGAGGACGTGCAGACTCCGCACAGACAGTGACCCAGCCGGGAATCGAACCTGGGACCCTGGAGCTGTGAAGCATTTATGCTAACCACCATGCTACCGTGCTGCCCGATGGGGAATAGTGTGATCGAAGATGATAAGTATAGGATACAGAATCCCTACAGTGCAGGTCATTTGGCCCATCAAGTCTGCACCAACCCTCTGAAGAGCACTCCACCTCAGCCCACTTCCCCACCCTCTCCCAATAACCCCTTAATCTAACCTACACGTCCCAGGAAACTAAGGGGCAATTTAGTATGGCCAATCCACCTCCCCGCACATCTTTCGACAGTGATCTTAGATGCAGGACAAATCTGTTCCTGAACTCATTTATGCTCTTCTGTATAAGAACCTTTCATAGGAATTTGATTTATGGATGAGGATATGCACTCAGCGATGGAATCACTGACTGATTACTTTAATGTATTGGAATTGATTTTCATACATATTTTAATTGAAGTTAGTGGTAGGGTAATTTTGTTTTTTTATTATTCATTTAACTTTATGTATTTAAACAATCGCAAAAAAGCAATGGTTAATGATAAAGTGAGTTGAATAGAAGGATGTTGAATGCTGGACCAGTTTCGAGGGGCTGAATGATCTCCAGTTTCCACTTGTCGAGGGAAAGGTTCAGCCTCTGCCGGGCATGCGCAGACGAGCCCGTCACTGACTCGGGCTGTCATTGGTCAGGTTTTCCAGTGACGTCTGCTGCGGCCGAGACCACATGGGCCAGACTCCCACAATGCAGCAGTGAAGATGGCGGCGCCCAGGAGTCGAAGACGTGTGGCTCAGTGAAGGAAGGGAAGCGACTTCGTCCCAGGATCAGGGGGAACCAAACCCACTCACCCATCATGAAGAACAAATCGGCCCGGCACCGGACCGACAACACATTCCGGGTGAGCGGCTTCATCGCGTCCCCCATCCTGTGGCCTCGTCCTGCCCCCACTCCCCCGTCCTGTCCCCCCATCCTGTGTCCACCCCCAATCCTGTCTCGAGCCCGTCTGCCCGTGCCTCATTTCCGCATTGGTCCGTCCCCCGTCCCGTGTCCGTCAGTCCTCAGTCCCGTGTCCAAACATAGAACGTACAGTGCAGGAGGCCATTCGGCCCATCGAGTCTGCACCGACCCACTTAAACCCTCACTTCCACCCTATCCCTGTAACCCAATAATCCCTCCTAACCGTTTTTGGTCACGAAGGGCAATTTATCATGGCCAATCCACCTAACCTGCACGTCTTTGGAATGTGGGAGGAAACGGGAGCACCCGGAGGAAACCCACGCAGACACGGGGAGAACGTGCAGACTCCGCACAGACAGTGACCGAGCAGGGAATCGAACCTGGTACCCTGGCACTGTGAAGCCACAGTGCTAATCACTTGTGCTACTGTGCTGCCCTTCTGTCCTGTGTCTGTCTGTCGTCCCATGTCCTTTGGTCCGTCCATCCCACGTCTGTATGTCCCCAGTTCTCGCTTCCGTCCGCGCCCCCATACCCGTCTCCGTCGGTGGTCCGTCCCGTCTCCCTCGGTGGTCCGTCCCGTCTCCCTCGGTGGTCCGTCCCGTCTCCCTCGGTGGTCCGTCCCGTGTCCCTCGGTGGCCCGTCCCGTGTCCCTCGGTGGCCCGTCCCGTGTCCCTCGGTGGCCCGTCCCGTCTCCCTCGGTGGCCCGTCCCGTCTCCCTCGGTGGCCCGTCCCGTCTCCCTCGGTGGCCCGTGGCGTGTCCCTCGGTGGCCCGTGGCGTGTCCCTCGGTGGCCCGTGCCGTGTCCCTCGGTGGCCCGTGCCGTGTCCCTCGGTGGCCCGTGCCGTGTCCCTCGATGGCCCGTGCCGTGTCCCTCGGTGGTCCGTCCCGTGTCCCTCGGTGGTCCGTCCCGTGTCCCTCGGTCTGTCTGTCCGTCCGCCCCCGCGTCCGTCTGTCCCGCGTCATGCCTCCCTGCATCCATCCCCTATTCTCGCATCCGTGTGCTTCCCTGTCCCTTGACCATCCGTGCGATCCCCTGTCACGTCCTTGCGCCCCCCCCCCCCCCCCCCCCCCCCCCCCCCCCCAATCCCGTGTCCATCCGTGCCTCACTCTGTATGCAGTGATTCTGGCTGATGTGCTGTATTTCAGATGTCTGAGATTAACCTTTCTGTTTTTACAGTTTCTCACCTTCTCTGAACGATTGGCGAATGTGAATATTGATATAATTCACCGGATTGATAGAACTGGGAGCTATGCTGAGGTAAAGAGACTGATGGACTGCACGGCCATTTGATAATGAATACATTTCAAAAGTCTTCCTCAAATGCTACAATAGCTGGAGAAACACTGGAAACATGAAGGGGGATTTAAAACTTTGACATCAAAGATGTGTTCACTGCAAGGGGTATTGAGAAAAAGATTGAAACATTGGATAAGGATTTGAAAAAGGAGACACAAGACAGAGTAAAGGGGAAATGGGAGCAGATCTGAAATGTTTGCATTGCTCTGATGGGCTGAGTGACTTTTGTAGTTGCTGTGAGCTAAACATTAATTGTTTTTTATAAAATCGTACTCTTGTGCAATGCCTTGTTTTGGTTTCTCTATGTTCCTTAAATTAAAGTAACTAGTGATGCATTGTAAAAGTGTGATGTTCTTATTTAAGTCCTCCTGTAAATAAACCCTCTCATCTTTTGTAAACTTCACCCTTACTGCCTCAGTGGACAATGAAGTGAGCAAACTGTAATACTTTGTATCTAAGTAAAAAATTTCTATGCCCCTCATAATTTTATACATTTCAATTGTGTCCCTCTTCAGTCTCCTCTGCTCCAAGGTAAACAATCCCAGTCTATCCAATCTCTCTTCATAGCAAATACTCTCCAGCCCACGCAACGTTGTGGTAAATCTCTTCTCAACCCTTTCCAGTGTCATCACATCTCCCTGTTATTAGAATGTCCTGAAGCAATTAATTATCACTTAATTATTTTCTACATGTGGTAATAGTGGAAAATGTGCCAACAAATCTGAACAACAAAAATTCCACAAAGAACAATGTGATAATCTGATGATCGGGTTTAGTGATATTGGTCAGGAGATGGGAGAGCTTTACTGCTGTTCTGCAAAATAGTGTCACGGGATCATTTACATCCACGTGCGAAGTCTGACGGGGTCTCAATTAAACATTGCATCCAGAAGTTGCCATCTCTGACAACAATGTGCCAACCTCGGTTATGCGCTCAAATCCTTGAAGTGAGTGAGACTTGAATCTACAAGCTTTTGACTTGGGTAAGATTGCTTTCCAGCTGAGCCATGGTTGATGTTGGGCACGCAACTTCATGTTGTGTTTCAGTGCAAGTTTGTTCCATGCTGCTATCTTGATCTCTCCCAATGCTTTGTTAATCCAGTGGCTGTGCATTTAACAAAATACACTTTCATTTGCGACCTGTTGGCACAACGAGTAACTTTGTCTGAAACAGAGTTAGTTAAGCATTTTCTACTTGGCGGCTACACAGCAAGCTGCACTATCTGCCCTGTTAAATCCCAGATTGCTGATAGAATAGAATCACTCCAGTGCAGAAGGAGGTCCCACCCTTTCCCTATAACTAAATAACCCACCTAACCTTTTGGACACTAAGGGGCAATTTAGCATAAGCAATCCATCTAACCTGCACATCTTTGGACTGTGGGAGGAAACTGGAGCACCCAGAGGAAACCCATGCAGACACTGGGAGAACTTGCATACTCCACACAGTAACCCGAGGCTAGAATTGAACCCAGGTTCCTGGCGCTGTGAGGTAGGAGTGCTAACTACTGTGCCGGCCTGATGATGCCAACGCTATTGTGGTTTTGATTTGTTTTTTTTTCCACCATGAAGAGTACAACGCTATGAATGACTCTTTCCAAATGATCAGATTCAGACAGAACAGACCAGTGAGAGAGAGAGAGATATGAGCACAGGGCACAGTTACCTGGGCTAGTGGGACAGGTGTAGAGGGCTGGAGGCTGTGCCGTTTGTTTCCTCCTGCTCTACAGTATGTTGACAGAATTGTGACTCTGGTCTGTTCGTTGTGTTTGTGATTACAAACTGTACTCTACTGCACGTGAAAGTAAAAATCTGCATTTCTCTTAGGAGGTTGAAACCTATTTTTATGAAGGGTTGGAGAAATGGAGAGACCTGAATTGCACAGAATACTTTGGTATGGCTTACTTCAATTGCACATTTACACTGCGAACATCTGTGCGAACATTTTCAGTGAAATATGGAAATAACTTTTCACCAGTTTTCACCCCAATTGGTCAGGATAATCTTGTTAACGAATCCGATGCACTGAACTACCTGATGTGCTGAGGAATGGATAAGTTCTTGGAAAGAAAAATCTTCAGGGCTGTGGGGAAGAAGCAGAGAAGTGGGACGAACACCAGTAATAGGAGAAATGGTGGACCCTATGGCCCCTTGAACCTGTTCCGATTAATGGGCATTGCTCTTTCGTGTAAAACTGATTAGATTCGTATTACGGCCCAACATGTCACCGCAGGAAAGATTTAATTCTTGCCTGGGGCTACATTAATTTGGGTATCTAGGCATGGGCTTGAAGTAAATTGAACTTTAGTATAAAGGGAGGGAGATTGTAATTTATCATATCTGCCATTAATGTCCTAAAGTGCTTTCTACTCAGTGACTTGCTCTGAAGGGCAATCACTGTTATGTTGGTTAAGAGGCAGCTGTTTTGCACCCAGCAGTGGCTAATCTGAATCTGTTGGTTGATGGAAGGATGTTGTCTCGGACAGTGGGAAGACTCCCTACTCCTCCTCCAACTAGGGTTATGGGTTCTATGAAAACCTGCCTGAAGAGGCAGACTGGTTTGCTGGCCCACCCCGGAGGATGATGCCTCTCACAGTGCAACACTGTGTCCTCAACCTGTGGAGTGGGGCTTGATACCACGACTGAGCCAAACTGATGGAAGGCTCTGATAAAGAATCCAAATCTGCACAATTATAACTTGATGACTGCATCCTAACCTGTGTTTCTCTTTACAGTTAAATTTCACAAAGAGGTGTACGGAAGAACCCAGTCTTTTAATCAGCTGGTATATCATCAGAATGCAGTTGTGGAAAGCTTGAAAAACCACCTTCAAATCAAGAACAGCCTGGCCTATCAGCCTTTACTTGAGTAAGGATCTGAACAGATTAACTTTTCCCCTTAATGAAAGTGTACACTGTCACCAACCTGAGACACACTGGTGATATTGTATCTCTCATATAATGTTGCGAGTTGATAAGCAAATGGAAGAGGATAAACTGAAACTGTTATATAAGGTAATATAGGGGCCGGTTTAGCTCAGTTGGTTGGACAGCTAGTTTGTGATGCAGAGGAAGGCCAACATCGCAGGTTCAATATCCGTACCAGCTAAGGTTATTCGTGAAGACCCACCTTCTCAACCTTACCCCTTGCCTGAGGTGTGGTGATTTTTGGGGCTGGTTTAGCATTGGGCTAAATCGCTGGCTTTGAAAGCAGACCACGGCGGGCCAGCAGCACGGTTCAATTCCTGTACCAGCCTCCCCGAACAGGTGCCGGAATGTGGTGACTAGGGGCTTTTCACAGTATCTTCATTTGAAGCCTCCTTGTGACAATAAGCGATTTTCATTTAATTTCGTTTTTAATTTCCTCGGGTTAAATCACCACCAGCCTCAAAGGAGAAAGCAGCCTATGGTCACCTGGGACTATGGTTACTTTACTTACTTTTCTAAGGTAATTAGCTAGTAGTAAACTGTGCATAGCAAGCCCCACGACACTCCCATGGTAATGGCCAGATTACCTGCATTAGTGATGTTAGTTGAGAAATGAATACTGTCCAGGACACCAGGGAGAACTTTGTTGCTTTTTATTTTTGAATGATGCTTGGTGTTCTATTGTATCCACCTGAACAAGTTTAATGTCTTCTCCGAAATGCATCATCTCTGGCAGTGTGGCACTGCACCTCTGGCAGTATGCGTAGCTTCAGTGCTGCACCTCTGGCAGTGCGGCACAGCTTCAGTGCTGCACCTCTGTTGATGCGTCGTGGCTTCAGTGCTGCACCTCTGTTGGTGCGGCGCTGCCTCTGCCTGGTGACCCCATGTTGAACCCTTGTACAAGCAGTGCTTGTGTTGATATAGAATTGCTTCAAGCATGAACGTTCCATGAATAAAGGTGTGTGCATTGGCACCAAGTCTCACTCACTCAATGTCCCCTATGTTTATTGATCTACATTGTTTTTTGCTCATGATTTTTAAAATATTCTTCTGTTCAATCCCCTCCATGGGTTCACTCTCCCCCCCCCCCCCCCCCCCCCCCCGTCTCTGTAACCTCCTCCATCTCCACAACCCTCTGAGGTCTCTGCCCTCCAATTCTGACCAATTGAACATTCCTGACTTCTGCCATTGTCAGATGTGCCTGAGTATATTCTTTTTAAAAAAATAATTTTTATTCAAATTTTCACATTTTCACAAAAAAGAAAACAATAACAAAAAATTCTAAGAACAAAAAGAACAGAATCCCCCCGCCCTCCCCGTATATACAAAATGGAAACAAGTCCCCAGCGTCCTGACACCTGCCCTGTGCCAACTCAGGAACCCGCCAACAATTCTCCCCGGAACAAACCGGTGGTTCCCCCGTATCGGGGGACCCCATCGAGGCCCCCACCTCCCCCCTGTGCCGCCTCAATTGCCCCCAAATCTTGAGGGTAGCTGCCACCACCAGGCTCGTGGTATACTTCGTTGGAGGGAGTGGCAGCGGCGCCGTTGCCAGCGCTTCCAGGCTCGTGCCCACACAGGATGCCATCTCCATCCTCTTCCATGCTGCCCCCTCCCCGTCCATTACCCACTTACGCACCATCGCTGCGTTGGCAGCCCAATAATACCCACAGAGGTTGGGCATCCCTGCCCCGCTCCAAGAACACCCGTCTCACCTTTGGAGTCCCGTGTGCCCACACAAACCCCGTAATGCTCCTGTTATCCCGAAGGCCTTTTTCATGCGGGTTAAGGATGGGGAGGCACTGGAACAGGAACAGAAACCTCGGGAGCACCGTCATCTTGACTGACTGCACCCTACCCGCCAAAGACAGCGGCAGCATGTCCCACCTCTTAAACTCCTCCTCCATTTGCTCCACCAGCCTTGTGAGGTGTAGCTTATGCAAGGCCCCCCAGCTCCTGGCCACCTGAACCCCCAAGTACCTGAAGCTCCTCTCCGCCCTTTTCAGTGGGAGCCTGCCAATCCCCCCCTCCTGGTCCCCCGGGTGTACCACAAACAGCTCGCTTTTCCCAAAGTTAAGCTTATACCCTGAGAAATCCCCAAATTGCCAGAGAATCCCCTTCACCACCGGCATTCCCCCCCACCGGGTCCGCCACATACAACAATAGGTCGTCCGCATAGAGCGACACTCGGTGCTCCTCCCCACCCTGGACCAGCCCCCTCCAATCCCCCAGCGCCATAGCCAGGGGTTCCATAGCCAGGGGTTCAATTGCCAGCGCAAAAAGTAGGGGGGACAGGGGACACCCCTGCCTCGTCCCTCGGTATAGTCTAAAATACTCCGACCTCCTCTTATTCGTGGCCACACTCGCCATCGGGGCCTCATACAACAGCCTCACCCAACTGACAAACCCCTCCCCAAACTCGAACCTTCCCAGCACCTCCCACAAGTACCCCCACTCGACCCTATCAAAGGCCTTCTCCGCATCTAGCGCCACCACTATCTCCGCCTCCCCTTCCATCGCCGGCATCATCGTAATGTTCAGGAGCCTCCGTATATTAGTGTTCAGCTGCCTCCCCTTCACAAACCCCGTTTGATCCTCGTGGTTAACCTGCGGCACACAATCTTCTATCCTCATGGCTAAGATCTTTGCCAACAACTTGGCGTCCACATTCAGGAGTGAGATCGGCCTGTATGACCCACACTGCAGGGGATCCTTGTCTCGCTTAAGGATCAAGATCAGCGCCCGAAACATCGTCAGGGGCAAAGCCCCCCCCCCCTCCCTCGCCTCGTTGAAGGTCCTAACCAACAGGGGGCCCAGCAGGTCTGCATACGCCTTGTAAAATTCAACCGGGAACCCATCCGGCCCTGGCGCCTTCGCCGGGAATGCATGTTCCCCATCCCTTTAACCAGCTCCTCAAGCTCAACTGGCGCCCCCAGACCCTCCATGCCTGAGTATATTCAAGACGGAGATTGATCTATGTTTTGGATACTAAGGGAATCAAGCCGATCGTGCAGGAGGATGGAGTTGAGTTAGAAGATCAGCTAATTTTTTGGCTGAGCTTTTGGTCACATGCCTTAATATCACTTTATGTGTCAAGGGTTGTTAATGCTTACTAGAAAGTGCTTTGGGCTGTTTTTACTATGATAGAAGTACTATATAATTGTACGGTAGTGGTGGTGTGATGTTTGCTGTTGATTGATTCTATACTACAGCCTGGTGGTACAGCTGGCCAGAGATCTGCAGAGGGATTTCTATCCTCACTTCAGAGACTTCTTTGTAATTATAACCTCCCTGCTGAACACACAAGACACAGAGCTGTTAGAGTGGTCCTTCACGTGCCTCTCTTACCTGTACAAACACCTCTGGAGACTTATGGTGAAGGACATAACGGACATTTACAGGTGTGCATTCATTTTTCTCTTCAGGCTATTAAATATCGTTTGTTTAGCCTCAGCTAGTGAAGTTTTTCATTTTTATGCAGGATCTGGTATTCTCAACCTAAGTAAAGAGGTTGAAAACAGGGTAGTCGGCACTGACGTATATTCAATACCTGTTTTATGCTAACATGTTTTGAGATATACACATTCTGCTTTGATAAATAGTTGAATGTTTTGCACCATGAGACTTCTTTTATTTATTCGTTCATGGGATGTAGCCATTGCTGACTCTGTCAGCATTTATTGCCCATCCCTATTACCCTTTAGAAGGTGATGGTGAGCTGCCTTATGGTGTAGGTACATCCACAGTGCTGTTAGGGAGGGCGTTCCAGGATTTTGACCCAGCAACAATAAAGGAACAGCGATACATTTCCAGGTCAGAATGCCGAGTGGCCTGGAGAGAACTTGCAGGTGGTGAGGTTCCAATGTGTCTGTTGTCCTTATTTATCTAGATGGTAGCAGTCATGGGTTCAGAATGTGCTCCATGAGCATCCTTGGTGAGTTGTTGGTTGTTGTAGTGTATCTTTTAGATGGTACACAGGGCTGCCACTGTGCATCAGTGGTGGTGGTGGTGGGGGGGGGGGGGGATATTTAGTTAGTGGACTGGGTGATTTTTTTTTTAAGCAGTGCAATGACAGAATATCTTTCTCTGTCACAGGCAACACATCACTTTCCAGATGGCAAACAATATATTTGGGTAAACAACAAATCATAGGACTATCCATTGCACCATGTGTAATAAACTGATATAAGGAACACAAATTGGGGAGTCAGAAGTTTGTCCAGACTATGAGAATTAAAGGTGTTTGGTCTCATCAATCATAATGGAAGAACAAACTTGAAACTATTCAGCACAGCCAGTGAAGAAAACTAGATAAAGTGGAGACATGGTTATAATGTACGGAAACTAATCAGGCAGCTTGCACACAGCATGGTCACATTCAGAGTGACCACGTCATCCGTTTTGGGACATTGGTTAAGGAGGAGAATGTTTTGTGACAAAGTGTGAAACAGCAATTGTCAGGTTGTGAGAGTTTATTGCAGGTAATATAATTTCTCTCTTCGTTTTTAGCTTGTACAGTTCACTTTTGGGCCACAATAAGGAACACATCAGATGTTTTGCAGCTGAAAGTTTTGCTTTCTTGATGAGAAAGGTGAGTTTATTTTCATATGATTCACCCCAGGGATTAGCGTGTGCCTTCAGCTGCTGGGGCTTCACTTGTTAACTGTATTTGGTGCTTTTGCATGTGCGAAATGTGTGTGGATATAAAATATGAATAAATGAATTGAGGAATACATTATGCAGTTTGTCTATGTAACCAAAATCTTGTAAGTGAATAAAGAATGAATTCCAGTGTATTAGCTTTGACCATCTTGCCATTCGAGTTTTGAACTTCCTCCTACATCTCCTGTAAGACTCCTTAAAACATACATTTCTGACCAAACTTTTGGTCACCTGTCCTAATATCACTGCTGTGGCTCAGTGTCAGCGTTTGTCTGCCAACACTCCTGTGAAGCATCTCGGTATCTTTTGCCATGTTAAAGTCCCTATATAAATGCAAACTTGTAAATTGTGTTCTTATCATATTGAAGAAAGAAAGTGCAGCAGGATTTTTAAAGCGTTTTTTTCCATTGAACTGTATTGATGCAGGTCTTTGTTTCTTCATGTAACAGTTGATTCCTTTTTATGTATATGCAGGCTCCTGATCACAATGCCCTTTTCAACTTCATGTTTGCTGACCTGGAGCAGCACTCCGAGAAGGCTGAGGGTGTGGGACAGCTGTTTTTTGATGTGTGCAGAGGAGTCCAAAATACCTTCCACTCATGTGCTGCCAAGGTAATGCTTTGATTGAAGAACAACCCCTATAAACAGTAATGTGACATCCTTTGTGTCCATCTTGTAAAATGGACAGTACCTCTGGAGTGTCGGCAATGATTGTCGTGTTTTAAGCCCTGGTGGGATTTGAACCTGGAATCCTATGATTCACAGTTGTGCGCTGCCCACTGAGCCACAGCTGAGATATTAAACCTTTCTTTGTACTCTTAAGCAAAACAAATCAAATTAACTAAAGCGCCACTCCTTGGAGGGGGATTTTAACCAAAAGGAATCGAAAAGAAGCCAAATTAAATTGAAATATCATGAGGGGGGGGGGGGGGGGGGGGGGGCACAAGTTTGTCTTTATACTATGAGAAAACAAAAATCAATAAATTCAGCAAAAGATCAAAAATGAAAAGGGGTAACAGCCCTGACGGGACAAACAGAAAAGAAAAATCTAAATTTCATAGGAAGCTTACAAACTCAAATTAAAATCTAATTTTGGGAGTGACGTCTTTCTTTGTACTCTATAATAAGTTAATCAAAAATGATGGGGTGACACCCATAGCGGGGCACTGCAACAAAAATATATCAAAACGTCAAATTAAACTTACAAAATCAAATTTAAATATCATTTTGGGGGGCGGGGGGGAAAGTGCTGAAGATACTTCAGTGCCCTTCGTCCTTGTATCTTAGCCTTGATATAATTAACATACCATTGACAACATAGAGCAGTTAAGCGCTAATCATGTTGGTGTGGGACTGGAGTCACATATAGGCTCAGACTGCGTAAGGATGACAGGTTTCCTTTTCTAAAGGGCCATTAGGGAACTGGTTGGAATTTTAGAATGGAAAATGAATTCTCTTCACATGAAGAATCTGGATGGATGAGAGGATCTAAACCAATGCAAATGTCTTTAAATGATTAAACTGTATCGCAATTGTGATCACTTTGACCTCGTAACTACTCACTAATCTCAATTTGTGCTGTTAATTCATATATTTTGTGTTGAATGTGCATTTAAGTAAAGAGCCATAAAGTTTTTGTCTTTTTACCATTTTCTGTTCCCCCTCCCCTTTGATACTATTGCAGTTTTTCTTTTATATTTGTACACTGCCCCTTCCTGTTACACTCTGGGTATCATTATCTAAATGGTGCAATATGTTGTGTTGTAAGCTTTCCTATCCCCTCTCCAGAACTATCCACCACTCTCTATTTAGTTTAAAGCCCTCTCTACTTCCCTAGTTAAGCGGTTTGCAAGAACACTGGTTCCAGCACGTTCAATTGTACGCCATCCCAATGGCACAACCCCCAGTTTCACCAGTACCAATGCCAGTGCCCCACAAACTGAAATCCACTTTCCCGCACCAGTCTTTAATCCACGTATTCATCTCTCTAATTTTATGTACCCATGCTAATTTGCGTGTGGCTCGGGTAATAATCCTGAGATTATAACCTTGGAAGTTCTGTTGTTCAATTTAGTGCCGAGCTCCTCAAACTGTACACGGAATATTTTTCCTTGTTCTACCTATGTTGTGGTACCTACAGGGGCCATGACAATAGTATCCTCTCCCTCCCATTGCAAGTTCCTTCCCAGCCCAGAGCAGATGTCCCAAACCCTGGCACAGGGCAGGCAACACAGCCGCTTGGACTCTCACTCCTTGCTACAAAAAGACAATGTCAGTCTCCCTCACTATACTGTCCCCTGCTGCCATGACAATCTTGTGTGCTCCACCCCCCCACCTGCACCTCGGTGCCATGGTCAGTCAGCTCATCGACTCTGCAGTCCTCCCCACTCATCTAAACAGGCTGAAAGAACCTTAACCCTGTTGGACAATTGCAGAGGCTGATGCTCCTGCTTTCTGGGTCCCCTGACCTGCCTCAGCTGCAGTCACGCCCTCCTGTTCCTGACCACGTTCCAAACCAGAAATTTCTATCCTTTTATTTATTTTGATTTTTCCAATTAAGAGGCAATTTAACATGGCCAATCCACCTACCCTGCACATTTTTGGGTTGTGCGGGTGAGACCCATGCAGACTCGGGGAGAATGTGCAAACTCCACACGGACAGTGATCCAGGGCCAGGAACGAACCTTGGCACCCTGAGGCAGCAGAGCTAATCACTGTGTCACCGTGCCGCCTCTCAAAATATCCTATCTTATCCTAAGGGGCGTCATCACCTCCTGCAACAAAATGACCAAGTAACTCCCTCCCTCCCTGATGTGTCGCAGTGTCTGCAGCTCAACTTCCAGCTCAATCAGTCTGAGTGGAAGCTCCTCAAACCGCAAACGCTTATTGCTCCTACATGCTGCAGCATTGACACAAAACCTGTCCTACCATCCTTAATGTGTTTAAATTAATTAATTACTTAAATTATTTATTCCTGATCTTTTATATTTTATTAGAGAATTAAGTTGTGCACTGTTTTAAACCCTAGGATGCTTCTCTTGTGTTAACTTTATTCTATTTTCGACTACTTACATTAGGCCCTAACTTTCCCTTATTCTAGGTGCAGGTTTTTCACACACTGCTCCTGGCACTGAACACTTACCGGTCAATCAAGTTACCAGTTTCTTGTGACCTCGCGGTTGCCTGTTTGTTCCCGCGCTGCTGTTTCACAGCACTCAACAAGTGCCACTTTCTGAAGGGGGAAAAGGTTAGAAAGAGAAAAGCAAAAGAGCTTTTGCACCCTTTGCACCGAACTCCCACTTTGCTCCAAATTCCCAAATATACTCACTCCGACTGTCCCATTCAGGACCAAGCTCTCTTCCAACTGCAAGTGGGCTAACTGTGAGTGCTTAAAACAGTCCTTTTTTTATATAGAGTGCTGTGATGAGTCATCCTTGGGTTTAGCTTCTTAATTAATCAACACTTATTGAGGCCCTATTCCGGCTTCAGGTTATTAGCAGTTAACTGTCACACAGTCAGCTGAGTCAGCTTGAATGAATTGGCGTTTGTCCGTGTCACCCATAGTTTATTTTATCCTTTCACAGGATGTGGGCGTCACTGGCTAGGCCAGTATTTATTGCCTATCTCTAACTGCCCTCAGAGATGGTGGTGAGCCTTGGGCTGCTGCAGACTATGTATGTACACAGTGCTGTTAGGAGGATAGTTCCAAGATTTTGACCTACGACAGTGAACGAATGACGATATTTTTCCAAGTCACGACGGTGTGTGGCTTCTGGGTGCTGTTCCTCTGCATCTGTTATCCTTTTCTGGTGTATGTGTAAATATGTTAGAAAAATGAATGTGTGTATGTGTAAGAAAACAATGGCGAATATAAACCCAAAATACTGTGTAGAATCTTATCAGAGGATTGTGCAGGATTCTTTCATGGGGAAGGCTATGAGCATCAACTTGCAGTTTTATTCATTTAGAAAAGAGAAAATGATCTGACATTGAGAGCTGTAAAGATCTGTTTCCTGTTTTGCAGGTTTTCCCTGTTGTCTTACAGAAATTGGGGCCTGTCACAGAGCCGGATGTTGTGCTACCATGGGATATCGTTGGGAAAGCAGTTGGCCACATGGCCAAGTCTTGTGCAGCCTACGTCGACAAGGAACACTTTGATGTAATCTGGAGCTGTTTACGAGTAAGTTTATTGGTATTGAAAGGTGCTAGAAAACCTCTGGTGGCATTGCTCATAACAGCTCACTTGATGCATTGTCTAATAAGGACTATAAAGAGGCAAGGGATTTAAAAGCTTAAATTATGGGACAGGCTGGATAGACCTGGCATACTTTCATTTGAGGGGATGATCTAATTGATTAGCTTATCATGATTGAAATAATTGATCGGGTAAATAGAGAGAAACTATTTCTTCTAAGCCCAGAACAAGGTGGCAGAAGATGAAAATTAGAGCTAGGCTTTTCAGAGGTGATTTTGGGAAACAATTTTTCGCACAAAGGTTATTGGAAATATGGAACACTCAAAGAAACTGGGGTCAATTGAAAATTCACGAAACCAAGATGGATAGAGTTTTGTTGAGCAAGGGTGTTTTTCGTTGCTGAACCAATGTGAGTAAATGAAGTTAGGATATAGATTGTCTGTGACCTAACTGGTGAAACAGAATCAAGTTGCTGAAAGGCATTCTTCTGTTCCTATGATCACATAATGTATTCTGCTGCAATGACTCTTCAAGAGAATCAAATTGCTCCAAAGTAAAAACTGAAGAAAGTCACTGAGTTTAATTGCACTGCTTTACAGACTGAGTCAGGATCTATGAAATACCTGGCTTCATTTTTTTTCTTTTCCAAGTGTGATTACTAAGATTAGTCAAAGAGTGCAATTATACTGACTCTTGTGTCAGGGAGGTATTTTTTGTTGATGGCTTTAGTACTTCATTACAAATGACAAATGTGTGCTCAAGTCCCACACCTGATTGTAAAATGTGCTATATATCACATAATTGTTACAGCGCAGAACGAGGCCTTTTAGCCCATCGTGTTTGCACTGGCTGTCCAAACGAACATCATGGCTTTGTGCCATTCCTCTGCCCTTTCCTCATACCCCTGCACATTGTTTATATTCAAATAACTATCTAATCATCCAATCTGACCATCCCGTTGCAGTACCAAGTGAGTGCTACACTGTCCACGGTGCTGGCTTTCAGGTGGGACACGAAACCAAGTTCCCTTCTATCCTTTTAGGTGGGCGGCACAGTGGTTAGCACTGCTGCCACACAGCACCAGGGACCCAGGTTCGATTCTGGCCTTGGGTGATTGTCTGTTCTCCCCATGTCTGCATGGGTTTCCTCCGAGTGCTCCTGTTTCTCCCCACAGTCCAAAAATTTGTATGTTCGATGGATTGGCCATGTGAAATTGTCCCTTCGTGTCCAAAGATGTGCAGGTCAGGTAGATTAGCCGTGATCAATGTACAGGATGGGGGCAGCATGGTGGTGCAGTGGTTAGCATTGCTGCCTCACAGCGGCGAGGACCCGGTTCGATCTTGGCCCTCAGCTGCTGAGTTGAGAATTGAACTCCTGTTGCCAGAACATTAGTCTATGCCTCTGGATTATTAGTCTAGCGACTTTACCACTATGCCACCATCTCCTACTCTTTAGTGGGATGGACCACAGAGGCAGCCTAGAGTCATTGATTGTGTTGTGTTAAAATGAATAAGCTATGAGAAAATGATGCCATCATGCTGGACACTGGCTGATCCTCTCTTTATAATAATTGATGATGTCTGTTTTTTAAAAAAGTTGATTTGGAAATGATTTTGAATAAGTTTCAGTTTCACAAGCGAGAGATGAAAGCAGAAGGTCCAATATAATTCGAAGCAAACATTATGTTGGTGGAGTGTGTGTGGCGGGCCCATTCTAAGAAGATATTCTGTAATTAAAAAATGAACAATTAACACTCTGTGTCGTTGATAGGGATGTATCCTGGGCCTACGCAGCAAATTGAACTGTGACGACAGGCAGCAAGGCTCTGAACAAATCCAACGTTTACTGCAGATATACCAGGTGCTGTTGGAAAGTGGGCAGGGGTCAAAGGTTACCCAACCTGAGGAGGTCTGTGAGGTGAGATCTGTAATTGTAGAATCGTTAAGTGAACAAGGTGGCCATTTGGCTCATCGTGCCTCTGTCAGCTGTTTGCAAGAGCTCTCCGATTTAGTCCTATTTTCAAGCTTTAATTCTGCAGATTAGACCTCTCCAAGTGTAAATCCAATTACCGCTTGGAAATTACTGTGGGATCTGGATCTGGCACCCTTTCAGGCAGTGTGATTCAGATCATGACAACAAATATTCCTCCTTATTTTGTTCTTTTGCTAATTATTTTAAACCTGTGACTTTTGTTTACTGACCCACTTGCCATTGGAAAAGGTTTCTCCCGACTTGCTCACTTAAATTGCCTTATAATTTTGAATATCACTATTAAATCTCCCCTAAACCTCCTCTGGTCTAAGGAGAATAATCCCACCTATTCTCATCCAGAAAGAGAAGGTTGGTGAAGGAGAAAACAGAAGGCTAACTTTTTACACTTTCTTTATTTACAGAAGCACATATTACATGGGAATATAGCAGTAGGCCATTCAGCCCGTCGAGCCTGGACCACCTTCAGTATAATCATGGCTGATCGTCCACTTCAGCACCTTTTTCCCTACACTATCCCCATATCCCTTTATGCCATTCGTATTTAGAAACCTATCAATCTCTACTTTAAACATACTCATTGAGCTTCTATAGCCCTCTGGGGTGGGGAACAAAAATTCTCCTCACCTTGGCCCTAAGACTTTCCCATGGATATGAAAACACCTCCCCTGGTTCTAGACTCCCCAACCTGCATCTGCCTGTCCATCCCTTTTATCTTGTAGGTTTCAAAGAGATGATCTCTTATTCTTTGAAACTCTAGGAAATACATGCCTGGTTTCCCCAATCCTTCTTTATAGGACAGTTGCATCATCCCGGGAATAACCCTGACTCCCCGGGTACAAGTCTGGTGAACCTTCATTGCACTCCCTCAGTGGCAATAATATCCTTTCCTAGATAAAGGAACCAAAGAGTCACAAGACTTCAGGTGCGGCCTAACCAAGGTTCTATAATTGAAGCAGCACTTTGCTACTTCTGTACTCAAACCCTCTTGCACTAAAGGCTAACATACCATTTACCTTCATAATAGCTTGCTGCATCTGCATGTTAGCCTTCAGTGACTTATTGATAAGGACACCCAGGTCCCTTTATGTATCTACGCTCACTAATCTCTTTTCGTTTAAGAAATATTCTGCACATCTATTCCTCCTACCAAAGTGAATGAACTCACATTTTTCCACATTATATTCTATCCGTCATGTTCTTGCCCACTCATTAAGTCTGTCCAAATCCTGTTGAAGTTGCTTTGCATCTTCCGCACAGCAAATTCCACCCTAGCTTTGTGTCTTGCGCGAACTTGGAAATATTACGGGCGAAATTCTCGGCCCCCCACGACGGGTGGGAGAATAGCGGGAGGGCCTTCCCGACATTTTTGCCGCCCTCCCGCTATTCTCCCCCCCCTACCCCCGCCGAAGTCCCGACCCGAATCACTGCCGCCGTTTTTTTACGGCCGGCAGCGATTCTCAGCTGTTAGATGGGCCGAAGTCCCAGCCCTTTCCGCCGTTTTTACGAACGGCAAACACACCTGGTCTTGCCGTTCGTAAAAACGGCGTCACAAACTCGCTATTAATAACCATGGCACCGATTGGCACGGCCGTGCCAAGGGTGCCATGGGCCCGCGATCGGTGCCCACCGATCGCGGGCAGCGGGCCCGATGCCCGCGCACTACTTGTCCTTCTGCCGCCCCGCAGTATCCATTCGCGGGGCGGCTGAGGGGCAACCCGGCCCGCGCATGCGCGGGTTTCGCGCAAAACCGCGATGACGTCACCCGCGCATGCGCGGGTTTGAGTCTTCCAAACTGCGCATGCGCGGCTGACGTCATATGACGCGTCAGCCGGCGCTAACTCCGGCAAGCGGGCTTAACGATTTTCGTTAAGCCCGTCTTGCCGGAGCCTACGGCGTCGGGCTGCTAGCCCCGACCGGGGACCAGAATCGGTCCCCCGTCGGGAAGGGGCGCGCTGCCGTAAAACCCGCCCGGGTTTTACGCCAGCTTTACGATTTCTCCCGTTTTGGGAGAATCTCGCCCTACATTTGGTCCCCACATCCAAATTATTGATATATATATATATTATATATATTGTGAACAACTTGGGCCCCTATGGTACCCCTCTATAGTCACAGCCTGCCAAAGCGAGAATGATCCTTTTAATTCTATTTTGCTAACCAACCACCTGTGGGGGACTTCAGCAAAAGCCTTCTGAAAATACAAGTATACTACATCCACCATCTCCCCTTCATCAATTCTGTTGGTATCACCCTCAAAAAATTTCAACAGGCTTGCCAAACATGATTTCTCATTTGTAATTCATTGTTGACTATGCCAACTATGCGAATTAGATCATTGCTATCCAAGTGTACATTTATCACATCCTTTATAATACATTTTCCCTACTACCGATGTAAAGCTCACAGGTTTATAGTTCTCCATTTTCTCTCTTCTTAAATAGAGGGGTGACATGTGCTACCTTCCAATTTTCAGGAACCGTTCCAGAATTATAGAATTTCGGAAATAATCACCAATGCTTCTACTCTCTCCTTAGCAAACTCTTTCAACACTCTGGGACAAACATGCATCTCCAAACCCAACAAATACAGTTTCAGATCCCCAGTTAATGCTCACAAGCTCAATACAATTAAACACTCAATCACTATACAATTAACACCATTGTCTTCATTCTCTCCACAATGGACTTGAAATTGATTTCACCCCTCCACACAGTAAAACCAGACCTGTTTTGTTTTGATCCTGCCAATCCTCTTTAGACCTTGATCCAGATGCTGCAGGATTCACAGATGGCAGCACCGTGCTGTAAGACTTTGCTCGAGGTACTCTCCACCCTCCTCAAGGCTGAGAATGTTACTCTGCCGAAAGCATTGATCAAAGAAGCGTCTAGAAAGGTAATTGATTGTTTCTCCTTTACTGTACAAAATACTAAAAGCATGATTATTTTTTCAATACATTCTGTCAATGGGGTCATTTCTAGGTTCACAGGCCCTTGCATGTTTCAATTATTTAACCAGATATTGAATACCCTTTGTTATATTAGAATTTTGCATTGATTATGCTGCTTTGCATTGACTCTAAGCATGGCACAAAAAAGATAATATTACTGAAAAGAGAACCATTTGCTGAAGCTTTTCATCTTGCTCTCATCAAGACAAATGCAAGAATACCAAATTTAAAACAAACACAATTTATCCTGCAAGAGAAAAGGGTGTTGATTGATTGGGAAGTCAACTCTGATTGATTGGCTGAGGAAACATCTTAAGATGTGCAGATTAGGTGGATTGGCCACTCTTTTGAGGTCACCTAAATAGAAGAAAGGAAAGGAACCAAATTGGGGACATAGCAAAGAGAGCTGCTCCTGCATGGGGCACTGCCCGAATGTAACAAAGATCAATGGAAACTTAAAACATCAAATGAGAGTGCAATTAAAGGGTTCAATAAAGCACCCCAACCTCTGCGATGCCCACCAGGCACGTAAGACCTCGATGGTGCCCGTGGACACCGCATGCTCCCTTTCTAGGGACAGCTGGTCGCGAATGTAGCCGCGCAAGAGGGGCAGACAGTCTGGTTCGAGCACGACCGTTTTGAGGTCTTGGGTGGCACTGGCCACGAGCCGGACGTCCGCCGCCATGCGTTGTGCTAACTCGTGGGGTGTCATCCAGCACGCTCCTCTGCCACCCAGCACGTCCCCGATCCTGGTCACCCCGGCAGCCACAGCTCACCCCTCCGCCAGCCACTCAAAATTGTATTGTGGAGGGGCAGATCCCTGAGTAGCGGCTCCTTGATAGGCACCACTCCTGACGGGCAGGGAGTGAGCTGAGGTGCAAGATGACCAATTGCAGACTTTGGGAAGGTCCTGGTAAAAGACGGGCAGTGCCTGCAGAGGGTAATGAAGACCCTGCAGATCTGCGAACAGGTACGTCCTTGAAATGTAAAGGCGGTCGATTCTGGGCGCTCCGACTCCAGGCCTCACAAAGGTGAAGACACTGGGGTCAGGGTGGAGAGTTCCCCCCCCCACTGTTAACCGATGGTCAAATTCTATGACTGAAGATGGAGGTGTTTTCACATCTTGTTGACTGCTTGTTGAAAGGTAAAGAGATTTTAAGTTAATTTTCTATTGCAGGTTTTCAGCAGTGGGTTTGAGAGAGCATTGATTCTGGAGTTCTCCGAGGAGATGTTTACCATGCATCAGTTTGAACAGGTAAATTTGAAACACATAATTAATAGCAAGCTTTCAGCATTGCTGATTCCACATTCAAAGCCATTTGTTTCACTCAACGGGATTACTTGCGGGTCAGAAGGGGAGGGTCGACCCGGGGCGAGCAGGGAACAGGACATGGCTAATCGGCAGGGGAAGGGGGCGGGTCGTCCCGCTACCCGGCTGATTACTTGGAACGTGAGGGGGCTGAATGGGCCGGTCAAGAGATCAAGGGTATTCTCACACCTGAAGGGACTGAAGGCTGATGTAGCAATGTTACAGGAGACCCATTTGAAGGTAGCGGACCAGGTTCGCCTGAGAAGGGGGTGGGTGGGACAGGTGTTCCACTCTGGATTGGACGCAAAGAACCGGGGGGTGGCGATTCTGGTGGGAAAGTGGGTGTCGTTCGTGGCGGAGGAGGTGGTGGCGGATAAGGAGGGTAGGTATGTGATGGTGAAGGGTAAGCTGCAGGGGGAGAAAGTGGTGATGGTCAACGTATATGCCCCGAACTGGGATGACGCGGGTTTTATGAGGCGCCTATTGGGCCTCATTCCGGGACTGGAGGCAGGGGGCTTGATCATGGGGGGGGACTTTAACACAGTGCTGGACCCCGGGCTAGACAGATCGAGCTCAAGGACCAAGAGGAGGCCGGCAGCGGCAGAAGTGCTGAGGGGGTACATGGAGCAGATGGGAGGAGTAGACCCATGGAGGTTTGGTAGGCCGAGGGCGAGGGAGTATTCCTTTTTCTCCCACGTCCATAGAGTGTACTCCAGAATCGATTTCTTCGTGTTGAGCAGGGGGCTGATCCCGAGGGTACGGGAAGCTGAGTACTCGGCCATTGCGATCTCTGACCATGCACCACATTGGGTGGATGTGGAAATGGGGGAGGCGCGGGACCAGCGCCCGCTGTGGCGGCTGGATGTGGGGCTGTTAGCGGACGACGAGGTGTGTAAAAGGGTCCGGAAGAGCATTGAGAGCTATCTGGACTTGAATGACACGGGCGAGGTGCAGGTGGGGATGGTCTGGGAGGCCCTGAAGGCAGTGATCAGGGGAGAGCTGATCTCCATAAGGGCACACAGAGAAAGAAAGGAGAGGAAGAGGCTGGTGGGGGAGCTATTGGAAGTGGATAGGAGATATGCGGAGGCACCAGAGGAGGGGCTGCTGGGAGAACGGCGCAGCCTGCAGGCCAAGTTCGACCTGCTGACCACCAGGAAGGCAGAGACGCAGTGGAGAAGGGCACAGGGCGCGGTCTACGAGTATGGGGAAAAGGCGAGCAGGATGCTGGCACACCAGCTTCGCAAACGAGATGCGGCTAGGGAGATTGGGGGAGTGAAGGAGAGGGGCGGGAAGGTAGTGCAGAAGGGGCAAGAAGTGAACGGGGTCTTCAGGGATTTTTACAAGGAGTTGTATCGGTCTGAGTCGCCGACGAGGAGAGGGGGAATGGAGGACTTCCTAAACAAATTAAGGTTCCCAAGGGTCCAGGAGGGGCTGGTAGAAGGGCTGGGGGCGCCAATAGGGCTAGAGGAGCTAGTCAAGGGAATAGGTCAGATGCAGGCGGGGAAGGCGCCGGGGCCAGATGGGTTCCCGGTGGAATTCTATAAGAAAAATGTGGACTTGGTGGGACCGGTACTGGTACGAGCCTTTAATGAGGCGCGAGAGGGGGGGGTTCTGCCCCCGACAATGTCGCAGGCTCTGATCTCCCTGATATTGAAGCGGGATAAAGACCCCGTGCAGTGTGGGTCCTATAGGCCTATCTCGCTTCTGAACGTGGATGCCAAGTTGCTGGCAAAGATCCTGGCAGCTAGAATAGAGGATTGTGTGCCAGGGGTAATCCATGAGGACCAGACGTGGTTCGTGAAGGGGCGGCAGCTCAACACGAACGTGCGGAGATTGCTGAATGTAATTATGATGCCGGCAGTGGAGGGGGAGGCTGAGATAGTGGTAGCGCTGGACGCGGCGAAGGCATTCGATAGGGTGGAGTGGAAGTACCTGTGGGAGACGTTGGAACGGTTTGGGTTTGGGGAAGGGTTTATTAAGTGGGTGAAGTTGCTCTACTCGGCCCCGACGGCGAGTGTAGTGACAAACGGGAGGAGGTCGGAGTATTTCGGGCTCCACCGAGGGACCAGGCAGGGATGTCCCCTATCCCCCTTACTTTTCGCACTGGCGATTGAACCGTTGGCGATGGCACTGAGGGGTTCAGGGGGGTGGAGAGGACTGACTAGGGGAGGGGAGGAACATCGGGTATCGCTGTATGCGGATGATCTACTGCTGTACGTGGCAGACCCAGAGGGGGGAATGCCGGAGATAATGGAACTATTAGCAGAGTTTGGGGACTTTTCGGGGTACAAACTAAATTTGGGCAAAAGCGAGGTTTTTGTGATACACCCGGGGGACCAGGGAGAGGGAATTGGGAGACTCCCCTTCAAGCGAGCAGGAAAGAGCTTTAGGTACTTAGGGGTGCAGGTGGCAAGGAACTGGGGGACCCTCCACAAGTTGAACTTTTCCAGGCTGGTGGAACAGATGGAGGAGGAATTTAAGAGGTGGGGGGGGAGGGGAGGGGGAGGGGGGGGGGGGAAGGGAGGGGGAGGAGGGAGGGGAGGGGAGGGGGGATGGGGGGGAGGGGAGGGGGGGCAGCAATGGTCGTGGGGGGACATGCACGACTGTAACGCGGGCAAGTCTGCTCGCTGCTCATGTCTGAAACTGTAGGCTGCCTTGTTTGTTAAGTTGTTGCTTGGGGGGGGGGGTGGGGGGGAGGAATGGGGCACGCGAGAGGGCGGGCGAGGGAGGGATATTTGCCTAGAGGGATTGTGTTGCAAATAATTTAAAAATTAGTAGGGGTAAATGTCTGTATGGAAAAACTCTTTCAATAAAAATTATTAAAAAAAAAAAACGGGATTACTGATTACGGATCAAATACACTGAAATCTGTATTGATGGTTCCTCCCAAAAGTAGACAAAAATTGAATACATATTGTGAGACCCTGATTAATTTGTATGGTTCAATTTACAAGAGGCATCTAAAAACGCAGGCACTTGCAAAGTACAAACTCTCCTTCCCTTCACCAAGTCCTTTTGTAACTTAAAGCACTAGACCACAGCCTCTTGCAAAGCAGCCTGATGTGAATTTTTCACTGAATTGGGATCATTGGCACTTCCCCAAGTCCCTAAAGTCTTATGAGATCAGTGAATGTCAGTCAGTGCGAGGTGGGTTGGTGAAAAAATGATGTTTATGCAATGGTGGGCACTCTTTATCCAGTAAGACTTGTTGAAATTTTTCCTTCAGCAGTGCCAAAAATAGTCGGTGCCGAGGGTTTCACCACCCTTATTTCTCCTGCCAGCAAAGAAAGCAATTTACAAGCGGAATAGCCACCAAATAGAGTCAGCCCTTTGAGACATGTGTGCTCTTGCACTATTGATTTTCAAAGAACAAAATTGCTTCAAAATGCTTTGGGGGAAGGGAGGGAAGCTCATCTGACCTGCTCTGACTCTGTCAGTATCAATTCACTGGATGGTACCCTGAGAAATCCTCTGGCAGAGCAGGAACAGCTCTGGGAAATGCCCAAGTCGGTACATTCAAACCCAGCAGGCCAGCAAAAGCAGCAGTGTTCATCTCTGAATTTTGTATACTATCTCACACTCGTTTTATTCTTTTTCACCGAAAAGAAAATGGAAGGCAGTATTTTTAAAGTTTGTTTTGGCTGAAGAGAAAAGTGGTCTAATGTGCTTGGAAAATTGTTGACCTGAATCAAAGGAAACCCTGTGGATAAACTGGTCTCTTGGTAACTTCAGTGTTTATTATTATTTGTAGCTGTTTCTGCCAAACTTGCTGCAGTATGTGGAGGAATGTTTTGCGATTGCTGAACCATCTGTCAGGGAAGAAACTCTGGGACTTCTGGTGAAACTGATTCTGGCCAAAGCTGAGCCTCCGACCATTGGTTCGATGGCATTTGAAAAATATCCTCTGCTCTTCACAGGACAAGTGTGAGTACAGCGATAGCGCAGCTCGTGGCGGTGCACCTCATCAACATTGTACAGATGTGCGAAGCAAAGGACGTAGACAGATGTTTCATAGTTTTATAGAATTTACAGTGCAGAAGGAGGCCATTCGGCCCATCTAGTCTGCACTGGCTCTTGGAAAGAGCACCCTACCCAAGCCCATACCTCCACCCTATCCCCATAACCCAGTAACCCCACCCAACACTAAGGGCAATTTGGACCCTGAGGGCATTTTATCATGGCCAATCCACCTAACCTGCACATCTTTGGACTGTGGGAGGAAACCGGAGCACCCGGAGGAAACCCACGCACACACGGGGAGAACGTATTACCTCAGAAAATTTTGAATAGATCCTACAATCGTGAAATTTTTCTATGTGGCTGTAGTTCAGAATGGATGTCTTTCCTGGCACTTCTTATGTGGAAGTTTAAGGGCACAGAGGTTCTTGAATCGGGCAGGAAGGGCATTTAAAGGTATCTTTCTTGATGAAATTTGCTCTTGAAGAATTTTGACAAAAGTAAAGAGGGTCATGAGCAATGAGAATCACCCCTTTGTCTCCGTATTAGTTAGTTTGGAATCATTAACTTTCGGAGGGTAGCTCCTTCATCAGGTCATCTGATGAAGGAGCTACGCTCCAAAAGCTAGCGATTTGAAACAAACCTGTTGGACTTTAACCTGGTGTTGTAAGACTTCTTACTGTGCCCAAAGCTGGCATCACCACATCATGATTATATTAATGCATTCCCGTACCAGCCTCCCCGGACAGGCGCCGGAATGTGGCGACTAGGGGCTTTTCACAGTAACTTCATTGAAGCCTACTTGTGACAATAAGCCATTTTCATTTTCATTTCATTGAATAGTTTTCATTACGTTTTATTCAAGGTCAGACCTCTGTGATAGGGTTGTTATTGTTATTCAGTTATATGCAATTTTTGAATGAGCAATGCACCCAAAATGAATTTCTGTATGGAAACCTACAAAATTCGTCAAGGAATAGACAGAGTAGATGCAGGTAAGATGTTTCCCTTGTTGGGAGTGTCTAGAACCAGGGGACACAATTCCCATAACGTAAAGGGTTATAGGAATTGTGGGTGTAAAAGGTATTGAAGTGTCTGATCAGCCATGATGGTATTGAATGACGGAGCGCAGGCTCAAGTGACCGAACAACCTACTCCGGTTCCTATGTTCCTAAAGTGAAATTAAATTGAAATATGGCCAGACTGGCAGCTTCCAACTGCCTATAGAATCGTCGACAAAAGCCTGATACAAAAACAGGAAATGCTCAGCAAGCCTTCTGGCAGCACCGGTGCTGATGCAGATGAAAGGTGATCGACCGGAAGCTTTCATTGTTTTTCTCTTCCTTACAGATGCTGCCACTCCTGCTGAGTGTTTCCAGCATTTTCTGTTTCCTGTCCTGAGATCTCCCCCTGTGGCCCAGTGTCAGTATTAATCTGATCATGCCGCTGTGAAGTACAATGGATGTTTTATTATGTTGGAGGTTATTTAAATGCAGGGTGATGTGGTCGTTATAATGGATTATTGAGTAAATGGAGAGGCTCAGGCCAGCCGGTAGTCAGCTCTGGAATCCACAGCAGAGGTGTATGAATTTGCGAGGTTAATATTCCTGAGAAGCCGCACGTATCCGTTTATCTTGAAGGTGATGATCGAATCTCGTTAGGGGGTTGGGAGAGTGTGTAATTCTGTGATTTGTCTATAATCCTGGCCTGTGTCAAGGTGTAATACAAAGCATGAACTGCCAAATGGTTTAATTTTGTTTATAATATTTCAGTCCCTTTCAATGCAGTGATATGCATGTGAAACGATGCTTCGTTAACTCTGTATTCAGAGGGACTTGGCACAAGTTTTGAATTGTTATTAAAAAATTGAACCGACATGTAAAAAAACTGATTTGCCCTCTGCTCACCAATGATGCTACAGCTGAGCGGTTAAATGAACTTTACAATAAGTAACTGAGGTGGCACACGTTTGGGGAAAAACAGAAACATACTGTGGGAAATATAACTGAATGGGATGAGGGCAGCACGGTAGCACACGTGGTTAGCACTGTGGCTTTACAGCGCCAGGGTCCCAGGTTCGATTCCCTGCTGGGTCACTGTCTGTGCGGAGTCTGCACGTTCTCTCCCTGTCTCTGTGGGTTTCCTCCGGTTGCTCCGGTTTCCTCCCACAGTCCAAAGACGTGCAGATTATGTGGTTGGCCATGCTAAATTGCCCGTGGTGTCCAAAAAGGTTAGATGGGGTTATGGGGATAGGGTGGAAGTGAGGGTTTAAGTGGGCCGGTGCAGACTCAATGGGCCGAATGGCCTCCTGCACTGTATGTTCTATGTATAAAAGATCAAAGGAATCCAGGGGTGTAGCCATTAAAAGCAGCATTGTCGATTTGTTATTACTGGGGGATAGAATTGAAAAGTAGCGAAGTTGTATTGGACTTTGATCAGGCTGTACTGCAAAGTACTGTGTACAATTCTGTATTCTCTATATAAAAAGGACATAGCAGCAAGTACCAAAAAGCTTTACAAGATGGTACCAGAACTGAAAGTTTGGAGTTTTGGGAAAGATTGAATCCGTTAGGGATTTTTACTTTGCAAAAGAGATTTAGAAGTGACCTGGTGGAGGTCTTTAAGCTTGTGAATGGGACAGGGTAGATGCTGACAAAAGAAGCTCGAGAAGCCATATTTGGCTCGAAACATAAAGCTAGACCTGTTGAGTAATTCCTGCACTGAGTTTTTTAAGTCAGATTTCCAGCATCCACATATTTCTTTTTTCTTATGGTTTTGGAGCGAGTGTTTCCATTTGTGGGGGAATTGAAAACTAGCAGCCAGATAGTTAGTAATAAATCCAACAGGAAAATAAGAGGAATTTACTTTCCTGCTTGGGTCACTGTCTGTGCGGAGTCTGCACGTTCTCCCTGTGTGTGCATGGGTTTCCTCCGGGTGCTCCGGTTTCCTCCCACAGTCCAAGGATGTGCAGGTTAGGTGGATTGGTCATACTAAATTGCCCTCCGTGTCCAAAAATTGCCCTTAGTGTTGGGTGGGGTTGCTGGGTTATGGGGATAGGGTGAAGGTGTGGGCTTGAGTACGGTGCTCTTTGCAAGAGCCGGTGCAGACTCGATGGTCTGAATGGCTTCCTTCTGCACTGTAAATTCTATGATTCTGTGAAGGCGGTGTGAACTACCAAAGCAAGTGGTTGAGGTGAATAGATTTGATCAAAAGGAAACTAGCTGAGTACGGGAGAGAAAAGGGAAGGGAAAGGTGAGCTGAAAGTCTGGGGTGAGGTAGATGGATTGAGAGGAGATTCGTGTGGAGCGTAAACACCAGCACGGTTTATTTGGGCCAAACGGCCTCTTTCTGTGCTGCACATTCTGTGTAATAAATTATCTAAAGTGTGATTTTTGGAATGTCTAAAGCTTCAGGAAGCTCGGCATTGGTGTGTTTGTACTCTGGCCTTTCATGCTAATCAAATAAATGCATTTTAAACATTTTCCAGCTCCCATTTGAGTGATGAAAATGATTCCAATGGTGTGAAGGCTGGAGGACCGGTTACTTTGGTTTTAGACTTCATCCTGTCATTGCTCCATCTACCTGAAGATGAAGATGGTCTTGCACATAGCTGGGCTGCTCTTGTCGTTCTTCCTCATATCAGGTGAGAGAAGCATTTTGGGCACTCTTATCTATGCGGTCAAAGGGTGGACTTCAAAGTATTTGATCTTTGCACACTCATTGGGCAGCCCAGTTACTCTCTGTCTTAATTTCCCAGCCTGTGTTTGGTTAGAGTGTGCCAAGTGGGGACATCGGGCAACTCGTATCTACTTCTGTCAGCTGTTTCAAAGAAATACTTGACTCTGATCAGAGACCCGTCCAGCAGATTGTCATTGCTCACAATTTATAATTTGTGGTACTATTTTAATGGGGAGGGGAAACTGAAAGAGCAGAAGAACCTGAGGGTGCATATTCACAAGTCTGTGAAAATGGCAGGGCAAGCTCAGATGCCAGTGAAGAACACCGATGGAATACTTTGCTTTTTAAACAGGAGCATTCATAACAAAAACATGCTAAACCTTGACAAATCTCTGGTTAGACTTCAATAGGAATATTGTCCCCAATTCTGGGCACCACGCTTTCGCAAGGAGATCAAGGTCTTGAAGAGGGTGCTGAGGAGGTTTTCTCGGATAGTACCAAGGTTGAGGGTTGGTGGGGGAAGTTCAGTTATTTGGAGAGGCTGCAGAAGTTGGGATTATTCTCTTTGGGGCAGAGAAGGTGAAAGGGAGATTTACTGGAGGTGTTCAAAATCACAACGGGTTTTGTTAAGAGTAAATGGTACGTGGATCGGTAATGAGGGATCATGGATTTAAAGATAATTGCAGAAGAACGAGTGGGAAAAGATTTTTTGACTCTCGCAGATGGTTTATTCAGACCATGCTGATTAAAAGGATGGTGGAATCAAATTCCATAGGAATTTTCAAAGGCAAGTTGGATGTGTACTTGACAGATTCTCAGCATTACAGGGAGAAAGTAGGTGGTTGGACTTGTTATGAAAACTATACTTAAACTTGTTGAGAGTGGAGGTCCGGAACTTGAATTCCTGATGGACCTCATAATCTTTGTTATGTGCAGGCCGGGAGTGGGCTGTCTATGAGCAGATCAGCATGTTTAGGTTCTTTGGACCCAGGTGCGTCAGGTCAAAACGGTGTGACAATCTAAGTTAGGCAACGGGACGAGGAGCGCCATGTAAAACTAGAGTCCTACGCAGGGGGAATGAAGTGGCCCCAAAGGAGATGTCCCATTTTGGTTGGAAGAGAGGGGAGCAGTGAAACAAGCTTCAAGCAGGAAAAGGGCTGCGTGGTGCAGACTTTAAGTGAAGAAGGCAGCCAAAGGTTGGCGACTCAGTGCTGTGGACCGTTTGAGCAAAGGTACTCCTTTGCAAAGTAGACTTCAGCTCAGTGCGTACAAAGAGCTGAAGTTGTGAGTTGAGGGCAGACTCGGAAATCCAGGGGGGGCAGAATCGTGGGAGATGAGATTAAAACCCTGCAAGGTGGGTTTGGCATCTTTCCAGTTGTATTGACTTTTGGAGAGAATTTCCAGGTTAGATCTTCGAAGCTGAAGCTGGAATTCTTTCTGGGAACGATAAGAGTTTTATTGAGATTGGTTGATTCACAGTGTTTGCTGACATCTGGTGAGTGCATTTATTGTGCAGAGTGGAGCCTTCAACCACAGTTTGTCTATTAATTCACATGTACCTCACATTAACACTGAATGTTAGAGATTATTTTGATCTCTCTGGCCCGATGTAATGAAGTTTATTTTGTTTGCTCTTATGGGTTTATTCTTTCTGCAAGTGTTTTGAATCTCAAACGTTGTCTACTTTGAACAAAACATATTGATCCGTATCTAAATCTTGCCAACGGTTGCGGGGATTGGGGGGGTGCCACAAATTGTAACAGACTAAAAAATTGGATGTCTTTATGCTGGGCCAAATTGTCCACTTGTGTCGCAAAAGCAAAGTGCTGCAGATGCTGGAAATCTGAAATGAAACCAGGAAAATATTCTGATGAAGGGTCACCGACCTGAAACATGAGCTCGGTTTCCCTCACCACAGATGCTGCCAGACCTGCTGCGTGTTGCCAGCATTTTCTGGTTTTCTTTCAGGCTCCTTGCTCTGCTGTGAGTTGTTTCATGAGGCTCGCCTCGTCTCGTCTTGTTCCTATACGGATGGCATTTTTTACAGACATACCATTAGCCTGACTCTCAGCTCCTGATGGTCCAGCCTTGACCTGCCAGTTAGGGGTTATATTCCCAGCAGCGTAGTTATCCGGGTCATAGGAGCGCCGTGCCACCTGTGGGTTAAGGGTGCAGAGCCCAAGGGAGGCGGTTAGGGCTACCATGCGTGGCTAGACCAGTTATGCTCTGAAGTCTACAACTCCCATCATTCTCTTTCAGCAGCTGAGGTACATTTCTGCAGTTTCACTGCAGTTCTCCAGTTCATTTATTTCAGCAACATATACTATGCCAATTTTTCTTGCAGGCCAATGAAAACAGAAGACGTGTTGGTCTCCGTTCAGTCATTTCTTAATTGTTTACTGGCTGTACTTGAAGAAGGTGATTCCATAAACGAAGGTCAGTAGTTTGCTGTTAGAAAGGGAAGTTTAGTGGTTTTATTTTATACTGTTTAACCATTGCTGTGCCAAAGTTCTCCATTGACTGTGAAACTCTTTGGTAAGTCCTGAGGTTTTGAAAAATGTTGTACACTCTATCCCTCTCTCCGTCTCCCTTTCTCTCAGCCTTGCTCTTCTTTCCCTCATCACTCGCTCGTGCTCTTTTCCCTCGTCCTATGCTCGCTCGCTCTTTCCTCTCTCGCCCCTGCTCACTCTCTCTCTCTCTTCTCGCCCCATGCTTGCTCGCGCCCTCTTCCCTCGCCCTCTGCTCACTCACCCTTTCTTCCCTCGCCTCCTGCTCGCTCTCTCTCTCTCTTCCCTCGCCCTCTTGCTTGCTTGCTCTCTCTTCCTTGGTCCTCACTGGCTCTTCCCAAGCCCTCCCCCACCCCCCATCCCTTACCCCCGGCTCGCTCTCTTCCCTCGCTCCTCTCGCAAAGAAAATTGAGGTAGATACCTACATCCGTATTAGAAATAGTTAAGATGCTGCAATGGATAATGTATAATGTCACTCTGGATGGATATGCTCAGACAGGCTCCTGTCCCACCTTGCTGATCCTTAACTCCACTGAAATCTTGATGAACCTATTTCTTTATTTTTGGATTGGGTTGTCCATGACTGGTTTTAGTTATCCATGGCTGGGCCTATATTTATTTTGATAGGATGGACGTACGTTGCCCGTCAAGCAGTCAGTACGCTTCTGAGCCTAACCGAGACTTTGGAAATTCTCAACTTTCTGCCTGTAGAACGTGTAAGGAATTTGATGAAGTAAGTATTTCTTTAATTACTGTGACATGACTTGAAAATCTTTCAGAGCCATGAATTGCATTTTGGGATTGAGAATTTGTTGAGTCCAATGAGAACGTATAATAAACTGGTGTAAAAATGGTAAGTGCCAGAAAAACCCAGCAGGTCAGGCAGCACCTGCGGAGGGAGAAACAGTTAATGTTTCAAGTTCAATATAATTCTTATTTGAACTCAGCATTATCTCTCTCTCTGTCTCTCTCTCCTTCCGACCCCCCCCCCCCCCCCCCCCCCCCCCCCCCCCCCCGCACAGAGCTGCCTGCCCTGCTCAGATTTTTTAGCACTTCCTGTTTTTAATTTCAGATCAACAGTATTTTGCTTGTGTTTTAGAATATAGTAAGTGGCGTTTCATACCTTATGTCAGCTGTTGGGAGGTAAATACGGGCAGCATGGTAGCCTAGTACGGGCAGCACGGTAGCTTAGTGGTTAGCACAATCGCTTCACAGCTCCAGGGTCCGAAGTTCGATTCCGGGCTTGGGTCACTGCCTGTGGAGTCTGCACGTTCTCCCCCTGTGTGCGTGGGTTTCCTCCGGGTGCTCCGGTTTCCTCCCACAGTCCAGAGATGTGCAGGTTAGGTGGATTGACCATGCTAAAGTGCCCTTAGTATCCAAAATTGCCCGTAGTATTGGGTGGGGTTACTGGGTTATGGGGGTTATGGTGGAGGTGTGGGCCTGGGTAGGGTGCTCTTTCCAAGAGCCAGTGCAGACTCGATGGGCTGAATGGCCTCCTTCTGCACTGTAAATTCTATGAAATAGAGTATTTGTACAACTTGCCATGGCAAGCAAACTACATACTGGAGTTGTGCAAAGCTGTGCAGTAATGAAGTGTTGTCATGTGCTGGGCATTTTGATTTTTTTTAGTAAAAATGCGATGCTTTTAATGTGACGTGTACAGTCGCCTACCGGATTTGACAAATCAGGCCCACCGGTTTTAACATTGGTTTCATTCTCTCAGAAACTCACCGTCTGACCCCTCTGCCCTATTGCTGGGTGACCTGTACTATACTCGGGTAGCTTTATGTGGCTGCAATGATCTAATTTCGCAAGACTCTCTGCCTGATCTGTTCAAGGAACTTCGACCAAATCTTTCAACAGACATTTCAAAGGTACTTGAAGTTTTCAATTTGTTAGCATCACTGTCCATGTTAGAATCTCTGATGTCCCTGATATTTGCTTTTGCATTAATTTAGTTAAATCACTTTACAGCCTTTGGATTCTTTTGAAATATAGTCCCTGTTAAGAGGGAAATCGTGACAAGCAATTCTTACCCAGTACTGCCCCATCACAAACAGTATTTTGACAAAAGACCAGGAGCGCGATTCTCCGCAACGGCGGAGAATCGGGAAGGCTGCCGTGGAAGAGGCCGTCACCCACGGCAGCCTCCACGCCCCCTCACGGGACCCGATTTCTCCCCCCCCCCCCTCCCCCCCGGTCGGGGCTAGGAGCGGGGCCCCGGGCACCTCGGCCGCGCGCCAAGCATGACGCTGGCTGACGCGTCTAATGACGTCAGCCGCACATGCGCAGGTTGGACAGCACCAATCCACGCATGCGCGGTTGCCGTCTTTTCCCTCAGCCGCCCCGCAAGACGTGGCGGCTTGATCTTGCGGGGCGGCGGAGGGAAAATAGTGCGTCCCTTTTGGATGCAAGGCCCGCAATCGGTGGGCACCGATCGCGGGCCTTTGCCCTCCTTGGCACGGCCGTGGTACTGCCGTGCCAATTGGACGCCTAGAAGCCCCAAACGGGCTTCTGGCGCCCGTTTCACGACGGTGGCGACCAGGTGTGGTTGCCGCTGTCGTGAAAAGGTCGTAAACGGCCGGCCACTCGGCCCATCGGCCTCCGAGAATTGCCGTTCGCCGTGAAAAATGGCGAGCGCCGATTCGGGGCGCGGGGCGAGCGTGGGGGGGGGGGGGGAGAACAGCGGGGGTTGCAAAAAATGTCGGGAGGCCCTTCCGCTATTCTCCCAAGCGTCGTGGGGAGCGGAGAATTCCGCCCCAGGTTAGTTAGTGCTGTTGGTCGAAGGATAAGTATGGCCAGAATACAAGGGCGAAGTCTCCTGCTCTTTAAATCATACAATGGAATCCTTTATGTTCAGTGAAAGGGAAGACAGGTATTCAGAGCACCCCTGACAGTGACGCACGCCCGCCGTACCACAGTAGAGCATTGCATGTTCTCCCCGTGCCTGCGTGGGTTTCCTCCCGGTGCTCCGGTTTCCACCTACATGTCCTGAAAGACGTGCTGTTAGGTGAATTGGACATTCTGAATTCTCCCTCAATATGCCGGAATGTGGTGACTAGGGGATTTTCACAGTAACTTCATTGCAGTGTTCATGTAAGCCTACTTGCGACAATAATAAAGATTATTATTATTTATTATTATTATTAGTATGATTAATAATCTGATTCGGATGACTATTTTCCATTAGCCGAATCACATAGATAAAGAAATTACAACCCATGTTTTTCTCATGTTAGAGTGTTGCGCTGCCACCCTACTTAAACATTCACTTCTTCTACCACTGACACACAGCGGCAGTACTTGACACCATCTAAAAGTTGACCTGTGGCAACTTGCCCAAGGCTCTCTCTGCAACGTTTCCCAAACACCACTACTTCCAATTTAATCTCATTCACACGCTACCCCGACTTGGAAACATAAAGCGTTCCTTCGCTGTTGCTGGATCAAAACCTTGTAACTCCCTCTCTGACAGCACTATGGGTATAGCTGCACCACATGGACTGCAGCGGTACAACAAGGCAGTTCACCACCACCTTCTCGCGGGCAGTGAGGAATGGGCAAAAAATGCCAACATCCCAAGAATGAATAAAAAATCCTAGGTTTGGAAGGGAGAGAAGGGGAAAGTCTATTGAAAACATTTATAGACATAATCAATCTAAGGCTTTGAGAAAGAGTCATCTGGACTCAAAACGTTAGCTCTTTTCTCTCCCTACAGTAGATTTTCCAGCATTTTCTCTTTGGTTTATCAATCTGTATGTCTTTAATGACAATGGATTTTCTTCAAACCTGTTCCGAATTTGACCGCAATGTGAATTTGGTGGGGAGTTCTGTTGATTTAGTTGTTTGGTTAGTAACTTGGAGCTGATGATCTTGTTGAGAAGAGTACATACTCATAGAATGGCTGCACAACAAGAGGAGGCCATTCAGTCCATGCCCATACAGGCTCTGTAAGAGCAACTCATCCTGTCCTGCTCCCCTGAAAATCTTTTCTCTTCAGATAATTATCCAATTTCCTTTTTGAAAGTCCGAATTGAACCTGCTTCCACCACATTCTCGAGCAGTGCATTCAGATCCCAATCACTTGCTGTGTGGAAAATGTTTTGCTGCCTTTGGTTCTTTAAGCTGGTCACCTCTGATTTTTGGCCCTTCCATCAATTAAACCAGTTTCTGAAGCTGTAGCTGTCATTATAAGTAGAATTTTGCATGCAATTTTATTCTGCAGCAGGAGCTGAGAATTCTATAGATGTGTTAATGGTAAGTATTGTGTCTTAAACATTTTCTAGTTATTTTGTGGGGCGACATGGTGGCCCAGTGGTTAGCATTGCTGCCTCATAGCATCAGGGACCCAGGTTTACTTCCAAGCTTGGGCGACTGTTGCGTGTTCTTCACGTGTCTGCGAGGCTTTCCTCTGGGTTTTCTGGTTTTCTCCCATAGTCCAAAGATGTGTAGGTGAGGTGGATTGGCCATGCTAAAATTGCCCCTTTAGTGCCCAAAGATGTGCAGGTTAGGTGGGGTTACAGGGATCGGGCAGAAGTGTGTGGGCCTAGATGGGATGCTGTTTCGGAGGGTTGGTGTAGACTCGATGGGCTGAATGGCCTCTTTTTCTGTACTTTAGGGATCCTTTGGCTTAGTCTCAACAGAAGAAAATTTAAGTGATTCTGTGTTGATCTAGATCACTGCACAAGCACGTGCTTGTAATCAAATCGGCAAACTTGGGATCATTTGTTCTGGATTCGATCAATAATGAACATACTCACCGATACCTGCTCTGTTTTACAGTTCTTGAGTATTTCCTGTTCACTGGTTTTCTATAAACATTGCCGGTTTCTGTGTTTTAGGTGCGGCTGCTTACACTGAGGATCATGAGTCATTTTGAAGTGCAGCTACGTAAAAAAGTTGAGGTATGAAATTTCCACCCTGTGAGAAAGGCAATGGAAATAATTGGACACAAATAAAATGACATAAGTGCAGAAATGGTTCATTCAGGCCAACTGGTGATTCTGTCCGAAAGAGTCGTCCCCCCATCGCATTCTATGTCCTTTCATCCCCTTTTCCCTCAAGTGTTAGTCTAGCTTCACCTTAAAATCTCTGTGTATTGATATAGAGAATCAGAGAATGTATAAGGCATCTGGCCCCTCAAGCCTGCTCCACCATTCAATGTGATCATGGCTCATATTTTATCTCAATGCCATACTCCTATTTCCCCCCACCCCATACCCCTTGAAGCCTTTGGGGTGCAGAAATCTCTCCGTTTCCTTAAATATACTCAGTGATCTGGACTCCATCTTCCTCTATGGTGAAGAATTCCACAGGGTTCACCACCCTCTGTGAAGAGGATTCTCCACACCTCAGCCCTAAATGGCCTACCCCTTATCCTGAGAATGTGACCCCTTGCTTTTGGCCCGCCCAGCCCGAGGAAACGCCCATCACTGCATCCAGCCCTGTCAGAATTTTACGGAGAGCTTCCATCTCACTGAGGAGGCTTCAGACCAAATCTGCATCCAACTCTTTTATAAGATGTGGGCATCACTGGCCTGGCCAATATTTGTTGCCCGTCCCTAATTACCCTTGAACCGAGCAGCTACCTGAGTCATTTCAGAGGGCAGTCAAGAGCCAACCACATTGCTGCTGACCTGGGTCACATGTAGGCTAGATTAGGTAAGGATGGAAGATTTTCTTCCCTAATGGAAATTGGTGAGCCAGATGGGTTTTTACAACAATAAGTCATAGTTTCCTGGTCACCATTACTGAGACTAGATTTCAATTTCATAATTTTATTAATTGAAATCAAATCACGCTGGCTGCCATACTGGGTTTAGATCGCATGTCCCCAGAGAATTAGCCTGGGCCTCTGCATTACTAGTCAAATACTGTAACATTTAACCTTAGACAGCACCTTCAAAACTAAGACCGGTACCATCTAGAAGGACAAGAGCAGCAGATACCTGGGAACTCCACTACCTGGAAGTTCTCTTCCAAGACATTGGCCATCCAGACTTGGAACGATATCGCCGTTCCTTCACTGTCACTGGGTCAAAATCCTGGAACGCCCTCCCTAATATCACTCTGGGTGTACTTACACCGCGTGGACTGCAGTGGTTCAAGAAGGTGGCTCGCCACCATTTTCCCGAGAACAATTAGGGATGGGTAATAAATGCTGGCCTGACCTGCGAGACTCGCATCCCGTGAATAAATTTTAAAATGATCACTATGCCATGTCTCCCTCTGTTCTGAAAACTCTGCTCACGTTTTGAGAGTTGTGACACATTTCAGCACAGCAGTTATGGCCATTAACAACATTCTAAAACAAACAATCCGCAACATTTAAAAAAAATAAATAAAAATAATTCGCCCCCATTTCCTAACATTAATGGATCCTTTCAAAAATGTCAGGATCTGGATCAATATCCACAACTTTACCAAAAACTATTCAATCCTTCCTTGGGTTGAACCCTATTGGGTATCAGATTTCATTTAAATTTGTCCATTAATTTTTGAGATATCTGTTTACAGACCAATGAGCTGGGCTGAAAACATTACCTTCACCCATCTTCAATAATCTGAGGTAATTTGTGCATCGTTTAGCTGCATGGTTTCCATTATAATTGTGGAGGCTGGAATTTATAACGTGGAAACGTGATCAGAAATTGTGTTTAGACTTTGCAGCGGTTTAATACAATGATTGCCATCAAAATACAAACTTTCCTATGTTTGCTTTCTAAATGCGTAGGATGAGAATGATGGAGATCTTCAGTCTGTATTTGCCATCTTACTCCAAGCTGAGCTTGTCCCTGCAACTGTTCATGACTACAGGGAGAAATTATTACATCTGAGGAAGCTAAGACATGATCTGGTACAGATGTGCGTCCCTGACAGCCTGTATGATGAGGTAGGGAGTGGGGCCATTCTTTTATATTTGTGTTGAAGTGTTAGCAAGGGATCAAACCCACTGGACTAAGACCAGCAATGGTACACTTGCATTCCCCAAAATAATATTGACATCTGGTTTAGTTGATCTGGGGTTCATTCTATTTTGGCCTTTTTGTTTGGAAGTAATGGAGATGCAAAGCAGGGCTGCCAACATCTGGAAAGAGAAAACCAAACTAGTATTTTGAACCTGGGTTCTTTCATGGATAAAACCTGATGCATTTTCGATCCTTAATATTTCATTGTATGTGAGCATCATTGACAAGGCCATCATTTGTGGCCCGTCCCTCCTTGCCGAATGAACTAAGTGGCTTGCCGGGTCAATACTGAGGGAAAGTGTGGATTGCCGTGGATCTGGAGTCACATGTAGACCAGACCAGCTAAGGATGGCAGATTTCCTTCCCAAAAGGACATTCGTGAACCAGGTAGGTTCACGAGACTAGCTTTCAATTCCAGATTTATCAATTGAATTTAAATTCTACCAGAAAATTAGCCTGATCCTCTGGATTACTAGTCGAGTGACATTACCATTGCGCCACCGACTCTTTCCTCCCCTCTTCCCCCTCCCCCCGCATCCCATAATTAAGATGTATTTTCTCTTTACTGATGTTGACTGAACCTGTTGTGTATTCCTAGCAATGCTCCGGTACCTGCTGCTGTCTGTCTTTCAGGTTAGGTAATTGTGCAAGAAGATTTCTATTTAGCCACTTATTCATCTTATTCTTTTGATATCGGCGATCTGTGAAGTCAGAACAGGTTACTACCTCAGTTAAATGGCAAATTGGTTGATGCTTACGTGGCAGTTTATATGTGATGGATGTTTCGAATAGTTTGTGCTGATTGTTGAGTTTTCTGTTTACTGGTTTGTATTACTTTTTCCAGGTTCCTCTTCAGTATTTAATAGGAATGCTTTATATAAACTTCAGTGCACTGTGGGACCCAGTGGTCGAGCTAATTGTGTAAGTATTACTTAAGTTACAAAGTACTTGATGACTTTCATGCTTAAACCCCTGCCACACCCCAATACATAGAAAGAAAAATTATTAATCTCAAAGGCTGTAAACATTTGGACCCTTCTTCAATGCTGATAATCAGTAGAGGCTAAGAAATAGGAATTTTAAGATAAACACTTGATTTTGCAGTTAACCGATGTGGAAGGATATAATAAAGTAACCACGTTTTGTTCAGTTTCTGCTTTATCCAAATCAGTGTTGTTTTCATGTATATTGTTATTGAATTTGGTGTGATTTTAAGAATATTTGGTATAACCTAATTTTATAATTGAACATTAGATGATCCGAAAAGAAATTAATTGTAATTTTTAAATATTCTGTGCTATCATCTTTTCTTCTTCCAGATCCCATGCAAATGGAATGGAAAATAAAGCATTCTGGCATGTTTATTATGAACATTTGGACCAGGCAGCACACTTTGCAGGTAACCAAATCCAGGAGATTTTTTAACAAAAACAGAAAATGCAATGTCGAGCTTTGACAATGAATCATCCAGACTCGAAACGTTAGCTCCATCCTCTCTCCGCAGATGCTGTCAGACCTGCTGATATTGTCTGGCATTTTCTGCTTTTATTTTAGATTCCAGCATCCGGAGGAATTTGCTTTTATCTTAGGAGATTTTTTAAATGTTTTTTAATACATAAATTGATCTCTCATTGCATTGGTCGGAGAAATGTTGGTGTTTTGTAACAAGGCCATCACACCACAGATGGGAAGACTTGCATTTGTATAGAACATTTCATAACCTCAGGCTGTCCAAAGTGCTTCACAGACAGTGAAGTATGTTTTTTTAAATAAATTTACAGTACCCAATTATTTATTTCCAATTAAGGGGCAATTTAGCATGGCCAATCCATCTACCCAACACATTTTTGGGTTGTGGGGGCGAAACCCACGCAAACACGGGGAGAATGTGCAAATTCCACACGGACAGTGACCTGGGATCGAACCTAGGATCTCGGCGCCGTGAGGCAGCAATGCTAACCCACTGCGCCACCGTGTTGCCCGGCAGTGAAGTACGTTGTGATTCACCCGAATCACCACATGTAGTATTATTTTGTTGTTCTGGTAAAACCCTCCTTTTCAGGATAACAGTCTAATTGAGAAGGCAGGGGTCATTTATCAAGCCTGTAGGCGGGGGAAAAAGACCCCATATTTATTTAACACTCCAATATCCTTGCAATATTCCAAACCAGTGGTCATTTTGTTTTGAGCATATTCAGTCAGTATATTTGGATATGTGACACAGGCTGTAAGCTGCCACGGTCACTCTTAGAGTTGTTGCGGCTAAGTGTAAATTTTAGTCTCCAGGTCTGGAAGCACACATAGGCCCGACCAGGTAAGGATAACAGATTTCCTTCCCTAAAGGACATCAGCGACCCAGATGGGTTTTTATTGACAATCATGGTCACCATTACTAGGA
Source organism: Scyliorhinus canicula (assembly GCF_902713615.1). Lineage (NCBI taxonomy): Eukaryota > Metazoa > Chordata > Chondrichthyes > Carcharhiniformes > Scyliorhinidae > Scyliorhinus > Scyliorhinus canicula. Next base: position 42,276,685 of record NC_052165.1, on the reverse strand, counting down.
CCAGCTTTTGGTTACAGATTTATTAATTTTCTTTGGCTTTCTCATTTTCATTGACATCACGTTGAAGTGTGATAGCTGCAGTGGAATGGGTGTAAGACCAGATCTAACTGCCAGCATTTCTTTATTCTATCATGGACTGTGAGCCTTGCAGCCATGTTTCTCCCTAAGGAAGGTGGTGGTGAGTTGCTTTCATGAACCATTGCAGTACAGGTACATCCACAGTGTTGTTAGTCGATTTTCTTTTGTAGTAGTTCGGTACGACCGAGTGATTTGCTAAGCAGAGAGCAACTAAGAGTCCACCACATTGTGGACTGTGGAACTGGAGTGACATCCAGGCTGGACCAGGTTAGTCGGCAGATTTCCTGTGTTGGAAAACATTAGTGAACCAGATTCGTTTTTAATGACAATCTGCTTGTTTCATGGTCACCAATATTGAGACCAGATTTTAAATCTAGATTTATCAATTAAATGTAAACTCTGCCAGCTGCTGTGATTGATTTGAACCTGTGTGCCCAGGTAAACCTTCGGATTACTAGTTTAGTGACATTACTACGCCACTGTTTTCCCATTATTATCTAGTTCCGTGTCTTAACTGAAGTAATTGCAATATGACATTGTCCAGGTGAGCGATTTATTAATGTTCATAACTTTTGAATCCATGATTTTCCTTGAGCTCTTGTAAATGTTAATTATTGATAATCTATTATTCAAATATAAATGTTTTAAATTTGTATTTAATATTAGCTACATTCTTTTTAAAGAGCAAGAATTAAAATCTGAATTTGGGGAAGCACTGAAGGAAGAGGCCACACCGAGTACTGAGAGTATTCCGACGGCTATTGTCGGAAGATTGTACCAGGATCAACTTCACTTGGCAACTAAATCCTGTGAGAGAACGGATCGCACCAACTTCCGTTTCCTGCTTTGGAAAGCAATGGGTGACTTTTCAGACAGAGTTGAACCTCGGTCAAGGGAACTCTCTCCTTTGCTCCTGAGATTTATTAAGTAAGTCAAGAAAAAGCTTTATGCAGAATTGTTGCAGAAAGGGGCCATTCGGCCCATCGCGTCTTCACCTGATCTCCGAATGACGATTTCACCTAGTGCTGTTCTCCTGCTTCCTCCCTGTAACTGCGCATTCTTCCTTTTCAAGTAACCGTCTAATTCCCTCTCGAGTGTTTGGATTGAATCTGCCTCCACCACTCAGGCAGTGAATTCCAGACTTACTACGTGAAAAGTTTTTCTCTTATCGTTTTTCCCTCTTTTGACAATTACTTGACATCTGTTCTCAATCCTTTCACGTGTGGGAACGGTTTTCCGCTATCTGTTGTTCAGACTCCTTGTGATGTTGAACACTTCTATCAGATCTCCTCTCGGCCTCTCTTCAGGGAAAACAGTCCTAGCTTCTCCAATTCTCCAGATAGACTGAAGTTCTTCATCCCTGGAACTGTTCTCATGAATCTTTGCTGCACTCTCTTCAATGCCTTCACACCTTCCCTAAAGTGTGGCATCCAGAACTGGATGCAATACTCCAGCTGAGACTGAGTTAGTGTCTTACGCAAGTTCAACGTAATCTCCATCTCGTTGCAATTGGCACAGTCCCAGTAAAATTATCCTTTCAGAGATACTAAGATTTAAGAGTAGGGCAGTCCGTTTGTAGATGTGGAGAATGCAAGCAGAGTATGATAGACTAATCCGGGCCAGTTAGGCAGAGGTTGAAGGATCAGATCCAACCATGACTGCAGGGTGAAATCTAATTTAATAAATCTAGTAACTTGTGGGGCATTAAGGATGACGGGTTGCCTCAAAAGCCTACTGGGTTCAGTACTACACTGCATGGAACAGAATGGGGAATCGCCCCATGTGGCCTGCATGTAACTCCAGTTTCCTGCTACAATGTTGATGCCTAATGGCCACAGGACAACTAGGGATGGGCAATAAATGCTGTGTTGTTAAGTCTCACCTGATCAGAACAAATATTTAAAGATGAGAAATGTTTAATGTTCACAACATTGGACGTTAATTTTGGTGTATTATAGAAAAAGAAGCAGAGCACGATTATTAGAACATAGAACAGTACGGCACAGGACAGGCCCTTCGGCCCTCGATGTTGTGCCGAGCCTTGTCCGAAACCAAGATCAAGCTATCCCACTCCCTGTCATTCTGGTGTGCTCCATGTGCCTACTATCACAGCAGGCAGTCCATTCCACACCCTAACCACTCTCCGAGTAAAGAACCTACCTCGGACATCCCTCCTATATCTCCCACCCTGAATCTTATAGTATGCCCCCTTGTAACAACTACATTCACCTGAGGAAATAGTCTCTGAACGTCCACTCTATCTATCCCCCTCATCATCTTCTAAACCTCTATTAAGTCGCCTCTCATCCTCCTCCGCTCCAAAGAGAAAAGCCCTAGCTCCTTCATCCTTTCCACTCGCTCATCTTGCCCAGATCGCACTGCAGCATCTCTGCATCCTCCTCGCAGCTCACCGCCCCACCCCACTTTTGTGTCATCTGCAAATTTGGAGATTATACATTTTGTTCCCTCGTCTAAATCATTAATATATACTGGGATCCCTGCGGTACCCCACTAGTCATTGCCTGCGATTTGGAAAAAGACCTGTTTATTCCTACTCTTTGTTTCTTGTTTGTCAACTAGTTTTCTTTCCATCTCAAAACATAACCCCCAATCCAATGCGCTTTAATTTTACACACTAGTTATTTATGTGGGATTTGTTGAGAGGCACCTGAAAGTTTGAATAAACCACATTGACTGGCTCCGCCTCATCAACTGTACTAGTTACATCCTCAAGAATTGCAGTACATTTGTCGAGCATGATTTCCATTTCATAAATCCATGCTGATTCTGTCGATTCTGCCACTGCTCTGTTCTACTACTAAATCTTTCATAATGGATTCTAGAATTTTCCCCATTGTTGATGTCAGGCTGACTGGTCTATTCCCTATATTTTCTCTACCTCTCTTTTTAAATAGTGGGGTTACATTAGCTACCTTCCAATCCATGGGAACTGTTCCAGAGTCTATAGAATCTTGGAAGATGACCACCAATGCATCCACTATTTCTAGGGCCACTTCCTTCAGTGTTCTAGGATGCAGATTATCAGGCTGTCGGGATTTATAAGCCTTCAGTCCCATCAATTTCCCCAACACCATAGAACATAGAACAGTACAGCACAGAACAGGCCCTTCGGCCCTCGATGTTGTGCCGAGCAATGATCACCCTACTCAAACCCACGTATCCACCCTATACCCGTAACCCAATAAACCCCCCCCCCCCCCCCCAACCTTACTTTTAAGGGCACTACGGGCAATTTAGCATGGCCAATCCACCTAACCCGCACATCTTTGGACTGTGGGAGGAAACCGGAGCACCCGGAGGAAACCCACGCACACACGGGGAGGACGTGCAGACTCCGCACAGACAGTGACCCAGCCGGGAACCGAACCTGGGACCCTGGAGCTGTGAAGCATTTATGCTAACCACCATGCTACCGTGCTGCCCCCATGTCCCTACTGAAACTGATTTCCTTCAGTTCCTCCCTCTCACTAAACCCTGTGTTCCCCAATATTTCTGGTATGATTTTGAGTCCTTTGTGAAGACAGAACCAATGTAATAGTTTGTCAGCCATTTCTTTGTTCACCATTATAAATTTCCCATGTTTCTGACTTTAAAGGACTTACATTTGTCTTCATCAACCCTTTTCTCTTCAAATACCTATAGAAGCTTTAACAATCAGTTCCCTGCAAGCTTACTCTCTTATTTGATTTTCGCCTCCTTTGCTGAATTTTAAATTACTCCCAATCTTCAAGTCTGTTGTTTTTTTCTCATAAATTTGTATGTTTGCTATCGTCTATTCACCATCATCCCATTAAATAATGGTTTACAATCGATCGTAACCAACTCGCGCCTCATATCAGGACCGAGTCTAGGAATCGACTACGTAACACTCCACCTTGATAAAGAATTCTTTCAGTTTATGATCGCTCATCCCTAAGGGATCTCGCACAACTAGATTGCCAATTATTCCTTTCTCAATACGCAATACACAGTCAAGGATGGCCTGTTCTCTACTTGGTTCCTCAATGTATGTTTTCAGAAAACTATCCCCTGTACACTCCTGAATTCCTCCTCTGTGGTATTTTTCTAAATTTGATTTGTCCAATCTATATGCAGATTAAAGTCACCCATAATTACAGATCTTCCTTTATTGCATTTCTCCAACTTCCTGTTTTATGCCATTCCCAACATACCACTATAGTTTGGGGGTCTATATACAACCCTCACTAAAGTTTTTTGCCCCTTCGTGTTTCTCAGCACTACCATACAGATTCCATATTGTCAGAGCTAATATTCTTCCTAACAATTTGCCAGTTATGCAACTCCACCGCCTTTTCCTTTTTCCCTGTCCTTCCTAAATGCTGAACATCACTGGATGTTTACTTCCCAACCCTGGTCCCCCTGCAGCCATCGTTCTGTAATTCTGACTATATTATACCTGTTTACATCTATTTGCGTGAGCAATTCATCCACTTTATTGCGAATGCTGTGCACATTAAGGCACGATAAGCTTTATGGCTTATCTTTCTATCATTCCTTGTTCTGTTCCCATAATTTTTCACTGAGGCCCTGCCTGTTTCTGGTCCTTGATTTCGCTGCCTATCACTTTTCTTATTCCCCTTTCGGTCTTTTGTTCTTGTCCTTGATTCCCCCTCCTCTGACTCCTTGCATAGATTCCCACCCTCCTGCCATTTTAGTTTAAACACTCCTCAACCACTTTAGCAAATACTTCCCCAAGGACATCAGTCCTGGTCCTGCTCAGGTGTAACCTGTCCATTTTGTATTGGTCTAACCTCCTGAGAACTGGTCCCAATGCCCCAGGAATCTGAAACCTTCTTCCTCACACCATCTCTTCAGCCATGTATTTGTCTGATATATATATCCTGCTATTTCCACTCTGACTGGCACTGATAGTAATCTTGAGATTACTGTTAAAAGACTATAATGTTCCCACATGCACTATATGAATAAGCATTGATCAGATGACCGGCCCCGGGTCGCTGTCCGTCTGGAGTTTGTACGTTCTCCCCATGTCTGCAGGATAGGTGAATTAGCCATGCTATATTGCCCCTATTTAAAGGGGCACAGCTCGGGGAATATTGCTAGCAAGTGATCTGTCTCTGCTTCATTCAGCAATGAATATTATCCAGTGGATTTGTTGGTAGCCCCAGCTGAGGACATCAGGAAGCAGCAGCATGCTGATGAGAAGGCAACCACTGTGGAACTGAAGGATGAGAGCTCTGCCATCGACTCTGAGGTTGCAGCTCCTGAAGATCCCACGTTTGCTGTAGGGAAGAAACCCAGGAGAGCGGCTGTAAAGTAAGTACAAAGAAACACTTCCCTTAAACTTGAACTCATCCACACATTTCTATTGAATGAAATGAAATGAAAATGGCTTATTGTCACGAGTAGGCTTCAATGAAGTTACTGTGAAAAGCCCCTAGTCGCCACATTCCGGCGCCTCTCCGGGGAGGCTGGTACGGGAATCGAACCGTGCTGCTGGCCTGCTTGGTCTGCTTTAAAAGCCAGCGATTTAGCCGAGTGTTTAGTGGGTGTTTAGAATCATAGAATCCTTACAAAAGGAGGCCATTCGGCCCATCACATCTGTACCAATCCTCCAAAAGAGCACCCCACCTCAGCCCACTCCCCTGCAAACCCGTAACGCCACCTAACTGTTGGACACTAAGGGCAATTTAGCATGGTCAATCCACCTAACCAGCACATCTTTAGACTGTGGGAGGACACTGGAGCAGATTGAGGCTATCCTATAGCCATACAGGAGTATATTTCCAAAATGGTATTGCCCCAAAATTTACTACTGTTGGTTAATTGCATGAAATAGATGCTCGACAATCTTTTCTCTTTTGTAACCACTCTCCCCACAACCTTCCAAGATCTGATGCCTTCGCATCCCTGATTTTAATTACTGTACCATTGGTTACCACATCTCCAGTTGCCAAGGCCTTAAATTCTGGAATTCCCTCCCTAAATCTCCCCAACTCTCTGCACATCTTTTTATTCTTTCTGGCACTCCTAAAAGCTTTATTGACCAAGCTTTTGATCAGCTGCCCCAATGTCTCTCTACCTGACGTGGTGCTGAATTTTGTATTTCAGAGAAGGGATGCTTTATTATGTTAAGGATGCAATTAAACGTTCAAGTTATTGAACTGGTGAAGTGGTTAGCACTGCTGCCTCACGCCGCTGAGGACCCGGGTTCAATCCCGACCCTGGGTCACTCCGTGTGGAGTTTGCACATTCTCCCAGTGTCTGATCTCACCCCCACAACCCAAAAGGATGTGCAGGGTAGGTGAATTGGCCACGCTAAATTGCCCTTTTAATTGAAAAAAAACAATAATTAGGTGTTCTAAATTTATTATTTTTTTAAAGTTATTATTGTTCTGAACTTCTGGATCAGCCACTCTGGGGCCTTGGTGTAATATCTCATCAAGGGGATAGCATCTCTGACAAAACAGCACTCCCTCAGTTGGAATGTCGGACTAGATTACGCGCTTGCTCTGAGTGGAGCTTGAAACTGCAACTTTGTGACCGTGGAAAGAATGACACTAACTAAGCTAGCAGCTCTGTAGACCCAAGTTTTGATGGGTAAAAGGTCTGTTCTGCGAATCAAAACATAATCCACTGAAGCATTTAATCCTTCACGTGACACATTTGTGGTATAAGTGCAGAGACCCATGTTGTTTTGCCAATGGAATGTAGGTTATGCTTTAATATTATCCAGCCCTCCAGTCCTTTGCAATTTTTAAACGTGTTATCCTTGACGTGTTTCAAATTCTGAAAATGTTAATGCAATTTATGTTGTTCCAGACAATTGATTGTTCACCTGAAGGTTTTCTCAAAGTTTAACAACCCAAGATCTCTCTACCTGGAACCCAAGCTGAAGGAATTGTATACACAGGTATTAGTCGGGTATATGGTTCGGAACACATGGTATCTTCCACTCTCTTCCTGCTGTTAAACACGTCTTTTAAACTGTTCTTTTTCCATTTTAGTTGCTATGTCATCATTACCAGGATGTGCAGAAAATCGCCTTGGAATGTCTGCTCACTTACAAACACCCACACCTGTTGCCTTACAGGTAATACTATTCTGCCCCATGCCTCTGTTAATAAATTTTATTAAAGGATTTAATGTATTTAACACTGCAAGAATTCAAGAGGGGCATGGGCAACCATTGGCAGATGAAGGGGGGTTAAATAGGGCCGGTATCACCACATTCTGGGAGGCACTGATGGCGGTGTTTGGGGATGATATCATAGCTCATAGGGCCCTTAGGGACAGGAAAGACAGGACAGCCAAGCAGCGGCTGATTGACTCCATACAGGGGATGAATCTGCAGTACTCCACGGTCCCAACCATGGAGCTGCTGTCGGAGAGGAAAAAGCTGCCGGTGGAATTTGAGCTGCTCTCCATAAGGAAGTCAGTCCGCCAGCTCCACCTGGCACAAGAGGCACTCTGCGAACATTGAGACAAGGTGAGCAGCATGCTGGCACAACAGCTAAGAAAAACAAGCAGCCGCAAAAGAAATAGCTTAAGTTAGGGACAGAAATGGTAGGACTGTAGCAGACCCAAACGAGGTTGATGCAAACTTTTATTGAGGTCTATACACCTCCGAATCCCCGGAGGGGTCTCGGTGAAGGACAGTTCCTAGATTGACTGGATCTAGCAGTGGTGGGAGAGGACAGGAAAGAAGGGCTGGAAGCTGGGCGAAATTGTGGAATGCATTAATTCCAGTCAGGGAAAGCACCGGGAACGGATGAGTTCCTGGTAGACTTTTACAAACAATTTGCAGCAGCGTTGGCCCCGCACCTGCAGGAGATGTTCAGCTGTCAAAGGGGGCCCTGCCTCCCACGCTGGCCCATTGATCCCAAAAAGGACAAAGACCCGACAGTGTGGATCATACAGATCCATTTCTTAAACACTAATGCAAAACTGCTGATGGGGCGCCTGGAGAGCTGCCAGCCAGATATGAGCGCGGAAGATCAGACCGGGTTTGTCAAGGGCAAACATCAGGCGCCTGCTGAATGTAATATTGACCCCATCCGGGGAGAGGACACCAGAGGTGATCGTCTCCCTTGACGCTGAGAAAGCTTTCGATCGAGTAGATTGGAGGTTCAAACCGCAGCTAAGGATATCAGTAGAGAATGTCCATTACAGCTCCAGTTACTTCATCCTGTATTATGAGAAATAAGGGCAGTGGAGCCCCTCAAGCCTTCTGCGACCCCAGGCCGACAGCAATGTGACTTTTAACTCTCCTCTGAAATGGCCAAGGAAGCCACTCAGTTATTTTCAAGGTGACAGCAGAATGGGCAACCTTGACGGTGATGCCACCATCCTGCGGATGAATTTAAAACAATGTCCTAGTTTCAGCTTCTTCAGCTTTATTGGGCTGAGGTGGCAGTTGAGGCTTTTTAAACACCTTCTGACTTATTGTAATGGCCCATTTATATTCCATTTCAGCATAAACGTTCTGTCCCATAAACGTTCTCTCCCATCACCAATATATGTATTTGGGTGATTATTGAAATGTTCTTGGACAGAAAAGTGGAAGCTTTTTGCACTAGGCAGTTTGGGAGTATTGCTGAAAAAGATGTTGCTGATACCTTTCACCTTACACTCATCAGGGCAAACACAAGAATGCCAAATTTCATACTATCACACCAAATTAGGTACTGATTGGTTGGCAAGTCCACTCTGATTGACCGTGACGTGGCCATACGCGGCCTGTTCCACAATATTCACATTAGCACCTCTTATAAATCAGGTCTCTGACACCCGGAGACAGAATTAGCCTTAAATATTTAATCCGCTGACTGAAATGTGATGTACATTTTACAAGACTTTGATGATCCAATGTTTGAAATCAATGGAGAAAAATCTCTTGTAATTCCATTAACATTTACATTTCTGGTTTAAATTAATCTTGGTTTCTTTGTACAGGGAAAACCTCCAGCGACTGCTAGAGGACAAGAGCTTCAAAGAAGAAATCATTCACTTCAGCATTGCAGAGGAGACAACCATTGTGTCAGCCCCACACAGGGCTGAGCTCATTCCAGTTATAATGAGGTAAATAAAGCTGTGTTTGTAAATGTTTTTATTTATATACACAAAACCGTGCTGCATAGAACGAGTGTAAACCATTATACTGGGCAAAGGAGGGGGAGTGGAACAGAAATAGTGGTCTGATGGAGGTTGGCCAGCTTGACGCCTGATCCACGACAAATTACTTGGCTGGGGCTTGAGGGCCCCTTGCCAACAAAAGATTTGCCAACATTCCCACCTCTAATAGCGACTCACTGGCATCCTGCTCGACTGAATGGCTTAACATTGGGTCTGCAGCACAGAAACAGGCCATTTGACCTAACTACCGTGTTTATGCTCCATACGAGCCTCCTTCCATCTCACTGATCAAATATCCTATTTCTTTCCCCTTCATGTTTTCACCTAGATTCCTCTGAACTGGATCTATTCTATTTGTCTCAACCCACATCCTATGCTAGCAGGTTCCATATTCTAACCACTCTCATGGTAAAATACTCCTCTGAATTCCCTTTGACTTTATTAGTGTCTATCTTATATTTATGATGCATAGCTTTGGATTCCCCCACAAGTGGAAACACCCCCGTGCCCTATTTGGAACACTTTTTGGGTTGCCCCTCAACCATATCCAATGACTTTACAAAGTTGTGTTCCTCATTTAACTTCTATGAGGTGAAACTTGTCACTAGTTTGTCACCTCATTGGTACCTGTAATGAACTTCTGACCTTCTATTCTTCTACGGTGGAGTTAACGTTTAGTTTTATACGCAGAGAAAGGTTTCATGGCTACTTCGGTTTTAAGCACTGCAGCCAAGAATTTGACAGGGTTATGGACAAAGAAGAGGGGGTTAATAATCTTAGTGTCACAAGTAGGCTTACATTAACACGGCAATGAAGTTACTGTGAAAAGCCCCTAGTCACCACACTCCAGCGCCTGTTCGGGGACACAGAGGGAGAATTCAGAATATCCAATTCATCTAACAAGCACGTCTTTTGGGATTTGTGCGAGGGAACCGGAGCACCTGAAGGAAACCCACGCAGACACGGGGAGAACGTGCAGACTCCGCAGGGACAGTTATCCGAGGCTGGAAATGTACCTGGGTCCCTGGCGCAATGCCAGCCACTGTGCCACCCGCAAGTCATTTTTAATTGGGAGGCCTGAAACCTGCGACTCTTTTAAATATCATTAAGTTCCGTGCTTTAACCTCGTTGCTTGCGGAGGTTACAATTATTAGCCCAATATTTAAATGTTGACTACAAGTTTAGAACCGCATTTAGTGTTGACCACCAAGGCTCCAGGGATCCACGCTAATGTCAGAGTCCAAGTAGGGAAGAACCAGAAGGGCTGAAAGTACTCTGGAGTGTCAGGGCACCTAGGGGGCGGGATTCTCCCCTACCCGGCGTGACGGAGGGTGCCGGCGTAGGGGAGTGGCGCCAACCACTCAGGGGTCGCGCCTCCTCCAAAGGTGGGGAATTCTCCCCACCTTTGGGGGCCAGCCCCGCGCCGGAGCAGTTTGCACCGGTAGACTGGCGCAAACACCCGGCGCAGTCGGAAGCGGGGCTGGCCGAAAGGCTTTCGGCGGTCGGCGCATGCGCCGGCAGTGACGTCAGCGGCAGCTGGCCGCTGACCTCACTGCCGGCGCATGCGCGATGCGGGGTTCTCCTCCGCGTCCGCCATGGCGGAGGCCGTGGCGGCGCGGAAGGAGAAAGAGTGCCCCCACGGCACTGCCCCGCGGAGTGAGCGGGGGGCCCCGATCGCGGGCCAGGCCTCCGTGGGGGCACCCCCCCGGGTCCGATCGCCCCCCGCCCCCCCCAGAACCCCGGGGGCCCGCTCGCGCCGCTGAGTCCGCCGTTTCCGAGGTGGTGTACACCTCGGCGGCGGGAGAAGGCCTCCCAGCGGCGGGACTTCGGCCCATCCGGGCCGGAGATTTAAGGTTAGTTGTTAAAAAAAAGAAATCCCGCCGGCGCCAGCTGTTTTCACAGGCTGCCGGCGGGATTTGCACAACGCCGGTTTTTTACCGGGCGGGAGAATTAGGAGACCTGCGGGAGCGGAAATCACGCCGCTTCCCGCCAATTCTCCGACCCTGCGTGGGGTCGGAGAATCCCGCCCAGGGAGTGGGGTTCAAATGCACACATTTGGTTAGATGTCAGGATGTGCTTCACGCACATGCACATGCGTGCATACACTTTGTACATGCAGTCACAACATGCACATATAGAGTTCCTCTTAATATTGAAAAATGTTCCAAAACATTTCCAGAGGGTAATCAGATTAAAAAAATGACCATGGAGTAAACATTCGAACTGGTGCCTAAAGACTTGGTTAAATGATTGGTTTTAAGATGCAACTGAAAAGAGATGGGCGGGCATAAGGAGGGAATTCCGGAGCTTAAGGCACAGGCAGCTGAAGGCACGGCCACTAATGGTGGAACAATTCAAATTGGAGATGCATAAGAAGCCAGGCAGAGTGACGTGGAGATCTCGGATGTATACAAGGCTGTGGGGATTTTGCAGGTAGAAAAGAGAAACGGAGATGAGGCCAGGGAGAGATTTGAAAATGATGAGAATTTTAAAACGCAGATACTGGTAGAGTGGGAGCCAATGTTTAATAAAAAGAAAAAGAGGTGCATTTGTATAACTCATTTCACGACAGCCAAATATCTAGGTTATACAGCCAATTACGTTCTTTTGAAGTGGTGCAGTAGGAAATATGGAGCCAGTTCTATACACAGTAAGCTCCCGCAAACTACTAAATGGCTAAATAATCTTTTTTTAATGTTGATCGAGGAATTAAATTTGACTGGGACAACGGGGAGAACTCCCCTATTCTTCTTCGAATTGGTGCCGTGGAATCTTCCAGGCAGAAGTGAACTTGTCTTGTGTCTCATCTAAAAGATTGTACCTCCAACAGTGCAGCGCGTTCTCAGTGCTGTGCTGGAGTTAGTTGGCGAGTACAGTGCTAAAGCGAGTTGGTGCGAGTTAGGAAATGGGACAGCAGAGTTTTGGGTGAGCTTAAGCTTCTGGAGGGGAGAATTTGGAAGGCTGTCCGGAGAGAGCTTTGGAATGGTCGAATCTGCGTGCAACAAAGGATGAGGGTTTCAGCTGTTGTGAGGGTTGACGGGCAGAGAAGGGCAATTTATTGAGCTGGAGGTTGGCAGCTTTGATCGGTAACAGAGGCAAAACATTTGGGGGAAACAAAATATGGGGGTAGCCTTGTGGGGTCTGTATGGTATTCTTGGGTGGCTGAACTAAGAAGTGTTGACATTTGAAGATGTTACAATTTCCTGACTTAAAAGCAATTGTTGTCTTCAAATCTCCAGAGGTAAATTATAATTCTTCCTTTTAAAAATGTTTAATTCCATCACCTTTTTTAAGGATTCTTTATGGGCGCATGAGGAGCAAAACTGGAAACAAAACACAAGGCCGAGCAGCGGCAGGGACACGAATGGCCATCGTTCTAAACTTCCTGGCTGGCTCTTTGCCTCAGGAGATAGACGCCTTCCTGGATCTTCTCCTCGAGCCTGTAAAGCATTTAACTGAGGGTATGACAGAACTCTGCATCTTTTATCATTTATACTTGAAACCTGCTGTTCCCTTTTGCTGCCCTGTACTTGCTGAAGAACTTTATTTTCATTTATTCTTTCACAGGATGTGGGCATTACTGACTAGGTTTCATTTGCTGCCCATCCCTAATTGACCTTCAGAAGGTGGTGACAAGCTGCCGTCTTGACCCACTGCAGTTCGTGTGGTGTAGGTACACCCGCCGAACTGTTAGGGAGGGAGTTCCAGGGTTTTAACCCAGTGTAATTGAAGGAACGGTGATATATTTCCAAATCAGGATGGTGTGTGATTTTGGGGGGAAACTTGCAGGTGGTGGTAGTCCCATGCATCTACTGCCCTTGCCTAAATAGTAGAGGTTGTGCGAAATGCCGTGTGCTGCCATGTGTAATGAAGGAGTATTAGCCTGAATGGCTAGCTCTGTCTCTCGCCACAGATGCTGCCTGAGCTAGTGAGTGTTTTCAGCATCTACCATTTAGTTTATCAAGTTCCACCACCTGCAGTATTTTCCTATTGTGATGCCTACAAAGAAGTCTTCCGTCTTCATTCCTTTGTTAAAAGAGAATGTGATGTGTGCATTTTAAGGTTGTGATTTTTAAAGCAGGATTTGCAACTTGGATTTGGGCTTCCCAATTTAAAACCATCCAGGCTGATATCTGCTGTCACCCTGTTTCTGATTTTCACTTTCCCAATATCGAAATCATGGTAACGTTCAGATAAGTCCATTGATCATAATCTGGTGAACCTCTGTGAAATTTGTGTTGTGGTGCTTGATGTGGGCACTAATGGTGATACGCTCCCCGATAAATAGCCAGTCGTATCTAGTCTCCAGGGTAACAATTCCATGGATCAATCCCAAACTATCCCCACCGTCCCCCTCTCTCAATCGCCCTGTATCAATCCCAAACTATCCCCACTGCCCTCCTCTCTCCTCATCACTATCAATTCCAAACTATCCCTACCATCCCCCTCTCTGCCAATCACCCTGTATCAATCCCAAACTATCCCCACTGCCCTCCTCTCTCCTCATCACTATCAATTCCAAACTATCCCTACCATCCTCCTCTCTGCCAATCACCCTGTATCAATCCCAAACTGTCCCCCTGCCATCCTCTCTCCCCATCCCCTTTATCAACCCCAAACTATCCCCACTGTCCCCCTCTCTCTCTCTCCATCGCTCTGTATCAATCTCAAACTATCCCCAGTGCCCCAATCTCTTGTATCAATCTTGAATTAACCCTGCTTGCTCTTCCCATAGCTCTATATGAATCCAAAATTATTCCCATTGCCCCACTCTCATCATAGTCATATATCAATCCCAAATAGAACGCACTGTTGCACAGGCTCTCCCCATGGCCCTGTATTAATCCAAGGCTATTCCCATTGCTCCACTCTCTCTCCAAAGCCGCGCTCTCTCCTCCTAGCCCTGTATCAATCTAAAACTAATTCCTCTGCCCCATTCTCCTTCCATAGTCCTGTATCATTCAATACTAATTCCACTGCTCTGTTCTTCCTGCACTGATTCAAATTTGTTCCTGGGGTGGGCACCACACACACATTGTGATATTTATTGATATTTATTTCTGGTTACCCGGAGAGTATTAGTTGGCCATGTGATGTGGAACTGGGGCCAAGTAGGCCAGACGGGGCTTCCTTCCCTGTGGGTTGTTGGTGAAACAAAAAGATTTTGAGGAGAAGCTGGAAGGCATTGTTGTCACAGCGCTCCAGGTTGATTGAATTTAGTTGCACAAATTGCACTTTGGCTGGCAAATTTAATATTTTTTTATATTGAATGTAAGTAATATGAAATCACAGTAGCAGCAGTAAAGCCATAACTCGCCTTCGGGTTTAACTGTGCTTTTCCCACTCTCATTCAATAGTTAGGTTCGCAAAGGTGCATCTGTGGGATCAAACACTTTTGTGATTGTTGAAAGCCCTGATGCATTTTCAAAAAAGGTCGATTTAAAAACACTGTTGTGTGGCCCCCACAGGGGAACATGTAATATAAACAGGTATCTTGAATTTGTAGTTTTTGTATGCTTCATGTTAACTTTTTATTTTTCTTGCTTCAGGATCCTGTCTGTGCACAGTATTACAGTCGGTAAAGTCACTGGATATGTCAAAGGTTTTGCCCCTAGGGCGTCAGCACGGTCTGCTAAACGGCATTGAATTGGTGATGAAAAAACTGGGCCATCTAATCCAAGACTACCTGCTGAAACTGCTTCAGATTGTACTGTGCATGACTGCATCTGTATCACAAATTCTTCAGCTAAGAGACCAGGTGAGCTCTGTGAATTCAGAATGTGCCAGGTGTTGAGGTGTCAGCCGAGGGCTTAGGGGCCCACATGATGTCATCTGAATCAGAAGGTCATTAGTTCAAGCTGCACTCAACAGGCTTGAGCAAGTAACCCTGTACCGGCACCTTCAGAGAGTGCTGACTTTCCGATGAGGTGTTAAACCGAGGTTCTGTTTGCCCTCTCCAGGGTGGATGATAGAGATCCCAGCACACTGTTCGAAAAAGAGCAAGGAAAGTTCCCCCCAACTGTGTGGCCGATAGTTATCCTTCAATCAAGATCACAAAAACATTAGTTCATTATCGCATTGCAGTTTGTGGGATCTTGCTGTGCATAACCTGACTGCCGGGTTTCCTACATTACAACAGTGGCGGCACTATATTCCTTAACTTTTCAATACTTTGGATTTGGTGGAATGTGATGTCCCTGAAGCGTGATGAGGAAGCTAAGTTCTCAAAAATGGGTTCATCTCCCTTTGAATGGCGCCTCCATTACATTCTGCTACGTTTTACACAGTATTGTTTTACCTTCTGTTTAATAGCTAGATTAGACATTCTTATACCGTGTATTGTGGTTTCAGATTCACTCTACTGCTGTTCTTAGTTGCTGTAATTCAGGCATTGGCCTCGCTGTAGTTGCTTGGCATTAGGCTTTGGCTCAGGATTAGCACTCTGATTATGTGACTGAGCCATCTGACAAGCAAACTCTGAGGAAGACTTGGTGCAATGCAGCACTGACGATCTGTGAGGATTATTGAGCAGTGTGTGTGCGTGCATGTGTGAGAGAGAGGGGACGGATTAATAAGAAAATAGGTAAATAACCTATGCCTATGCAGGAAGGGTCCTGGATTCAATGAATCTACTCATCTAGAATGAAAATGTAGTAAGATCGAGTGAAGCGCCAGTTTGTTCTGAAGCAGTTATTTAAGTTAAACATATAATTTAGGATTGTGTGAACTTCGAAAATTTCATTGGTTACCAACCTTTACTGAGTCGGAGTACAGAGAAGCCAATGGGTAATTCTGTCCAGCTGGAGGCTGTGTTGAGATTTGACCTGGTACAACCAACTTTTGCATACAAAGCAAAAATGCTGTACATAACAGTGCTTCCACAGATAATGTGCAAAATCAGCTGTCATATAATGGTTAGTTGAGTGTTGCTGAAAGTAATTTTATGCTTAATAGTTTAACTGCTTGCAAGGTTTGAGAATCAGCACAAAGGCCAGGGGTGGTGTGGGTGTCAATGAGGAATTAAAACCTCTAAAGCAGCCTCTGCTGCAGTTGTGGGACATTCTAGTCATTTGCTGATGAAAGGATATATTTTCAAGATTCCCATGGTTCATGAAAAACCTGGAATAATCATGGAATTTATAAAGACTTTTCCAGGCCAGGAAAAACCATAGTAATTTTCAAACGAAAAGCCCAGTCATGGAATTTTATAGCGACAGTGATACGACTTTGCTGACTTTGGATGGTATTCCTTCCTTTTCCAATGGTTTTCTCATGTCCACTTTCCCCTCCTCATAATCCTTTACTTTGCTTTGAACTATTGAGATATATGGGTTTCTCAGGAGGCAGGATAGATGCTGAGAGGTTCTTTCTCCTTGTGCGAGAGCTTAGGACCATAATCTCAAAGTAAGGGGTTGCCCATTTAAGACCGAGATGAGGAGGAATTTCTTCTCCGATGGTAGTGAATCTGTGGAATCCTTTACCGAAGGGGGCTATGTTCAAGGCTGAGACAGACAGATTTTTAATCCGTAAGAAAATCAAGGGTTATGGAAAATTGGAGTTGAGGATTATCAGATCAGACTCGATAGGCCGAAGGGCCTCTTCTATACTGTATGACACTATGACTATGATCAGTCATGATCTCATTGAATGGCGAGGCATATTCAGTGGGCCAAATGGCCTACTTTGTTTGTACATCTTATGGTCTGATTGGCTGCTTAGGAGACTTCCAGAGCAGGAGTAATCATTAGCCGAGTAGCCTGTCAATCAGTAAACGAGATAAAGCAGAACAGGAGCAAGCACGTTGTAGCAGAGACGGTGTCAGTTATGATGCAGTGTTTCTATCGGTGAGACCCACTGAAAAGCTTGTGGGAAAAGGCATGGAGGTTTATTTTACTAAAGTTGCAGGAACCCTGCACTTTTCTCCTGTTTGGCTAATTGTAACAGAGTAAATTTTGGGGGGAGTTGTGAAAAGCAATGATATCAACTGTGGCTCAGCCGCACTCTCGCTCCCATGTCAGAAGGTTGTGGGTTCAAACCCCACTGCAGAAACATGGGGCGAAATTCTCCGACCCCCACAGGGTCGGAGAATCGCCCGGGGCCGCCGAAAATCCCGCCCCTGCCGTGGCAGAAATTCTCTGCCACCTGGGAATTGGCAGGGGAGGGAAACACCACCCGCCGATCGGCGAGCCCCCTGCGGCGATTCTCCGGCCCGCGATGGGCCGAAGTCCCGCCGCTGGGAGGCCTCTCCCGCCGCCGTGGTTTGAACCACCTCTGGTGGCGGACGGATCAGCGGCGTGAGCGGGACCCGGGGTCCTGGGGGGGGCGCGGAGCGATCGGATCCCGGGGGGTGCCCCCACAGTGGCCAGGCCCGCGATCGGGGCCCACCGAACGGCGGGCGGGCCAGTGCCGTGGGGGCACTCTTTCCCTTCCGCCGCCGCCACGGCCTCCACTATGGCGGAGGTGGAAGAGAATCCCCCGGCGCGCATGCGCCGGTGGTGACGTCAGCGGCAGCTGACGCACCAGCGCATGCGCAAACTGGCAAAGTCCTTTCGGCCAGCCCGGGCGGCGGGCGTCAAAGGCCGCTGGAGCCGGTTTGGGCGCCAGTCGGTGTGGTGCCAACTGCTCCGGCACGGGCCTAGCCCCTCAGCACAAAATCCAAGTCGACACCCTCTGTGCAATACTGAGGGAATGCTGCACTGCCTGGGCTACCAACAAGAATAGATCAAGGCCCCGTCTGAGCGTAAAAGATACAACTGCTGATATGAAGCAAAGCAAGGATGTTCTCCCCTGGCAAAAAATTGTGGGAGCTTGCTGTGTGCAGCCGTGTTTGCTACATCACAACAGTGACTACATTCAAAGTACTTCATTGGTTATAAAGGGGTTTGGGACATCCTGGATGTTAAGGTAGCTATATAAATGCGGTCTTTGTCCGCAGTAATTCTGTTTTGTATTGCAATTGAAACACCACTGGCATCTCTTGAAAATAATCATTGGCTCAAGTTTACAGTCTTGAGCAATGCAAAACCTTCTGTGCGTTAGCAGATTCTTCCCTTTGTTAAGATATTTTGGGCGCGATTCTCCGCTCCCCATGCCGGGTGGGAGAATCGCGGGAGGGCCGGGCGAATCACGACACGCCGCCCTGACACCCCCCCGCAGTTCTCTCACCCCCCCCCAAAATGGCGTGTCGCGGGATCGCCGCTCGCCGTTTTTCACGGCGAGCGGTGATTCTCCGGCCCGGATGAGCCGAGCGGCTTGACGAACCCGACCGGTTCACGCGGCGCCAACCACACCTGGTTGCTGCTGGTGTGAACATCGCGTGAGAGGTAAATGTGGGGCCTGTGGGGGGCGGAGGGAGGATCGAGCACCACGGGCATGCTCCGGAGGTGACTGGCCCACGCTCGGTGCCCACCGATCGTCGGGCCGGCGTCTCTAAGAGACGCACTCGTTCCCCTCCGCCGCCCAGCAAGATCAAGCCGCCATGTCTTGCGGGGCAGCGGAGGGGAAGACGGCAACCGCGCATGCGCGGCTGATGTCACTTAGGCGCTGCCATCGCGTCATTCTCGGCGCGCCGCTTTGACGCAAGCGTCAAGGCCCGGCGGCCGAGTTTCTCGCAACGCCGCTCCTAGCCCCCTGGGGGGGGGGGGGGGGGGAATAGGGTGCGAGGAGCAGCCTCCGACGCCATCGTGAAACTCGGCTGAGTTCACGACGGCTTTCCCGATGCCACGCGGCATCGGAGAATCGCGCCCTTTGCCTCCATCTATTTCTGGAGCTGGTTGCTGCTACTCCTCATATAACCCCTTTTTGGCCTTGTAAATTAACCAGATTTGATTGGATTCTTAACTTGCTCTGCCAGGATTGGAACTCGTGTCAGCTGCAGCTTAGTCGATAGCACTCTCACCTCTGAGTCGGTCGGTTGTGGGTTCAAGTCCTAGTCCAGAGACTTGAATTCCAAGCCTAAGAAAGACCCTCCCATTGCAGTCACAACAAAAACAGAACCCCCTGGACAATCACAGCGGATCCAACAGCGTCCGTGGAGAGAAAAGGGAGCCAACGTTTCGGGTCTGGAGGACTCCTTGTCAAAGTTGTTCCTGCCAGATTTGAGAAGGAGTCATCTTTGAAACATTGGTCCCCTTTTCTTTCCACGGATGCTGTTGGACCTGCAGAGATTGTCCAGTGTTTTTGCTTTGGATTCCAGCATCCACAGTAATTTGCTTTTATCTCCCATTGCAGTCCTGAGGGAGTACTGTACTGTCAGAAATGAGGGGCACGATTCTCCCAAAGGGAGTGAAAACCGGAGTGTTTCACTCCGGCGTCGAAGGTCGCTCCTCGCCCCCTATTCTCCCACCCTCAGGTGGCTAGGAGCGGCGGCGCGTCAATTTTGCGCGCCGGGCCTTGACGCCCACGTCAAAGCGGCGCCGCCTGAATGACGCGGCCGGCGGCGCCTAAATGACGTCACCCGCGCATACGCGGTTGCCGTCCTCCCCTCCGCCACCCCGCAAGACATGGAGGATTGATCTTGTGGGCCGGCGGAGGGAAAAGAGTGCGTCTTTCAGAGTCGCCGGCCCGACGATCGGAGGGCACCGATCGCGCGCCAGACCCCTCCTGAGCACCCCCCTGATGCTCGATCCTCCCCCCCCCACCCCACCCCCACACAGGCCCCACACGCAGCGGTCGCGCGCTGTTCACGCCGGCAGCGACCAGGTGTGATTGGCGCCGGCGTGAACTGGTCGGATTAGGCCGGTCGGATTAGGCAGGCCGCTTGGCCATTTCGGGCCGGAGAATCGTCGCTCGACCGTTAGAAACGGCGAGCGCCGATTCTCCGAGCGGCCTGTCTTAAAACGTGACACGCCGTTTGGGTGGGGGGGGAGGAATCGTGTGTGGGTGCCAGGGGGGGAGAATCGTGTGTGGGTGCCGGGGGGGAGAATCGTGTGTGGGTGCCAGGGGGGGAGAATCGTGTGTGGGTGCCAGGGGGGGGAATCGTGTGTGGGTGCCAGGGGGGGGGGAAATCGTGTGTGGGTGCCAGGGGGGGGGAATCGTGTGTGGGTGCCGGGGGGGGGAATCGTGTGTGGGTGCCAGGGGGGGGGAATCGTGTGTGGGTGCCAGGGGGGGGAATCGTGTGTGGGTGCCAGGGGGGGGGGAAATCGTGTGTGGGTGCCAGGGGGGGGGAATCGTGTGTGGGTGCCAGGGGGGGGGAATCGTGTGTGGGTGCCAGTGCGGCGTGGCATTAATTGCCCGGCACTCCCACGATTCTCCCACCCGGCATGGGGGTTGCAGAATCGTGCCCGAGGTATAAGATCGGGTCTTGTCTGTCCTCGGGTCGATGTAAGCGATTACGTAGCTCCATTTCAAAGAGGAGCAGTGAAGTTATCCTGGTTTTCTGGTCAATATTTATCCCTCAATCAGCTGTTGATGGGAAGTTCGCTGCTGCATTTTGCATGTTACAATAGTGATTGCACTTCATTAGCTCTGGAGTGCGGTAGTTGTGAAAGGCGCTATATAAAGGAAAACAGTATTCTTTCTCTCTTGACACCAGGCGCAAAAGCACGACTGCCGCGGATCCCTTTCAGGTTGAGGTACCATGTGTTGCACAGAACTGCAAATATTGTAATTAAAGATTTCCCTTGTCTTGCCTACAGGTCCAGCCGAGGTGCCTAAACCAGCTGAAATATTTGAGGCGCCTGGGAATAAATCAGACTGCTGCTTTCTTTTCTGATTTTGAGTCCTATGCGTTCACGGTGGACGAGGTTGACGCAGTGTTTCATAGTGTGGTGTGGCCACAGGTAAGAGTTGCTCCATTACTCTCTCCTTGCTCCGTCACATCGCTGATGTGGCTGTATAACCTGACCCTGAAAGCATGGTGGACGTTTGGAGGGTTTTTAACAACAGAATAGGGCAGCTCGGTGGCGCAGCGGGTTAGCCCTGCAGCATCACGGCGCTGAGGTCCCAGGTTCGATCCCGGCTCTGGGTCACTGCCCGTGTGGAGTTTGCACATTCTCCCCGTGTTTGCGTGGGTTTCGCCTTAATTGGAAAAAATGAATTGGGCACACTAAATGTATTTAAAAAAACAACAGAATAGGGGAAAGCCATTTGGTCCTTCTATCTTGTTTCACGATTTGATGAGATGTATCTGATTTATATCTTAACTCCATTTACCATGGTTCTGTAATCTCTTTTCCTGATAATCTCGGCTTCAAAATTTTAATTTGTTCCAGTTTTTCACTCCCCTTTGTGGTAAGATGTGCTTCGTAATTATCACCCCGGAATAGCCTAGTTCTAATCATAGAATTCCTGTCATGCAAAAGGAGGACATTTGGCCCATCAAGTCTGCACCGACCTTCTGAAAGAGCATCCTACCTAGCCCACTCCCCTGCCCTATCCCCGTAACCTCACCTAACCTGTACATCTCTGGACAACAAGGGGCAATTTAGCATAGCCAATCCATCTAACCTGCACATCTTTGGATTGTGGGAGGAAACCGAAGCACCTGGAGGAAACCCACGCAGACACGGGGAGAATGTGCAATCTCCACATAGACAGTCACCCAAGGCCAGAATTGAACCTGGGATCCTGCTGTGAGGCAGCAGTGATACTGTGCCACCCATAATTTTTCCCATGAAATAAATAGTTTCTCCTCATCTACCCTATCAAAGCCTTGTTGATTTTTTTTGTGGAGTGGGCAGCAGCATGCTTTGGGTGAATGTTTTCATTGAAATGGCCAACAATTTCTATCTTCGTTCTTTCAAGGAAACTGGGCGACATTGACATGGCCAACATTTGTTGTCCACCCTTAACTGCCCTTGAACTGCGTGGCTTGTTGAACCTTTTCAGGGGGCATTTAAAAGTCAAAGCAGTGCTGTAAGTTTAGAGATACATGTAGACCAGACCAGGTAAGGATGGCAGATTTCCTTCCCTAAAGGATATTAGTGAACTAGAACTTGGTACAATGGAGGATAGTTCCATGGTCACCATTACTGAGACTTTCATTGAATTTCAATTTCACCAGCTGCCTTGGTGGGATTTGAACCTAATGTCACCAGACCAGTAGCCTCTGAATTGCAAAACCAGTGACGTTCGCCACCATCTCTCTAATTGTCATGACAAAGTGCCTGTTTTCACATCTACAGATCAACAGGCTGGCCACTGAAGGGCAGTACGCACCAACTCCTCTCCTGAAACTCATCCATATCTGGAGCAAGAATTCTAGGTGAGGAACAAACTCTAACCACTCACTGTGTTCAGTCAGCTTCTCTGTATCAGTTTATCCAGGGCATTCATCAAGCTCTGGAGTTCCAAGATGGTATTAAAATGTTCCCTGACAAATTGTTAGACGATGTAGTTTAAGTGATATGTATGTTATTTTATACTGTTGTGTGATTTGTTTTCTACCTGGATATTCATGCTTATTGCTTAAAACCAGATCCTTGAACCTGTGGGAATTGTAGTTTCCCATTTAAAGTGGAACACGAATTATAACATCAAGGTTATCTCAAGGTATTGGTCCTCATCAACACTTAATGATCCATCTTCAAAGGCAACCACTCCTGATTAGTAACTAACTGATGACTATAAAAGTAACTGGTGGATGGATCTCTGCCACTCCAACCCTATGCTGAAGGCTCTGCTGAACATTGACTCATGGAAAAACCTCTCTTGGCTAGTAACCGGCCGAGGCGGGTGTCTGTTAATTAATTAAAACCGTACTGGTTTGTTGTAACTGAAGTTTCCAGTGGTCAGTAACTAATGGAAACCTTTTTTAAAAAACCCTATCATGGGTTGTGACATGAGCCTGGAGTTCCTGGTCCGGGCAGGGACGCTGCCACCGCACCACAGGACTTCGGGAATACTTGCAGGATAAACATTTTCAGGCCATACGGAAAGGGTAAGGGTGTAGGATTCATTGAATAGCTCTCCCAAAGAGCTAGCACAGGCACAATAGACAAGATCTGATTTCTCTGTGCTGTATCATTCTATGAACATAGTCTGGTGTTCGAAAGTTCTGGGCAAGGATGTCTAGCTGGGAGCTTAGCTGAAATGCAAATGGAAGCTATCAGTGTTTTGCTGGAATACCAATTTGCTTGTCATCTGTGTTTCAAGATTAATATTCAGCAGTTTTGGCACTTGTTCTAATTCCACTATTTGCAGTTCTGCCAGCAGCAGCATTCCAGGCATACAACCCTTCGGAATCGCATTCAAATACCATCCAAGTATGTCGCTTGTAGATCCAGAGTCAGAGAAGGAAATGGTCCACTCAATTTTGTTGCACTGTTTATTTTAACTGATCATTCATGGGATGTGGGTGTCACTGACAAGGTCAGCATTTGTTGCCCATCCCAATTGCCCTTAAAATGAGTGGCTCGCTTGGCCGCTTAAGACACAGTTGGGAGTTAATCACGTTGCTGTGAGTCTGGAGTCACATGTAGGCCAGACCAGCTAAGGATGCCAGATCTCTCTCCCCCACCCAAAGGACATTATTGAACCAGGTGGGGCCTTTGTGACAATCTCTGATAGTCGCCATTAGGTTTACATTCCAAATTTATTTATTGAATTGATGTTGCCAGAGGATTAGCTTACATCTGTGGATTACTATTACTACTACACCAGCGTTCCACCCCCTAATTAGAGAAAATTGAACTGGTCAACCATGCTCAATAACCCACTGTATTAAAACATTCCCTGTTTTCATGACCTCTGCATGAAATGTTTCTTTAATCTTCTCTCTCCTCGTGAGAATCCTCAGTCTATGTCCCCAACAGTTGATGAAGAATCCCCCAGTCTACACTCTCAAAACCTTCTGTGATTTTTATTTAATTCCGTTACGTTAATGCTTTCTGTTCCAGTGGGAAAATAAAGTCATCTTTTTGAATTCATGTATTTAATCTCTATTTCCTGGGTAACTTTGAACCTTGCATTACAGTCTTGTGACATGATGAATAAATGTTGGGCAACAGCTCCTCCTGCTGGTGTGCTGGCTGCACTGCATTGTGTGGTTTAATGACCCTGTTGTGCCTGTTTTCCAGGTACTTCCTTCTCCTTGCGAAACAGCTTCCCGATCACCCAGAGTCTGACGTTCTGACTAATGTCTTTGCCTTACTGTCGTCCAAGAACATCGCAGATCCCACGGTAACGGTTGTTATGGATATTGTTGACAATCTGCTGAGTACACCCGACTTCACGCCGACGGCTCAAGCGAGCACCCTGACCGTAAATGATGCCATCTTTCCAGAGCCGTCTGCCACTGCAGAAGGTACTGCACCTCTCAGCATTTTATCGCAATGATTCAAGGTAGTGGTTTATGATACTGGACTAATAATCTAGAGAACGCAAGTTCAAACTCTGGGCAGCGTGAACATTTGAGTTCAATTTTAAAAATTTTAAATTGGAAACAAAAGGCAGGTTTCAGTAAAAGTAACCATGTAATTGTCAGATTGTCGTTTAAAAACCCAACAGGTTCGTTAACACCCTGTTGGAGAGGTAACCTGCTGTCTGAATTCAGCCACTCAGTCACATCAAACCCTCTTATCAGTGGTTCAAGAAGCAGACCCCCCCCCCCCACCGTCAGTTCCGCAGGGTAACTCTAAATGGGCAATAAATGTCAATGGTTCAAGAATGCTGGGATTTTGGACTGTTAAGCCTTTACTCTCCTGTTCTGAAATGAGTCAAAGTGCTAAACATTATTAGTGGGGGGGGGGGGGGGGGGGGGGGGGGGGGGGGGGGGGAATTCTGATCGTCTGAAATAAACTTTCAGTCAATTGTTTTTTTTTTTATTCACTCATGTGATGTCCCTGACTAGGCAGCAATTATTGCCCATCCTTAATTGTCACTTTGAACCACCGCAGTCCCTGAGGTTTAGGTGCACCCACAGTGCTGTTAGGTAGGCAGTTCCTGACCCGGCGACAGTGAAGGACCGACAATATATTTTGATCTCAGGGCGGTGAGTGGCTTGGAGGGAACTTCCAGTTTGGTGTGTTCCCAGGTCTCTGCTGCCCTTGTCCTTCTGGATGGTTGTGGTTGTGGACTTAGAAGGTGCTGCTCAAGTAACCTTACTGAGTTCCTGCAGTGCATCGTGTCAGATGGTACACACAGCTGCCACTGTGTGGCACTAGTGGAGGGAGTGAATATTTGTGGGAGAGGTGCAATCAAGCTGCTTTGTCTTAGATGGTGTTGAGTTCCTTCAATGCTGTTGCAGCTGAACTCACCCAGGCAAGTCGAGAGTACTCGATTTTGCTTGTGCCTTGTAGATAGTGGACACAATCTGGGGAGCCGGGAGGTGCGTTATTTTGCGGGATTTGGAGGGCGCGATTCTCTGCTCCCGCAGAAAATCGTGAAGGCCGTCATGAACTCGGCCAAGTCTCACGATGGCCTCGGAGCCCGCTCCTCGCACTGAATTCACCCCCACTCGGGGGCTAGGAGCGGTGCTCCGTTATTCTCGGCCGCAGGGGCATCGCGCCGAGAATGACGCGACGGCGGCGCCTATGTGACGTCAGTCGCGCATGCGCAGGTTGGCCGGCTCCAACTCGCGCATGCGCGGCTGACGTCACAACGTTGACAGCTCGAACCCGCACATGCGCAGTGGCCGTCTTTCCCCTCAGCCGCCCCACAAGACGTGGCGGCTTGATCTTGCAGGACGGCGGTGGGGAAATAGTGCGCCTGATTGAGACGCCGGCCCGACGATCGGTGGGCACCGATCGCGGGCCTGTCCCCTCCCGAGCACAGTCGTGGTGCTCATTCCCCACCAGGCCCCCTACAAGCCCCAGACGGGCATCTCCACACCCATTTCACGACGGCAGCGACCAGGTGTGGTTGCCGCCGTCGTGAAACGGTCGTGACCGGCAGGCCGCTCGGCCCATCCGGGTCGGAGAATCAGCGGTCACCGTAAAAAACGGCGCCCGGAGATTCTTCCGAGCGTCGGGGGGAGAGAATCAAGGGGGGGTGCGAAATTTGTCGGGGGACCCTCCCGCGATTCTCCCACGCGGCGTGGGGAGTGGAGAATCGCGCCCCTAGTCTTTGACCTGCTTTTGTATCCACAGTATACATATGGCTAGTTCAGTTTCTGATCAGTGGAAACCCCCAGGATGGTGATAGTGGGATTCAGTGATGATAATGCCATTGAATATCGAGTGGCGCTGGTTTGATTCTCTCTTGTTGAGGATGGTCATTGCCTGGCACTTGTGTACTTGTGTGGCGTGAATGTCACTTGCCACTTTTCAGCCCGAGCCTGGGCATTGCTGCATTTGGTGGTTGCACTATGATTTACGAAATGTACGTCAACCCCGACAGACATCCCCTCTTAAGTTCAATTTTTCTTCAAATTATTTCATATTCTATAGTTTGGAGCTAATCATAGGAGCAGGAGGAGGGTATTTAACCTCCTGAGTCTTTCCCCCCCCCCCATTCAACAAGACCATGGCTGACCTTCAAACTAACTCCATAGACCTCATATCTCTTATAACCTTTGGTAAACAGAAACCTATCATTTAAAATGAGCAATGTAGTGCTGCTTTGAAGGAGAACTTGAAACTTCTACCACCCTTTGTCTGTAGAAGTGTTTCCTAATTTCACTGATGAAAGAAAGTTCTGGCTCCATCGTTCAGACTGAGCCCTGTCATAGACTCCACAACCAGCAGAAAAACTTTCTATCAATAACTTCTTGTTCTCCATAACTTCTTGAGCACTTTGACCAATCATTCCTTAATCATCTACATTAACCATATATGCCTCGGAATGCACCTTGGGTGTGATTTAACGCCCCAAAATGCCTCGGAATGCACCTTGGGTGTGATTTAACGCCCCAAAAAAACAGAGTCCCGTTTAGCGGGGTCTTTCTCAGTCCCTTCAGCGCCGAAAACAACTGCGCTCTCAAGTGGGACTTGTTTTAAATCTGGCCTCGGGCGGGAATGTCTTGCCGAGGCTGTACTTAGCTCATTTTTAAATGCCGTTCCACGATTCCTTGACCCCTCCCCCAGACACCGCACCCTGCGGCCTCGGAGAAACCTAGCAGGCCAGTCACCATCTGTAGAGAGACAAATGGTTGGGTTAATGTTCTGACAAATGGTCACAAAAAGCTCACTCCAAAGTTGCTATATGATCTCTGGTCAGTTGAGTTCATTCTCCACGCAACAATGATTGAAGATCATTTTGAAGCTGAAGCCTCTTACAACCCCACCACACTCCAGCCAGGGCATTGACAGTAACCAGAACCCCTTATTCCTGTTATTCCTGACCCTGTGAGTTTGGATGTGTTTACTCGTTCGCTGAGTTCCATTCTTCTACAGCGTACAGCTCTTTGGGCCTGCTCCGGCATTGAGGCGATTACAGCTGATCCACTTAAACTCCACTTTGTCGTGCAATTCCTGTTGAGGGCAGGAAAGAGTTTTCTGGCAATGCAGGGATTCTCATCAATCCAACGTTGCCCGTGCTGTGTTTAATCCTTTATTCTGTCTTGCCGTGTAGGTGCCGCTAGCAGGGCCACCATTTGTTGTCCACCCCTAGGGCGGTTAGTTCTCCAGACCCGTAAGTCTGGCGTCACATGTAGGCCAGACAGGGTAAGGATGGCAGATAGGTTTTAATGACAGTTGATGATAGTTTAATGATCACCATTACTGATTCATTGAATCAGTATTCATTAATTCCAGTATTCATTAATAGCAGATTCATTAATTGAATTTAAATTTCCCCAGCTGCCATGGTGGGATTTAAATGCACGTCCCAGAGTGTTAGCCTCAGCCTCTAGGTTACTAATTCGGTGACGTTGCTGCTACAACACCACATTGCCGCTACACCACCACATTGCCGCTACACCACCACATTGCCGCTACACCACCACATTGCCCTACACCACCACATTGCCCCTACACCACCACATTGCCGTTACACCACCGCATTGCCGCTACACCACCACATTGCCCCTACACCACCACATTGCCGCTACACCACCACATTGCCGCTACACCACCACATTGCCCCTACACCACCACATTGCCCCTACACCACCACATTGCCGTTACACCACCGCATTGCCGCTACACCACCACATTGCCCCTACACCACCACATTGCCCCTACTCCACCACATTGCCGCTACACCACCACATTGCCGCTACACCACCACATTGCCGCTACACCACCACATTGCCCCTACGCCACCACATTGCCCCTACGCCACCACATTGCCCCTACGCCACCACATTGCCGCTACACCACCGCATTGCCCCTACACCACCACATTGCCGCTACACCACCGCATTGCCGCTACACCACCACATTGCCCCTACGCCACCACATTGTCCCTACTCCACCACATTGCCGTTACACCACCACATTGCCGCTACACCACCATCTCCCTGTTTGATACCTGGAATCTTGGCCTGGATGGATAAGAGCTGTTTGTCCCAAGACTGCAGAGGATAACGGGAGAATTCAGAGAAAGATGTGGCATGTGAATGAACAAACTTTCATTTCTGCAGCATCTGTCATATTCTGAGGACATCCCAAACAAAGCACTTGGTATTTGGTAAGGTTTCTCTCCGTAACCTTCCACCAGCAGTGATGTTTTACAGGATGTGCACAATGAGTGTGGTCGATGGTCACGTTAATGATAAAAGTTCAGCTGGCTTTTCCTGGAGGGACTCCTTACAGAATATGGAGATAAAGGATTGTGGAAGATCGTTCAGTCCTTAATTGTTCTTGGGAGAAAAAGTTAGCAAAGGAAGCACACCAGGCTGTACGCAATTAGAGGTCACTTTTTGTTGCTTAGAAATATTTAATCATTTATTTAAAATTTAGAGCGCGGTAACCAATGGGCTTTTCTTTGGTTTTGTGCCAGCAGAACGACGTGACCAACTGGAATTTCACAAGCAATTATTTGTAACTTGAAACCAATAAAATATTTTTGTTGCTATGTGGGAAAATGTGGCAACCAAGTTGTGCACAGCAAGGTTCCCCAAACAGCAATGAGATAGCAGACCTTTGGACCCCATTCCCTCCTTCCACTGTCCCTACCTTTAACTTTCAGACGCTTTTTTTGGATGACAACTGTTGATTGAATGACGGCCTTTTCCCGGCTCCATTCGTTTTAAGCCCTGTTTGCTGAGGTGTTCTCTGGTTTATTTGGATAGATTCTCCGAGCATGGGGATATGTCTTATTCTGCCTCATATTTCCGCTATTCTCCAACACCTCAACAAGGCCGTTGGAAATAAGGACCGGATGAAGAGGAAGAAATTCCGAACACAAGTCAGTAAAGATCTGAGTATCCTTTCAAGGTACAGTTTCCTGTCAAATTTACTGTTTATCTGTATTGCGAATAATTTAATTCCATTTCCTTTTGTTTGTTTTAAAAATTTATTATTAAGAGTATCGCTGGCTAGCATTATTTCCCGAATTGCCCTTGGGAAAGTGGTGGTCAGTTACCTGCTTGAACTGCTGCAGTCCCTGTGGTGTAGGTATACCCACAGTGCTGTCAGGGAGGGAGTTCCAGGATTTTAACCCAGCCATAGTGAAGGGATGGCGATTATAGTTGCCAGTCAGGATGGTGAGTGACTTGGAGGGGAACTTGCAGGCGGTGGTATATCCCATATATCTGCTGCCCTTGTCCTTCCACAATCCTTTATCTCCATATTCTGTAAGGATTCCCTCCAAGAAAAGCCAGCTGAACTTTTATCATTAACGTGACCATCGACCACACTCATTGCGCACGTCCTGTAAAACATCACTGCTGTTGAAGGAGCCTTGGTGACTTGCTGTAGTGCACCTTGTGTCACTGGTGAGGGGAGTGAATGTTTGAGATGGTGGATGGAGTTCCGATTGAACGAGTTGCTGCTCCAAGATCACTGAGGGTAGGAGAGGGTTCAGAGAACAAATGTGGCATATGAATGAACAAACTTGCACTTCTGTGTTGAGTTTGTCAAAAAAATAAAACATTTTTATTCTGTCCAATCATCCTATCCTCTTGCCTCTCCCAAGGGCAATTTCTGCCATTATTTAGTTCCACAAGAGCCTTCTGGCACCTTGCCCAAGTGTTAATTATTGAAAGGATTATTGGATTTGTTGACCCTGTAAGGGCCCTTGGGTCATTGCAGCTGAATGCCCAATCCTGTCCTCACCTGATACCCACACAATGGCGTTTTCGGCAGTCAACATCTGGAGAACAGTGACCAGGACAATGGCTCAGGGCATGGGATTACTTTTCTCTGTTGCTCTGACTGGCATTTGACACGGATAAGTGATCAAATCGAGCAGCTGACTTGCCTGATTAGTCTCTCTGGCTCCAAGCAAACTGACCTGTGTAGTTCCTCTAAGCCCACACTGCTGCTTTTGACCATTGCTGATTTTATTCTAATGTCTTTCAACCACTTTTGAGTAATGCAAGGACTGATTTCTCTAATTAGACCTCCTTCCCCATGCCCCCCACCCATCACAGCGCCACACTCGGAGCACAGATCTGAACATCAAGTACAGAGCTACACATCCCAGGACACACAATCCAAATACTGGGCATGAAATTGCTCTTTTTTGAAGATTAAATCCCTAAATTATTTTTCTAAGGAGCGAGTCCAGTCCATTTTATGGAATTGGATTTGGGATTTTGTGTCAAAGACTGAAGCTTTTGAACATCTTAACGTTTGCCATAAATGAATTTGTATTAACTCTGAATAATTCTGCTGCATCGTTGTTACAGATTAATTTCATGAAGTTGATTTTTCTGCATAATCTCTCTCTGCTGATTTCTTTCCAGAATAAGTAGGTTTGTACAGGATAAGGAGCAGAGCACGGTTCTGATCAATCTCTTAATGCCCTATCTCTCCAAGCCAAACACATCACAGGTAAAGGAAGTGTGTGGGATCAGCATTCAAAACTGTCAAAACTCAGCCAGCTGCCTTCTTCGGGATGGGGGGGGGGGGGGGGGAGAAGACAGACAGACTGTGAGAGAGGGTGAATTGCTTTTCTGTTCAGGAGCTTTAATGACCGTGTAAAAGCAACATTGAGGGTTAGAAGCAGCCTGCGAGGTGCAGGCGATCCAGGGTGAGTCATTCATCCTTTACCTTTAGCTGTGTCTTGGTGACCGGGGGTCACAGCTTTCAGATAATTGGAAAATGAGGCAGATGGGAGATGAATATTTGAAAACAAAATTACGCAGCGAGTTGTTGTGGTCTGGAATGTGCTGCCTGAAAGGACAGTGGAAGCAGATTCAGCAATAACATTCAAAAGGGAATTGGATCAGTACTTGGGAAAGCTCTTGCAAAAGAGCCATCATGGGAATGAAGGGCTGAATGGCTGTCTCTTGTGTGTGAAGTGGGGAGAGATTTGTAAATGATTTGGAAAAGTGGATTTCTGGAACCCATTGATAAGTTATTAATTAATGGTCCAGTTTCAGATGACTGAATAATATTAGCCATTAAAATTCTTCACTGCTGCATTCATAAATCATTGGTTCTGACTACTTAATCTAGACTAGCTGCTGATTGTGAATATTTGAATCCAATTTTGACTGATAACTACTCATGTGGGCACCTTGGGATGATTTAACAGGGACACTATAAAACTGCAAGTTCTGGTAGTGTTACAATCCTTATTTTTAAGTAAATGCATTTTTGAGTCTTTTCATTGTGCAGTGCTGAACAGCGGGTCATGTTTCCGAAGATTTCCATCTTGTATTTTTCAGGACAAACACGAGAAGGTCAAATTTTTTAAAATTGCAGTAATTTATACAGCTGGTGAAAAGGGAGCTGTTATTTGGCAAGTTGACTCTTATTGGCAGAGACGTTGCACCTGGTCTCTGACTTCGGGGGCTGAGTCCCTCCAAGCTAATAGTATCCGTCTCCGGGCTACCAGGGAGGCAAAGGCCAGAGCGCCTGCCTCTTTCTGCTCCTGGATTCCCGGATCTTC
The DNA here is from genome assembly GCF_902713615.1 of Scyliorhinus canicula. Classification (NCBI taxonomy): domain Eukaryota; kingdom Metazoa; phylum Chordata; class Chondrichthyes; order Carcharhiniformes; family Scyliorhinidae; genus Scyliorhinus; species Scyliorhinus canicula. The sequence continues at coordinate 42,244,588 of NC_052165.1, read as the reverse complement.
TGACACTCTGAAAATCGCCATCTCTTGGCTCGGTGCCACCCTTGTTTTTAACACCTTGGATATGACATCCACAAACCGCTGCCAGAATCCCCTAAGCTTCGGGCATGCCCAGAACATATGCCCGCTCACCTTACATACCTGTCTTCTATCCCATGGAACCTGCTCATCCGGACCACTGTCATGTGTGCCCGGTGAATGACCTTAAATTGAATCAGGCTGAGTCTGGCGCATGATGTGGACACGTTGAATCTACTCAACGCATCCGCCCAGAGACCATCCTCTACCTCTCCTCCTAACCTCTTCCCATTTGTGTTTCAGCTCCTCAGTCTGCGTTTCTTCTGACCCCATGAGTTCTTTATAGATATCCGAAACCCACCCCTCTCCCACCTATACTCTGGAAACTACCCTGTCCTTTACCCCCCTTGGTGGTAGGAGCAGGAAGGTTGAGACCACCCTGCGTAGGATGTCCCACGCCTGCAGGTACCTAAACTCATTCTCTCCCGTCAATTCAAATTTCTCCTCCAACTCCCTCAGGTTTGGGAAGCTCTCCTCTCTGAACAGATCTCTACCGCCTCTACTTGCTCCCATACCGACCTCCCCCATCACCTACTTCCAAATCATGGCTAAATTTGCCGCCCAATAGCAATTGCTAAAGTTCGGCAGCGCCAACCACCCTCCCCCAGGCTATGCTCCAGCATCACCTTCTTTACCCGTGGGGTCTTGCCTGCCCACACAAAGCCAGAGATCACCTTGTTTACCTGTTTAAAAGAAGCCTGCGTATTAAAGATGGGGAGGCACTGAAAAACAAAGCGGAATCTCGGGAGGACCGTCATTTTCACTGTGTGTACCTTCCCAGCCAGTGATAGCGGGAGCATGTCCCACCTTCGGAAGTCTTCCTTCATTTAGTCCACCAGTCATGTCAAATTTAGCTTATGTAGCCGTTCCCATTCCCTTGCCATCTGGATGCCTAAATACCAAAAGCTTCCCCCTACTACTCTAAACGGCAGCTCTCCCAGCAGTCCCTCCTGCCCCCTTGCCTGGATCGCGAACATCTCACTTTTCCCCATGTTCAATTTATAACCCGATAACCGGCCAAATTCCCCATGAATCCTCATAATCTCTCCCATACCCTCTAGTGGGTCAGAAATATATAGGAGTAGGTCATCTGCGTATCGCGAGACTCTGTGTTCAACCCCTCCCCGAACCAGCCCCTTGAAGCTCTCTGCTCTATGGCCAGCGCAAACAGCTGTGGGGAGAGGGGGCATCCCTGCCTTGTCCCCCGGTGCAGCCTAAAATATCCCGATGTCAGCCTGTTCATCCGACCACTCGCCACAGGCGCCTGAGACAGCAACCTAACCCAGTCGATGAAGCCCCGTCCAAACCGAAACCGTCCTAGCACCTCCCACAGATAGGTCCATTCCAGCCGGTCAAAGGCCTTCTCTGCGTCCATTGCGACCACGGCCTCTACGTCAACAACCTCTGGGGACATCATGATCACGTTCAACAGTCTTCTAACGTTGGCAGCCAACTGCCTGCCCTTAACAAATCCCGTCTGGTCCTCCCCAATCACATCCGGAACGCAGTCTTCTAGACTTGAGGACAAGATTCTGGCCAGCAGTTTGGCGTCTATAGTAGGGAGATCGGCCTGAATGACCTCCGGGTCATTCTCCCGCTTCAAAATCAGTGAGATCGTGGCCTGTGATATCGCCGGGGGAAGCACCCCTCGCTCCCTTTCCTCATTAAATGTCCTCATCAGCAGTGACCCCAGCATCCCAGAGAACTTTTTATAAAACACCACTGGGTACCCGTCTGGTACCGGGGCTCTACCCGACTGCATGGCCTTCAGTCCTTCTGCTATTTCTTAAAACTCTATCGGGACCCCAGCCCTTCCTCCACCTTCGGGAACCCCAGCCCCCTTAAGAATTGCCTCATCCCTTCCAACCCAGCTGGGGGTACCGACACACATAGCCTGCTATAAAACTCCTTGAACGCCTTGTTAACCCCTGCTGAATCTCCGACCAAGTCCTTCACTTTCCCAATCTCCCTGGCTGCCTCCCTCTTTCTGAGCTGCTGTGCAAGCATTCTGCTGGCCTTCTCTCCATGCTCATAGATCGGCCCCCTCGCCTTTCTCAGCCGCTCCACCGCTTCCCTGTAGTTAGCAAGCCAAACTCCGCCTGTAGTCTCCGTTGTTCCCTTAACAGCCCGGCATGGAATCTCATCTAACAGTAGACGTTTTGATTTGAGTTTTGCAAGCGCAGGTGGTTGAATACGGTCTGTACCCTGCAAAAGAAAACACAAATATTCAAGCCTTGCACCTTCTTCGAATTACTTGTGGGGTCTTGGGAGCCTGTAGTTCCCTGCTGCTTTCTCCAGGGCAATGCCGTGGCCAATCCGAGTCAGCCTGCCAACCAATGGTTGTGATTATTTGAAATTTGACATTCTTGCATTTGTCTTGATGAGCACACGGTTAAAATCTTCAGCAACATGTCACTCTTTTCAGCAAGCTTCAAGTCCTGTAGTACTATAGTTCTATAGTGACTGTCTCTTCATTGTCTCTAATTCCCATAGGACACTGAGATTGACATCCTGCAAACCATTCAGAACCTCCTGCAACACTGCTCAAACCCTTCCACCTTCGTTAAGCCTCTGGCTGCCCTATTCTCTGTCATTCAGAACAAGCTTTCTCGCCAGACTCTGTGTTCAGTCTTTCAGGTACATTTTTGCAGCAATTAATTAAGTTCAAGTAAAGAAATGATTGTTTTGTACATTTCTGCTTCTTTAATCTTGTCTTTATTTTTAAGTATTGAGACACCAGCTATGGCTCAATGGGTAGTACACTCGCCCCTGAGTCAGAAGGTCATGGGTTATGATCCCACTCCAGGGACTTGAGCATGAAGTCTAAGTTAATAACTCCTATTGCAGTGCAGAGGGGAGGGAGAGTGCTGCTGTCTTTTTCACATGAGATGTCTGCCCTCTGAAGAAGAGCCACGGGAGTTTTCCCCGGTCAATATTTGTCCCACAACAACACCACTTAAAATAATTATCTGGGTATCTGGTCGTTATCCCGTTGTTGTTTCTCTCTTTCTGTGGTTCCTCCATTACAATAGTGACTTTTGCCAACCATTCCAGTAATAGTGTTGTAGAAATGAGTCTTTCTTAATTTAGCTTTTTCCTCCTTTCTCGTTTTCTCGATCTTTTTCTTTCTCTCATTCACTTTCTTCTCTCTCTGTTTCCTCTCTTTCCTGCTCCTCCCTCTTTTCGCTCCCCCGCGCTCTCCCCTCATTCTCTCCCCACCCTCTCTCCCTTCCCCTCCCTCTCCCCCTTCCCTCTCTCCACTCTCACTTCCCTCTCTCCACTCTCACTTCCCCTCACTCCCTCCCTTCCCCCCTCCATCCCTCCCTCCATCCCTCCCTCCATCCCCTCCTCCATCCCCCTCCCTCCCCTCCTCCCTCCCCTCCTCCCTCCCCTCCTCCCTCCCCTCCTCCCTCCCTCCCCTCCTCCCTCCCTCCCCTCCTCCCTCCCCTCCCCTCCTCCCTCCCCTCCTCCTCCCCTCCTCCCTCCCCTCCTCCCTCCCCTCCTCCCTCCCCTCCTCCCTCCCCTCCTCCCTCCCCTCCTCCCTCCCCTCCTCCCTCCCCTCCTCCCTCCCCTCCTCCCTCCCCTCCTCCCTCCCCTCCTCCCTCCCCTCCTCCCTCCCCTCCTCCCTCCCCTCCTCCTCCCTCCTCCCTCCCCTCCTCCCTCCCCTCCTCCCTCCCCTCCTCCCTCCCCTCCTCCCTCCCCCTCTCCCCTCCCCCTCTCCCCTCCCCCTCTCCCCTCCCCTCTCCCCCTCCCCTCTCCCCCCTCCCCTCCCCTCTCCTCCCCTCCCTCTCCCCTCCCCCCTCCCTTCCCCCTCCCCTCCCCCCTCCCTCTCCCTCCCTCCCTCCCTCCCTTCCCCCCCTCCCTCCACCCCCCTCCCCCCTCCCAACATCAACGAGGGGCTGGTTTAGCACACTGTTTAGCATCTCTGTTGGGGCTCTTACTTTTGGGGGTTATATAAATGATTTAGACATGAATGTAGGAGGGTTTGCTGATGATACGAAAATTGATGGGGTGGTAAATAGTGAGGTGGTAAATAGACAGGAGGATATAGATGGACTGGTCAGATGAGCTGATCAGTGGCAAATGAAATTCAATCTGGTGTGAGGTGATGCACTTGGGCAGGATAAACAAGGCGAGGGATAAACGCCAGGACCCTGAGAAGCACTGAGGATCAGAGGGACCTTGGTGTGCACGTACACTGGTCCTTTAAGGAAGCAGAGCAGGCAGATATAGTGGTTAAGAAGGCACAATGTATACCTGTCTCTGAGGTACAGAGTTTAAGAGCAGGGAGATTATGCTGAAACTGTGTAAAACGTTAGGTCACAGTTTGAGTATTGTGTGCAGTTGCAACATTCTAACACCGATGTTTATTTTTTATTTTTTTTATTTTATTTTTTTTAAATTTAGATTACCCAATTATTTTTTCCAATTAAGGGGCAATTTAGCGTGGCCAATCCACCTACTCTGCACATTTTTGGGTTGTGGGGGCGAAACCCACGCAGACACAGGGAGAGTGTGCAAACTCCACACGGACAGTGACCCAGAGCTGGGATCGAACCTGGAACCTCAGCGCCGTGAGGCGGTTGTGCTAACCACTAGGCCACCGTGCTGCCCACACCGACGTTTATAACAGCTAATTAAAATCCGTACTGTGTGAAATATATTGTACTGAAGGAATTGGCTAAGCTGGTCTCTTATTTATTCATATAGGAGAGATGTGATAGCACTGGAAAGGTTGCAGAGGAGATTTAGCAGAATGTTGCCTGGGCTGGAGAGTTTTAGCCATGAAGAGAGATTGGATACACTAGGGATGATCTCCTTGGAGCAGAGGAGACTGAGGAGGACATGATAGAGATGCATAAAATTATGAGGGACGTAGATAGATTAGACGGGAACAAACTTTTCCCCTAGAGGGATCTATGACAAGGGAGCATTATTTAAGGTAAGGGGCAGGAAGTTTAGAGGGGATTGAGGAAAAACCTTTTCATTCAGCCTGGTGAGAGACTGGAACCCATTCTGTTGCCTGAAAGGGTGGTGGAGGCAGAGACCCTTATAACATTTAAGTTGTATTTCGATGTGCACTTACAATGCCAAGACATAAAAGTGCTGGAAAAAGAGATTAGAATAGTTTGATGGATGTTTTTGATTGGTGAAGACACAATGGGCTGAAGGGCCTTTTCTGTCCTGTAGACCTCGATGGCTCTCTCTCTTTCACTTTCTCTCTCTCTCTCACTGCCCCCACTGTCTCTGTCTTTCTCTCTGTCTCTCTGTCTCTCTCTCTCTCTCTGTGTCTCCCTCTCTATTTATCTCTCTTTCACTTTCTCTCTCTCTCACTGCCCCCTCTGTCTTTCTCTCTGTCTCTCTCTCTCTCTCTCTCTCTGTGTCTCCCTCTCTATTTATCTCTCTTTCACTTTCTCTCTCTCTCTCTACCCCACCGTGTCTCTGTCGCTCTCTCTGTCGCTCTCTCTGTCGCTCTCTCTGTCGCTCTCTCTGTCGCTCTCTCTGTCGCTCTCTCTGTCGCTCTCTCTGTCGCTCTCTCTGTCGCCCTCTCTGTCGCCCTCTCTGTCGCTCTCTCTGTCGCTCTCTCTGTCGCTCTCTCTGTCGCTCTCTCTGTCGCTCTCTCTGTCGCTCTCTCTGTCGCTCTCTCTGTCGCTCTCTCTGTCGCTCTCTCTGTCGCTCTGTCGCTCTCTCTGTCGCTCTCTCTGTCGCTCTCTCTGTCGCTCTCTCTGTCGCTCTCTCTGTCTCTCTCTCTGTCTCTCTGTTTGTCTCTCTCTCTCTGTCTCTGTCTCTGTGTCTGTCTGTCTGTCTCTCTCTGTCTGTCTGTCTCTCTCTCTCTCTCTCTCTCTCTCTCTCTGACTCTATTTATTCATCTACTCTTACCTTATTTTTTCTAATTACTTGGTTATTCTGCACTGTATTTTACTCCTCCCCACATCTAAGTCTAGTCGCAATAAACAGTGCTGATTCCACTTAAAATAATATTAAGATTCTGTCCATGGATTTTCTCTTGAGCCGGAGTTGGCTCTGGTTGTACAGGTGCTTTTGGATTGTCGGCATTGTTTTATTATGTTGTGATAAAGGTTAGCCCTCTTGTGAAACTGTTGTTGTATCATTCAGATTAATGTGGAAATTGAAACGGATTATCATTAAAACTGTTATGTCTAGTAATACAGAGTGGATAGATTAAACGCAACTGAAGGGTCACAGATCATTTGTTGGCTGGTGTATGATTACACGGAAGAGGAAAATAAAGAGTCTGAAACCCTAATATTGAGCTCTTCCCAGCGTTTTTGGGAGATTGGACAAGCTGGTCCAATTACCAGCTTTCCATTGCAATAGAATTCCACAGCACTCAGCTTTGCATTGCATCCCAGGGGTTGTGATATTGATCCGCAGTCTGTGCTCCTGATCTGACTCCGGTATGTTATTATTGAGTGTCGGGCTTCCCGCTCTGCTTTGTTGGGATGGTGCGCTACTTGGGAGAGAATGTGCAGGTGGTGGTGCACCCATGCGCCTGCTGCCTCTGTTCCTCTAGGTGGTAGAGGTTGCAGGTTTGGAAGGTACAGGTCTATGGATTCCTGGTAAGTTGACGCAGTGCATCTGGGAAACACTGCGCCAGTGGTGGAGGGAGTGGATGTTAAAGGTGGCAGATGGGGTGCCAATCAAACGGATTGCATTGTCCTGGATGGTGTTGAGCTTCTTGAGTGTTGTTGGAGCTGCACTCATCCAGGCAAGTGGAGAGTATTCCATCACACTCCTGATTGTGCCTTGTAGATGATGGACAGGATTTGGGCAATCAGGAGGTGAGTTACTTGCCACAGGATTCCTAGCCTCAGACCTGTGCTTGTAGCCACAGTATCAATATGGCCGGTCTTCATGGATGTTCATCAGCCAAGCTTCTTGCAAGAATAAAAAAAAAATCAACATGGTTTACAGATTTGCTCCTTGAAGATGTTGGGGAGTTGTTTACAAATTTGTTTCTGCGGTTTTGATAGTAAATGAAATTTCTGACCGAAGTTTGCTGTATTTAGGGGTAGTGTAGCACAACACCAGTTTCAGGCAGGAGGACCTTCACTCCATTTTGCCTGTCTATCTGCAGAATTGGAGCCAGGCTATCAGGAAACATCTTGTCACACATAGCGTAATGGAAATCTAGAGTTCTCAACCCTCCCCCGTCCCAAAATAAGCTGCTGTTGAGCCAGCGATCAAAATAAGGTGGAGTGGTAACATAGTGGTTAGCACTGTTGCTTCACAGCGCCAGGGTCCCAGGTTCGATTCCCGGCGTGAGTCACTGTCTGTGTGGAGTCTGCACGTTCTTCCCGTGTCTGCGTGGGTTTCCTCCGGGTGTTGTGGTTTCCTCCCACATTCCAAAGATGTGTGCGTTAGGTGGATTGGCCACGCTAAATTGCTCTGTAGTGTCCAAAAAAGTTAGGTGGGGTTGCTGGGTTACGGGAATAGGGTGGAGGTGTGAGTTTAGGTATGGTGCTCTTGGAGCAGCATGGTGGAGCAGTAGTTAGCACTGCTGCCTCACGGCGCCGAGGTCCCAGGTTCGATCCCGGCTCTGGGTCACTGTCTGTGTGGCGTTTGCACATTCTCCCCGTGTTTGCGTGGGTTTCACCCCCACAACCCAACGATGTGCAGGGTAGGTGGATGGCCACGCTAAATCTCCCCTTAATTGAAAAAATTAATTGGGTAGTCTAAATTTATTTTTAAAAAGGTAGGGTGCTCTTTCAGGGGCCAGTGTAAACTTGATGGGCCGAATGGCTTCCTTCTGCACTGTAAGTTCTATGAAATCTATTAAAGGAATTTTCAAAACCAAGATTGATGTATTTTTGTTTGATGAGGGTATTAAGGGTTACGGAACCATGAGGGAGTTAAGATGCAGATCGGGCATGGTTGAATTAGATGACAGAACAGTCTCCAGGGGCCAAATGGCCTATTCCTGTTTCACTGCATTTCAAATTACACTGCCTGAGTCTCATTTGGCAACAAAATCTACTACTTAAATTTAAAATGGTTACATTTTTTTGTATAATTTTTTTTTCTTTGCCTTTTTTTACAACAAAAGACCTTGGCAGATCTGGATGGCAGTCTAGCATACATTGCGGAGATCGTCACTAAGGTACATTGATATTTTACTCATGTTCCTCATGTTAGCACAAGCTTGTATTTATTTACTGACAATTCCCAGTTCTGACCTAAGTCACTTTTTCTTGTATTAGTTAAATAGCTTCGATCGACAGCACCTTGATGACATTGATTTTGACGAGCGCCTGTTCGCATTCCAACTCGCGACTAGCACTATCAAAGAGATGAAAAGGTTGGATATGGTATATCTGATGCCAGTGATGCACAACTGCTTCTATTCCATTCAGGTTTGTATAGAACCTCCCAATACATGGTTACACCACAGACTTGATTTCATAAAACCAGATAATGGAAATCCTTCAAACCACTGGGAGGGTTTTTTCAGATCAGTGTTTTTGTGATCTGGAAAATACAATACCTCGAACTGCTTTTTAAGTTTTCATCCCCGTGGTTTTGTCCCTCCCTATCTCTGTAATCTCCTCAGACCCCCTCCATTCCTCCAAGATCACTGCGCTGATTTATTTCTGATCTCTTCAGTCCCATTTTTATCCACCAGCGATGGCAGTGCCTTCAGCTGCCTGAGCTCCAGCTGCGGAATTCCCTCCCTAAACCTCACTCCTCCTTTAAGGTATTCCTTAGCACCTACCTCTTAGACCAAACTTTTGGTGATTTGACCTAATATTTCCTTATGTAGCTCAGTGTCAAGTTTTGTCTTAAATGCTCCTGGGCGGCACGAGGGCACAGAGGTTAGCACCGCTGCCTCACAGCGCCGAGGACCCGGGTTTGATTCCGACCTCTGGTCACTCCGTGTGGAGTTTGCACGTTCTCCCTATTCTCCCCATGTTTGTGTGGGTAGGTGGATTGGCCACGTTAAATTGTCCCTTAATTGGAAAAACTTCTTTAAAAAGCTCCTGGGAAGTACCCTGGGACAATTTATTATGTTCATGGCTCTATATAAATGTAAGTTGTTCCTGTTTCAGCAGCATGGAAGTCACGTTTTGAAAATCCATTCAACATTCACAAAAGCACCATGTGAATTTTAGAAATGATGCTGATCCTAGTTATACTAAGCTAGGATAAGCAGAGCTGATTAAAGGGCAGGGAAATCAGATTGACTGGGAGTAGGAGGAGTTGGAATATTATGGTCAGATACGTTGCATAGAATATTGGGCTGATTCCCTCGTGGCCAAACTCTCTTCTGCGCAAACCATCTAAAATGCCCAACACGAATTTACCCTCCCATTTACATTCACTCGGTAAGATTCTAGATATTTCTGCCTGATCCTACAATAAGGAGATGACACTTTTGCCCTTTTGTTTTTCTGTCAGTTAGGTGAGATGACTCTAAGTGACAGTGCGACGCTTTGCTTGAGTGCAGTTGTCCAACAAGTGGCTTCAGTTGACTGCTCGGAGGAGGAATACAAGGAGGTGGTCACCCGCACTCTGCTGGAGACTTTAAGGAATTGCCTAAAAACAAAGATTGAGGTAAAATGGGGATAAGCCTAGCGGGAGATATACGACTACAGCTGTTGATCAATGCACCAGTGACGTGTGACCTACATTCTAGCATGCCAGAGGAAACTGCAGCTGAATATAAAATTGAAATAAAAAACAGAAAAGGCTGGAAACATTCAGCAGGTCAGGCAGTATTGTGTGGAGAGAAGAAAACCGAGTTAACGTTTCAGGTCTGTGATCTTTCATGCGGACTCCAGCATTCCAATGAAAGGTGAGCGACCTGAAACATTAACCTTGTTTTTCTCTCTCCACAGATGGTACCTGACCTGCTGAGCATTTGACAACGTTTTATGTTTTTATTTCTGGATTCTGGCATTTGTTGGCAGACCAGCAAAACTGTTGTTTCATTGTAGTTGACTCTGGCAATGTTTTCCAGTGTTTCATAAATGTTTAGTAACCAGCTTATGTTAACTTTAACTTTAAAATTGCTGGCAACTGCAATCTAATCCCCGTGTCTTGGGGCCCACCAGTTTTCTTCAGGTCACGACACGTTAGATAAACTAATAACGCAGCAGAAAATAATGGGTAGCCAAACGTCAGGGATAGCTTTGTTGCTGTAAATATTGACGCTTGAGTCTTAAATAAGAACATATAAAATTGAAGCAGGAGTAGACAAGACAATCCATTGAGCCTGTTCCACCATTCAATACGATCATGGCTGACGTTGGGCCTCAACTCATTTTTCCACCCGCTCCCCATGTTCCTTAATTCCCTGAGTCCAAACATTTGTTTATCCCAACTTTAAATGTGTTCATCGATGGAGCACCTACAACCCTCTGGGGTAGAGAATTCCATTCACAATCCTTTGAGGGAAATAATTTCTCCGTATGGTATCCATGTATGAACAAGGGCTGAAAGGTAATCGGGGATGGGCGATTGAGGTTACAGTCCGATCAGCCATGATCATATTGAATGGTGGAGCAGGCTCGAGGGGCCGCGTGGCCTACTCCTGCTCCTAATTCGAATGTACGATCGCATGTATGCATCTCAGTCCTGAATGATTGGCCCATATCCTGAGACCGTACCACTGTTTTCTAGATTCCCCGACCAATAGGAAAAGTGCACCTTATTTTTAATTACAGTTTGAATACAGAGTTTGTTTTTTTAGGTGACTCTTGTCAGCTGAAAATCCAGACATTGAGGATTGAATTGGGCTGTGTCTGAAATTGGTTCCGATCAATTGTTGACGGATCATTACATTGGCTTTCCCAATGAGCTTACTCAGTCGGGAGTGCTGCATGGGTTAAGAATGGAACTGTTAAAATTTGCCTTGGCATTCGTGTTGACTAAATGGTCTGCAAGTGGAACATTTGTTGTTGCAGAATGGTGGACAGACTGAGGAACCCAGTGTCGTCCCCAGATGTTCATAATGAGCCTGTTGTGCTTCAGTTGTTGGCTGAATTTGGCTCACTGCAGCAAAGTCATATGTCTTGTTGCTCAGGGGGGTAGTGTGCACAGATTGCCAAGCCTGGCAGCAGGTGCTCGCACAGCTCACAATGTGGGTGCTGAGCAATTTATTGCACAGCCTGAAAACTATGAAGACAGTGCTTAGCCCAGTTTGCTGCTTAATTGGATTCTATAACCTTTATTTAGATAAAGTGCCTGGAGATTTTTTTTTTAACTAATCTATTCTCAGGATGTCAGCATCGCAGGCTAAGCCAGCAATCATTTCCCATCCCTAATTGCCTCCTGAGAAGGTGGCGATGAGCTGCCTTCTTGAACCGCTGCAGTCCACGTGCTGTAGGTACACCCACAGTGCTGTTTGGAAGAGAGTTCCAGGATTTTGAACCCGGCGACTGAACAAATTTAAATTCAATTTATTAAAAAAGTGTGAAATAAAAAGCTCCCATCAGTAGCTGAGACCACGAAGCCTCTGGATTGTTGTGAAAACCCATCCGGTTCACTAATGTCCTTTTGAGGAAGGAAATCTGCCATCTTTTCCTGGTCTGGCTGGCATGTGACTCCAGATCCACCGCAATGTGGTTGACTCTTAACTGCCCTCAGAAGTGGTCGAGCAAACCACTCAGTTATGCATCAGAAGGAGGCTCACCACCAGCTTCATGAGGAAATAGGGATGGGCAATAAATGTCATCCTTACCAACAATACCCACAGATAATTTAATGTTTTTTTAAAAAGCATCAGTATCCTGATCACATTGATTGATCTTAGATTTATAGAAAAGATTTATGGAACCGAGGTTGTCATAGTACCGGACCAGACCCCAATTTATGTTAGGAAACTAGACGAGAAACCCCAGCAATTTTGCAATTTGTAAACTGAGGAAAGGATACTTCACAAATGGGGATCTTTTATATTAAAACAAACTTTATTATTAGCACAGGATTAAACACACTAATATCATAGATGCAGCTTTATAATTAACAGTTAAATAATTCTTAAAATAAAAAGAACAATATAACTATTAACGTATATCTTCTCTATCTCCAATTAAGCAAAATCCATTATAGGTCAAAAGCCACTTGTGAATAAAGTTAGCAAACACAGGAATGCTTGTTGTACTATTGTGTAGGGATTTCCTTTTAGAAAAGGAGTGAGAGCCCTTTTCAGGCACAACCTGGAAATCCTGCTATCCTTGTCAAACTAAAAAATCCTACAGCTAAACTGCTTGCTGCAGACCTGGTCCCTCCCATTAATTACATCCTCTCTATCCCACTCAGAGGTCCCATGACCGGCTCACCTAAGTCAAAACACAATCCCTTTAATTATCTACATCCCAGGGAACACAATATTCCATTAACCCCCATATAGGTAAGCAAGCACATGGTTGAAATGAATGATTATCTAATTTTTATGACATCTTAATTGCAGCCTTTTCCGACACACAGACTGGCTACCTTAACCTTGGTTTCTAAATACTACTGTAACATATATATATGTATGATTGATTTAATTATACCACAGATGTGCTTAATTCACTTTGTCTGATTGTATTCCTACTTCCCTTTCTCTATTTCTGTTTGATTTCCTGCAGAGTGTTCAACAAGAATACACGACACTCCTTTGCTGTTTAATCCGCACGTTCCCTCAAAGGTTGGAATTCCAGGACCTGGTACAGCTAACAGACCATGATCCAGAAATGGACTTCTTTGAGAATACAAAGCACATACAGGTGGATGATTCAAGGCATTCATTTTAATATGTTCAGAGATCGGTTGTAAATTATCCCAAGGATAGGGCAAATTCTAGTTCGAATTATATAGAATCCCTACAGTACATGAGGAGGTCATTCGGCCCATCGAGCCTGCACCGACCCTCCAAAAGAGCCCCCACCCTAACCCGTAAACCAACCTAACCTTTTGAACATTAAGGGGCAATTTATCATGGCCAACCCACATAGCCTGCCCATTTTGGACATCTTTGTGGGAGGAAACCGGAGCACTTGGAGGAAACCCACGCAAACAGGGGACAATGTACAAAACTCCACACAGTCATCCAAGGCCGGAACTGAACCCAGGACCTTGGCACTGTGAGGCAGCAATGGTAACCACTGTGCCACCATGTGTGGTTGAGAATCAGATCAAATAACTTCAAAACTAGCAGTTTTGCAAATTATATTTGAATAGAGGCCAAATCATTGGAATGAGGATAATAAAGTGATGCACCTATGTAACAAATATATCTGTTTAAACATGCTTTTCATCGATTGAACTTTGCTCAGTATGAATAATGAGCAAGGGTAGCAGGGTAGCATGGTGGTTAGCATAAATGCTTCACAGCTCCAGGGTCCCAGGTTCGATTCCCGGCTGGGTCACTGTCTGTGTGGAGTCTGCACGTCCTCCCCCTGTGTGCGTGGGTTTCCTCCGGGTGCTCCGGTTTCCTCCCACAGTCCAAAGATGTGCGGGTTAGGTGGATTGGCCATGCTAAATTGCCCGTAGTGTCCTAATAAAAGTAAGGTTAAGGGGGGGGTTGTTGGGTTACGGGTATAGGGTGGATACGTGGATTTGAGTAGGGTGATCATGGCTCGGCACAACATTGAGGGCCGAAGGGCCTGTTCTGTGCTGTACTGTTCTATGTTCTATTAATATTGCAATTTTTTTGGAAGTCCAGGATTTACTGTAAGTGAATGCTTAACATTTCTGTATAATACTCGCCTGGCAGTTCAACTGAAATTGGTTACAGCTTTGTTAAAATAGAAAATGTTTGCTAATTTCTGGGCTTAAAGTACAAAGTTACTTTATTACAGAGGGAAAATTTCAAAGATGATCAATAGAGTTCTCCCTGAATTCCCAACTTCACTAAAACAGATTATTTGCTCATTATCACATTGCTGTTTGTGGGAGCTTGCTGTGCACAAATTGGCTGCCATGTTTTCTACATGGTAACTGTGCCGACAATTCAAAAGCACTTAGTTGGCTGTTAAGTGTTTGGAATGCTCATGAGAGATGCGTTATATATAAATGCAAGGCTTTCACTTTCTTTCTCTTGGGATGTTTAGATTCACAGGCGAGCTCGTGCCCTGAAAAAACTAGCGAAGCAGCTTGATGAGGAGAAAATTACTCTGTCTTCTAAATCTTTGGTCAACTACATCCTGCCATATGCTACTTCAATACTGTTCAATGAAAACATGCTGAAGGTGAGAACTGCGTTTTTGTAACTTGGGGTCAGGAGGAGGCCATTCAGCCTCTCTGACCTGTTGCATTATTCAATTGGATCACGGCCAATCTGTATCTTAACACCATTCACCCACCCTGATTCCATAACATTTAATACCCTTACCCATCTTTCTGCCTGGGGAGGCGGTGGCATAGTAGCATTGTCACTGGACTACTAATCCAGAGACTCAGGGTAATGCGCTGGGGTCCCGAATTTGAGTCCAACCATGGCATCTGGTGAATTTTGAATTCAATAAAAATCTGGAATTAAAAGTCGAATGATGACCATGAAACCATTGCCGATTATCGTAAAAACCCATCTGGTTCACTAATGTCCTTCAGGGAAGGAAATCTGTCCTCCTTACCCGATCTGGCCTACATGTGACTCCAGACCCACAGAGCGATGCTGTTAAATCTTACCTGTTCCCTCACTAAAATGGCTTAGCAAGCCACAGGGATGGGCAACAAATGCTGGCCCACATCTTTTAATCACAGTTTACAGTTGACCCACAGTCTCAGCGGTTCTTTGGGGGAGAGAGTTGAAGATTCCTAACATCATTCCTCGACAGCCTGGCTGTAAGTTTTAATGTTCTACCCCCTTGTTCTGGACTCCCCCACTGGAGAAAATGATTATTGTATATCCGATCAAATCCTTCAATTATTTTCCTTCAGTAAGGAGAGAAAAACTGTGCACAGTACTCCAGGTGCAGTTTCACCAATGATATGTACAGTTGTAGCAAGTCCCTACTTTCATACGCTAACCCCCTCACAATAGAGAGCCGTGAGACTGTACTCCTCCATTCATGGCCAGTGTTTCCTCCCTGATGTCCGGTGCTCAGAGTCCAATCGAGATGTAGAAACGGAATATGCTGGGAACATTAATGTTCATGCAGCATTATGATGGGATAGAGAAAAATAAAGTTAATGTTTTAGATCAGTGACCCGTTTGTTAGAACTGGAAGACATTGGAGATGAACATTAGTATCAGCACAGCCAAAGGAAAGGGAATAGTTCCTCCACCTTTGACCTGACTCCTGCTTTATACGACTCTAGCAGAACTTCCAATCAAACACTTAGCAGAAGGCGGTTAAAATGTGTGCATTTCAATTTTGTTTCAATTTCTTGTGATCTTTTTCATTGTAAAATTCTCCAGTATGAGAACATGACCACGGCATCTGTGGAACTTGTCGGAGCTTCCTGCAAGCATCTTTCCTGGTCACCGTATATGTATTACGTCAAACGCTACATTCACGTTCTGCAAACTGGACAGATCAATCAGAAATTGGCGGTCAGGTATGTGGAAGAGGGTTCGGAGTGATGAATAGTGTAAGCAAACCAGCGAATAGTCTTCAGTGTTTCTCCTAAACAAGCCAGCTTAACACTCACTCTGAGGCTCGTTCTTTTTGAATGCCACACTCGATAAGCTCTGGGACAAAGCAGCCCGTTTGATTGGCACCCCATCCACCACTTTAAACATTCACTTCCTCCACCACTGACACACAGTGGTAGTCATGTGTAACATCTGCAAGATACACTGCAAAGGTTCACTAAGGGTCCTTCAGCGGCAACTCCCGAATCTGCAACCTCTACCGCCTTGAATGACAAGGACAGCAGAAAGCTGGGGACATCACCACCTCCAGGTTCCCCCGCAAGCCATTCACTGTCCTGACCTGGAAATATATCACTCTTCCTTCAGTGTCGCTGGATCAAAATCCCAGTACTTCCTCCCTAGCAGCATTGTGGATGTACCTACACCATACGGGCTCACCACTACCTTCTGAAGGGCAATTAGGGATGGGCAAAAAATGCTGGCCTAGCCAGTGACTCCCCACAGCCCATGAAAGAACAAACAAAAACTTTCCCACAAACAATGGGGAGCAACAAAAGACCATTTAGATCATCTGAGCTGTCCCACACAATGCAAGAACAACATATATACACTCTCCTCCCTTGCCCAAAGACAAAGGTCTTCTGGAAGATGCAAAGAAAACAGATTTAAACAATTTGGGGGAAAGGGTTAATTTGGGACATTTTCTCCTAAACTTCCACGGGATTGAATCTGGTCCTGAAGATCGCTCTGGCTCTAAGGAGTATTGGTACGTTTCACTCACTATTTTGTGAATTTAGTGTGGCGCCCTAAGCTGTTGTTGGGCAGAGATTCTGTCAATGCTCCATGGTATTTAGTGTTACCATAGCTAACACGTAAAACATTTAATTTTCTGTTTAAGTGGACTCTGTAACTTGTGAATTTTTCCAGTAACACCTCTATGTCCTTAGTGCTGATAATTTTCTCTCATACAGTTTGCTACTGTCCGTGTTGCAAGCCTTTCACTTTGACCCAGAGAGCCTGCAGAAGGAGCTTGAAGCGGTTCAGAAGACTATAGATGAAAGTACGTGTCTAAAATTCAGTCTTTTAAGTTGCCACGGTCTGAGGTTTTCCCCAAGCGTACCGGCCTCCCCGAACAGGTGCCGGAATGTGGCGACTCGGGGCTTTTCACAGTAACTTCATTGAAGCCTACTTGTGACAAAAAGTGATTATTATTATTAATAATATTATTAAGCGCGCCCTCCACAGAACCATAAAACCCCACAGTGCAGAAGGAGACCAATCGGCCCATTAAGTCTGCAGGGACCTCTGAAAGAGCGCCCTACCGTGACCCACTACACCGCCCTATTCCGCAACTCTAGCTACCTTGCATATCTCTGGACACTAAGGGACCAATCCCCCTAACTGTGGGAGGAAACCGGAGCACCTGGGGGGGGGGGAAACCCACGCAGACATGGGGAGAACGTGGAAACTCCACACAGGCAATCACCCAAGATCGGAATTGAACCCGGTCCCTGGTGCTGTGAGACAGCAGTGCTAACCACTGTGCTGCTGGTGGAATGCACTGCACACTACTGTTTGGATGAGAAGGGCCTGCTTCTACTCTATAGTTCTGTGCCAGTCTATGCAACACCCAAGTTGCCATGCAGGGATATTTGCATGAACTCGTGGATGAAATCTCCCAATTATTTTGATGAACACAAATAATCAAGTAAACTAAATCAAATAAACTGAGGGACAAATTTAAATGTTTCTTTTTGCTGTACCGGAAAATGTAAATAGCAGCAAATGGTTTTGATCCACCGACCTCTGGGTTGTGGGCCCAGCAGGCTTCCTCTACACCACTCTGCTACCCAAGAATGAATGCAATTGATCGGCGTAATCAATCACAATTGATTGGTGACTGGAGCAAGGCATCCACCAGATTCACACCAATGATTGGGATTGCCAGGAAATTAGTTATTCTTAAGTTGCTTAAGCTAATTGGTCTACCAGAGCAGGGCAGATCAATTGAACTCATTTAAATTGAATTATAAGTACTTGTAGCATTAGCAGAAAAAACAAACCTGGGCCAGGCTGTAATTGTCTGCCTGGATCAGTGTAGGTCTGGTCATTGATGCTGGCTGCAACGTGATCTTGGGTGCTGGGATACTGGGTAGAGTGAGATAAGCTCTTCAGAACTGGCAGAGACTGGCTCTGCCTTGAGGGTGCAGATAGGTTTGTGGTTGTGCACTTCTTTGGGCGAACGGACTTTTGAGGCAGTGTTTAAAAATCATGCAAAATCCAGCAGGAGCGGTTCTTACTGTCATTCATGGGCATATAATTCCACCATTTTTAAGTGCTGTTTAATTTGATTCCGCCCAGATTGCACTAGTTTCTAGTGGACGTCATGCAGACAACTTCCAGTCAGGGATTAAAATGTGAGAATCAGTAATGGTGACCGTGAAATTATTGAATTGTTGTAAAAACCCTCTAATGACCGTAAGAAAAATAAATCTGCTGTCCTTACCTGGTCTATTTGTGACTTGTGAAATGGTCGAGCAGCACTTAAAGATGGTGGCTCACCACCATGTTCTCAAGATCCTTTGCAAACAGGCAATCGGTAGCATCACCCACGTTCTTTTTTTTCAATCCTTTCACACTCAGGATGTCGACAGTAGGTGACTGTAAATGTCGCCAGAATCCCAGGGGACCACAAGCTGCTCTCCCTTTTGTGAGGGAGAGCTGATTCGTGGTGATTTAACCTGAGGGTCATCACACCTCAGGGAAAGGGGCAAGGTTGAGAAGGCGGGGCCTTCATGAATAACCTCTGCCGTTACAGGAATTAAATCCACGCTGTTGGTGTTCCTCTGCATCACGAACCAGCGGTCCAGCCAACTGAGGTAACAGACCCACTAGGTGGCTAGACCAGTGTTCGTTGCCCATCCTTTATGAGGAGTTGGTGTAGCGGAAATGTCACTGGACGGTAGTGGGAGGCACGGTAGCATAGTGGTTAGCACTGTTGCTTCACAGCACCAGGGTCCCAGGTTCGATCCCCAGCTTGGATCGCTGTCTGTGCGGTTTCCTCCAGGTGGTCCGGTTTCCTCCCACAATCCCGAAAGACGTGCTTTAGGTGTTTTGGACATTCTGAATTCTCCCTCAGTGTACCCGAACATGCACCGAATGTGGCGACTAGGGGATTTACCGTAACTTCATTGCAATGTTAATGTAAGCCTACTTGTGACAGTAAAGATTTTAATTATTATTTACCCAGAGGCTAATGCTCTGGGGAATGGACATCTGGGACGAAATTCTCCGACCCCCAGCAGGGTCGGGGCGATCGGACCCCGGGGGGTGCCCCCCACGGTGGCCAGGCCCGCGATCGGGGCCCACCGATCGGCGGGCGGGCGGGCCAGTGCCGTGGGGGCACTCTTTCTCTTCCGCTGCCGCCACGGCCTCCGCCATGGCGGAAGCGGAAGGGAATCCCCCAGCGCGCATGCGCCGGTGGTGACATCAGCGGCAGCTGACGTCACCACCGGCGCATGCGCGAACCGGCGAAGGTGGGTGTCAAAGGCCGTTGGTGCCGGTTTTGGCGCCAGCCGGCGTGGTGCCAACTGCTCCGGCGCGGGTCTAGCCCCCAAAGGTGCGGAGAATTCCGCACCTTTGGGGAGGCCCGATGCCGGAGTGGTTGGCACCACTCCGCTACGCCGGGACCACCCGCCCCGCCGGGTAGGGGAGAATCCCGCCCCTGGTGGGATTTCAATTCAATTGATAAATCTAGAATTAAAAGCTAGTCTTAGTAATGGTGACCATCAGAAAATCTGGTTCACTAATGTCCTTTCGGATAGGAAATCTGCGGTTCCTGTCTGATCTGGCCTACATGTGACTCCAGACTCACAGCAATGTGGTTGCCTCTGAAATGGCTGAGCGAGCTACTCAGTTGTATTAAGTCACTGTGAAGACTAAAAGAAATGAAACGGGATGAACCATCCAGCTACTTCGGCACCAGAAACAACAATGGCAAATCGAACCCTGTTGACCTGCAAAGTCCTCCTTATTAGCATTTTGGCGAGGGCCAAAATTGGGGGAACTGTCCCACAGACTAGTCAGCAACAGCCTGACTCTCATACTCACAGAATCATACTTGTGACAATAATAAAGATTATTATTTAAGGAGAAATATTGGGGAGAAAGGAATAGAAGAATATGTTGATGGAGGTTAGATGAAGTCAGGTGGGGAAGTTTATGTGAAACATGATCACCAATTGGGCCAGATGTTATATAATACATGGTTCTGTTTCCGCCTGTAGATTGGGACATTGTCATAACTTTATAACCTGATTCTTAAGTTGACCTTCATTGACTGCACCATTTGTCCAGTGTTGTTCTTGATATTTTCATTCTGCCCTGTAGACGCTGTTGAAGGAGATGAGGAAGAATTGACTGAAGCTATGGAATTGGAAGATGCTATTGATGAAGAAAAAGAAGTATTTGCAGAAACATTAAATGAAGATAATGCAGTGCATAATGAAGACTCAGCAGGCAAAAATATCCTAACGAAAGGGGCAAAGAAGCCTGTCGCCTCTCAACCCAAGAATAAACAGGAGCTGGAAAATCTGATTGAGCATATCCAAACGTCTGTCACAAACAACATCCTGCCCAAGCTGCAGAAATGTTTAATTGCAAAGGTCTGTGGGCAAAACTCTCCACTATTTTCGTATTTCTTTCACGTTTTACTCATTTCTACTTGTCGCTGTCTCATTTCTCTTGTTTATTCGTTTCCTCGCTCCCCTGCCACTCTTTCCCCACCACTCTCCCCCACTCCCTCACCACACTTCCCTTTGCAACACCTTATCTCCCTCCCCGGGTGCTGTTACTCAAGTTTATTTGTCAATTTTGTTATTTGTTAACAGGTGGAAAGAGATGAGCAGCATAAGTTGGTGAAATCGAAAATAGTCAATGATGAAGAGTTGGTGCGTATTCCTATAGCGTTTGCCATGGTCAAACTGATGCAGACTCTGCCCAAGGAAATCATGGATTCGAATTTACCCAGGTATAAACACCCAATACTGTAGTGACCTTGAGTAATCACATTCACTGTGTATTTGGGGAGAGGGGAAATAGTTTACTTAAGACAATTCCACTATTGGGGAAGGGAGATGTTAAATTTGCCAAAGACATCAAACTATTCCTTTCTCCAGTGTGTTTACCCAGCTTCCCCTTAAATACATCTGTGTCTTTTCACCTTGGCTAATCCTTGTGATAGCGAGTTCCACATTCTAATCCTTAAATAATCGTTAAAGGCCTCTATCAATTTTCTCTTTTTCTTGAGAGCTGAAGTCTGTTCAATCTTTCCTAATAGTTATAACCTCTCACTTCTGGTGTCAGCCTTGTAAAGAATATCAGATGCACACATGTGGAAGGTGGCATCATCAGAATGGATGTGACGGAGAGAAACTGGGGCATGGAATAGCACCCTTAAAGTAGGATGGAAAAAAGCGTGGAAGTAATAATTTTATCCTCTCTACATTTACTATTCTTGTCAGTCCCAGAATGTAATTCCTGCAAAGTTACTGATATGGAACTTGAGTATTCTGATGCTGATGAATTAAATTCTTAGCAAGCGGATTAAGTATTCTGCCTATGTAGATTTTGTTTGGGTATATCATATATTGCAATCGATGGCATTAAGTTGGTGTATGTAGAGGCTTGAGTAAAAGTATCTGTTCATCAGGGCTGTCCTTGGATGGAGAGTGTGTGGGGACTGGGGCCGAAATGTTAACTGTGCGTTTACAGGTTTTCCTTTACTCTCTGTCTGTATCAGCCATTTCTTAGCACACTCACAGTCTTCTGTGTTGAACATCTTGGGTGCAAAAATCAAGGTTTACACTCCTTTTTTTAAATTTTAAAGTACTCAATTTTTTTTTCACTTAAGGGCCAATTTAGCATGGCCAATCCACGTACCCTGCACATCTTTGGGTTGAGTGGTGAGACCCACGCAGACATGAGTGTGCAAACTCCACACGGCAGTGACCCAGAGCCGGGATCAAACCCGGGTCCTTGTCGCCGTGTGGTAGCAAAGGTTAACACTCCTGTGCATTACTGGAAGAGTGCTGCATTGGCAGGAGTGAGGCTTTCGGGTGAGACATTAAAGCAAGACTCAGGGCGGAATTCTCCGCTCCCCACACCTGGTGGGAGAATCGCGGGGGGGCCGGGCGACTCACGACACGGCCCCCTGGTGCCCCCCGCGATTCCACCCCCCCTCAGAAGAATTGGCGCTTGCCGCTTTTCACGGCGACCGGCGATTCTCCGACCCGGATGGGTTGAGCGGCCTGCCGTTCACGACCGGTTCACCACGGCGGCAACCACACCTGGTCGCTGCCGTCGTGAACATGGCGCCAAACGCTGGTTTGACGCTTGTGGGGGGGCGGAGAGGGGAGTGAGCACCACGGCCGTGCTCGGGAGGGCACCGATCGTCGGGCCGGCGTCTCAAAGGGACGCACTCTTTCCCCTCCACCACCCCGCAAATCAAGCCGCCATGTCTTGCGGGGCGGCGGAGGGGGAAGACAGCAACCCGCGCATGTGCGCCTGACGTCATTAGGCGTGCCGGCCGCGTCATTCTCGGCGCGTCGGGCCTTGATGTCAGTGACAAGGCCCGGGGGCCGAGAATAACGGAGCACCGCTCCTAGCCCCCCGGGTGGGGGTGAATAAGGTGAGAGGAGCGGCCTCCGAGGCCGTCGTAAAACTCGGCCGAGTTCACGACGGCCTTCTTGATTTTCCACGGGAGCGGAGAATTCCGCCCTCCGTGTTCCCTCCTGTGGCACTATTTTGAGGAAGCGCATGGGAGTTATTCCTGATGTCCTGGCAATATTTACCGTCATTTACATCACAAAAAACAAATGATCTGTTTATGATCAGATCGATAGTTGTGGAAGCTTGCTACGCGGATTTTGCAGGCATTCCTACATTCCAACAGCGATTGTGCTTCATTGGCTGGAAAGCACTTTGAGATGTCGGTTGATCGAGAACAGAGTTATATAAATACAAGTGTTTATCTTTTTCCCAGTATCCTCATTAAAGTCTGTATGCTGTTGCGAAACCGAGCACAGGAGATCCGGGATGTTGCTCGCAATACCCTGACTAAAATAATCGAGACTTTGGGCCCAGGATACCTTCTCTACCTTCTCAAAGAGATGCAGTCAACTTTAATCAAAGGCTATCAGGTAACATGCTTCAGGAAACTGAAGTGTTGCATTTATACTAGACAGCAATTGCATAGGATGTGCTGCATAAATACAAGCCAAATGGCCCAACTCATTATAGAACATAGAACATCCCTCCTGTTCCTTTAGCTTCCTCTTAAATGTATCTGTTAACCCTAACTACTACATGTAAGAATAAACTGTCCAATGTTGGAAACCTTATTTGGATTTTCTGAATTTTGGCAGCAAAGATTTTTGAATTCATTCATAGAATGTAGGCATTGTTGGTTAGGCCAGAGTTTATTGCCCATCCCTAATTGCCTTTGAGAAGATGGTGG
Source organism: Scyliorhinus canicula (assembly GCF_902713615.1). NCBI lineage: Eukaryota > Metazoa > Chordata > Chondrichthyes > Carcharhiniformes > Scyliorhinidae > Scyliorhinus > Scyliorhinus canicula. The sequence continues at coordinate 42,221,450 of NC_052165.1, read as the reverse complement.
TGAGCTGCCATCTTGAATCGCTGGTGACCCTGAGGTGCTGTTACATCCGCAGTGCTGTTAGAGAGGGAGTTCCAGGATCTTGACTCAGCGACAGTGAAGGAACGACGATCGGCTTTACTAGAATGACAATTAGATCTGATATTATTTGCCCTCAATCACACACCTGTTGATTAGATAGATAGGGTTAAATTACATTAGCATTTGAAGAGTAAGATTGCAAAAAAATTGAAGATGTTATTAACCTTTAGCTACCCTTTCAGCAAATCTTTAATATTGTCAGGAAGACAATCCTGTGATCTATGTAATTTGAAGGATTAGAATGAAAACAATATAATGTTTTGTTATTTTTTAGGTACTTGTGTTAAAACTCAACGCAACTTTCTATTACCTTGACTAACGATATATGTAACTCTGTTTTAAGACTATGTCTGGTGGTTTCTATTCACTGCGACTCCTCTTTTCTATCTTGCTAGGTTCATGTTCTGACCTACACGGTCTATATGCTCTTAAAGAGCCTTGTACCTAAACTTAACAGTGCCGATTTAGACCCTTGTATGGATGTTCTCATCTCGGTAAGAGTTTATTCTCTGAAGTTATTAATGTGTTCATGTACTACGGAATGAAAAAATGTTGTATTTATATAGCATCTTTCACAATCTCGGGATGTCAAAAAGTGCTTTACAAATGAAGTACTTCTGTTGTAATGGAGGAAAAACAGTCGCCAATTTATGCTCAGCAAGCTTCCATGTAAACAACAATGATAGTTGACTACATAATCTGTTTTGGATGTTGACCCAGGGTACAGGAGAGAATCCCTCTACTCTTCTTTGCAATAGACCTCTTTATGTCCATGCGAGAGAGAGCGGATGGACCCTTGCTTTGACATCTCATCTGAAAGACAGTGGGCGGGATTTTCCGGGAATTGGCGGGGCGGGCAGAAACAGCGCAATGGAGTGGGGGGAACCACTCCGGCGTCGGGCCACCCCAAAGGTGCTAGGATGGCGCTGGAGTGGTTTGCGCCCCGCCGGCCAGCGTGGACGACCTTTGGCGCCACGCTTGCCGGGGCCGGAGGGACTCCGCCGGCCAGCGCAGGTCCGCGCATCCGCGGGAGAGTCAGTGTCTGCTGACGTCATCCCCACGCATGCGCAGGGGGGTTCACCTTCGCGCAGGCCATTGGCAGGTGCGTAGGAATAGAGTGCCCCCATGGCACAGGCCCGCATGCAGATCGGTGGGCCCCGACCACGGGCCAAGCCACCGTGGGGGCTCCCCCCGGGGCCAGATCGCCACGAAGACCCTGGAGGCCGGCCATGGAGCTGGGTCCCGCCGATAGGGACCTACCATGATTTACGCCGGCGGGACCCGGCAAAAACAAGCGGGAACTCAGCCCATCACGGGCCGGAGAATCGCCGGGGGGAGGCCGCTGACCGGCGCGCCGCAATTCCCGGCGGGGGATCGGAGAATCCCACCCAGTACCTCTGACAGTGCAGCACTTGTTCAGTGGCCTGGATTATGGGCTCAAGTGTCTGATCTGGGGCTTGAACCCACCCACTGATTGAGACAAGAATACTGCCAACTGAGCCATGACTGGCACCGTGTCAAATATCACTCTTAAATTCGTCAGATTTAGTCTTGGAGGATGAGAGCATTACGTTAATTCGGCCTAAGCGATCCCCTTCAATGCTTAACTTGTCCTTGCTTATGTCCTTTCAACCTTTTTTTGTCAAATATTTATCCACTTCTATGATGAATGCTGCATCCAGTTATTGCTTCTGGTAGCATTAGTGGTGTTATTAGTTAAAAACCGTATCGTACTGAACTCTTAACCAAGTTACTATCAGCGGAAGATAATTTCTCTTTTTTTCTTTTTCCTTAGATTTTTAACCATGAGCTGTTTGGTGAAATTGCTGAAGAGAAAGAAGTGAGAGGAATTGTGAGCAAAGTGATGGAAGCGAGGAGAAGCAAAAGCTACGACTCCTATGAGATTCTGGCTCAGTTTGTGGGGAAGGCTCAAGTTACTAAGCTGATACTGCCACTGAAAGAGGTAACATCCGTACAGCAGTTAACCATGCTTTGCACTGGCGTGGACGATAGCTGCCAATCAAAAATCTCTTTCCCAATGGCATTTTGAACCCACCGATCTACAGTTGTCTACCAACAGTGGTGCCATCAAGCAGATTAAGCAGCCAATCGTACTGAAGTATTTTCACAGCAGCAAACCAGGAAGTAAAAACCACCAAATCCCTACACTAGTATTTTTCAAATTTTATAAGTAGGGAAACAAATCATTGGGACATCTACATGCGATTAAGACACGATCTTAAAACAAACTTATAAAACTATTTGAATTTTTTTTTTTAAATCTGCATTTTTTTATCATAATGGAAGAATTGGACATTTAACAAATATAAAATGACATTTCAAAACCAGTGAGGATGTTTTGAGTAATTCTGCATTTGGTACACTGTTTAAAAACCCAGTTTCTCAACAAGGTTTAACCGTTCGAAGATTTGTTACAATGAGACAAGTGCAGTGAAAGTCCTTGCGTGATTAATGATTTCTAACTAATTACAGTCTGAGGGCGTCAACAGCACACCCTCTGGGGAAGAATTTTGTTGCTGACAGCAGGTTCTGGATATCTGCACATACAGACACACAGACGGGTTCCAGGTGTTGCTGTTAGTTTAAGAGGGGTGATAATGGTGAATGCTTGCAGTTTCACCGTCATTGCCACAAAGTTCAGCCAACGTCTATGTGCTAGGTTAGCTCTGTCATTCGCTGGCTGATTTCTCATTCACCCCACTTGTACAGATTGAGCGTGTATAATGGAATGTACATACACTCATCAATTGTCATGAAAACCCATCTGGTTCACTAATGTCCTTCAGGGAAGGTAATCTGCACCTTACCTGGTCTGACCTACATATGGCTCTATTAGCGGGAATGAATCCAGAAGAATCCACCAACACTTGGGTTTGTTCCAAACGTAACACAGTTTATTGATCACGTCAGTGGGCAGCAAACAATGCACGCTTCTCTCCACTGCACATAGAAAATCATTGATTCTTGTACAGTTTGAATAGTTACACAGCCCACCTCGGCTGGACACAATCCAATGGGAATTTTACTACAGCAAAGGTGCAGGTTGGTACAGGATGTTTATGTGACATTTTACATTTTCAGATATTGGAGAACACCACCATCCTTAAGCAAGCTCGAAAGGTTCAGGAAACATTTAACCGCATTGTGTCTGGTCTGTTGCTGAATGAGGAAATGACGGCCGACTCCATCCTGTTACTGAGCCATGGCTTGGTGACACAGAGCTTACCATTGATGGCAAAGAGAACAAAGTGAGAGATCATTCATTTAGCTGGCTGTTTGAGAGAATAGGGATTGTTTAAAATATGTATTGAGAATGTACGTAATGCTGATCAGGTGAAAGGTCTCTGTGTGTGGTTAACAATCCAAAATTAATTCTGTCTCTTCCTCGGTTTCATCTGTTAATCCCGTGCACCTTTGAAAGGTGCAATAGTCTGTGCCCCAGCTGCACCCTGCAGCAAAGCATTTCATGCTGCAATGCCCCTCTGTGAAGGCATTTTCCCTAATCCCTCTCCTTGTAGTCCTGTTCTAGAAGCACCGAGCTGGCAGCTCTGAAAGCGAAGCTTTGTCTTTGTAATAGCTTCTTTGCTGCTTAATGCGATACCCGGGTTCCTAAATTGTACTTGCTAACGAGAGGTAAATGGAATGTGATTGGTCAACCCATGACTCACCAGTTAAACCTATGACAGCATTTTAAAAAATATATATTTTTATTCGCCTTTTTCACATTTTCTCCCAAATTTACACCCAACAATAATCAGTAACGAATGCAATATCAATCCCCATATCAATAACAATGATCCCATCCTCCCACTAAACCCCCAAACATTATCCCACATGTTAACATAAACAAATAACAAAAAGGAATCAGGAATTACCCATAGTCACCATTAATACATACTGTCCCCCTCTCTCAAACCCCCCCTCTCCCAACCCTCCCCTCTCCCCCCCCAACCCCCTCATGTTCAATGTAATACAATTCTCGAAAGTGCATAATGAATAACGCCCATGAATTGTAGAACCCCTCCATTCTTCCCTTCAGTTCAAATTTGACCTTGTCAAGCGTCAAGAATTCCAGCAGGACCCCCTGATGCGCCAGGGCACAGGGTAGAGAGATTGATCTCCATCGCGACAGGATCCGCCTTCGAGCGATCAACGAGGCGAAGGCTACGATATCTACCTCCACACCCGTTTCCAACCCCGGCAGGTCTGACACCCCGAAGATGGCCTCCCGAGGGCCCGGGTCCAGTTTCATGTGCACCACTTTAGATATTACCCTAAAAGCCTCCAGTAATCCTCCAATTTTGGACAGAACCAAAACATATGAACGTGCTTTGCGCCTTCCCCCTCAACATTTACGTACATTTTCTACTTCCTCAAAGAGCCGGCTCATCCTCGCCATTGTGCTCTATATACCACCTTCAGCTGTATCAGCCCCAACCTCGCACACAAAGTGGAAGCATTCACTCTCTGGAGCACCTCACACCAGAACCCCTACTCTAAACCCTCTCCCAACTCTTCCTCCCACTTTGACTTGATCCCTTCCAGAGGTCCTATGATAGCATTTTTGGGAGTTTTAGGAATTGGTATTTTGTTTGGAATATATTGCGAAATGTTGCTCGATGACGATAATGGTGCTTAGCTCAGTCAACGGGACTGCCGGTTTGTGATTCAGAGCAAAAGGGCAGAGCAACCAATGGTTATCTGGAACTATGGTGACTTGACTTTACTCACTAGAACCATAGAAAAGGTCTGGCGCAGAAAGAGACCATTCAGCCCATCATGTCCGTTCCAGCCCAAGAGAGAATAAACTAGCCACTCATTTTAAAGCACTTAGAACATAGAGCATACAGAACATGCAGAAGGAGGCCATTCGGCCCATCGAGTCTGCACCAACCCACTTAAGCCCTTACTTCCACCCTATCCCTGTAACCCAATAACCCCTCCTCACCTTTTTTGTCACTAAGTGCAATTTAGCATAGCCAATCCACCTAATCTGCACATCTTTGGACTGTGGGTGGAAACCGGAGGAAACCCACGCAGACACTGGGAGAACGTACAGACTCCGCACAGTGACCCAGCAGGGAATCGAACCTGGGACCCTGGCACTGTGAAGCCACAGTGCTATCCACTTGTGCTACTGTGTTGCCCGTAGTCTTGCAGATTACAGCACTTCAGATGCAGATCCAGGAACCTTTTGAAGTTGAGTGTTTCAGCCTCAATCACCAATTTAGGCAATGAATTCCAGACTGCCAATGCCCTCGAGGTAAAAAAGATTTGTCTCTTGTCCCTTCTATAATTCTTCTACCAATCACTTTAAATCTAAGCTCTTGGGTAATTAATCCTATCAGCGAGGGGAAACAAGTCTTTCCTGTCTATCCTTTCTCGGTCCCTCATAATTCTGTAACCTTCAATTAGGTCACCCCTTAGCCTCCTCTGTTCCAAAGAAAATGACCCTAGCCTATTCATTATCTTATATTTGCAATTTCCAAGCCCTGACAACATATTTGCAAATCTCCTCTGCCCTCTCTCCAGATCAATTATGTCCTTCCTGAATTGTGGTGACCAGACCTGTGTACACAGTTTCAGCTGTGACCTGACCAGAGTTTTAAACCGTTTCATCATTAGATCCCTGCCTTTCTATTCAATACCTCACCCAATAAAGGAAAGCTTTCTTGACCACCTTATCCACCTGCACTGCCAATTTCATAGACCTGTGGATTTTCTCAACATAGAACATAGAACAGTACAGCACAGAACAGGCCCTTCGGCCCTCGATGTTGTGCCGAGCAATGATCACCCTACAAGCCAACGTATCCATCCTATTCCAGTAACCCAACAACCCCCCCATTAACCTTATTTTTTTAGGACACTAAGGGCAATTTAGCATGGCCAATCCACCTAACCCGCACATCTTTGGACTGTGGGAGGAAACCGGAGCACCCGGAGGAAACCCACGCACACACGGGGAGGACGTGCAGACTCCGCACAGACAGTGACCCAGCCGGGAATCGAACCTGGGACACTGGAGCTGTGAAGCATTTATGCTAACCACCATGCTACCGTGCTGCCCTTCTCAATAGCTTCCTGTTTATTGCTTATTCCATCGCTTTGTTTGCCCTCCCCAAATGCATTACCTCTCACTTTTCCAGATCGAATTCCATTTGCTACTCTGCCCACTCAACCAACCATTGATATCATTCTAGAGTTCAACAGTTATCCTCTTCTCTCTCAATAACACGGCCAATTTTTGTGTCATCTGCAATTTTCCCAATCATGCCACTCACATTTAAGTCTAAGTCATTAATATACAACAAACAGCAAGGGTTCCAACTCTGAGCCATGTGGAACACCAGTGAAAACTGTTTTCCATTCACAAAAAAACTATCATCGACCAAAACCCTTCCTGTCGATGAGCCAGTTTTGGATTCGACCTACCATCTTCCCCTGTGTCCCATTGAAGTGGATTACAACATTTAAAAAAAATATTAATTTAAAATACCCAATTATTTTTTTCCAATCAAGGGACAATTTTAACATGGCCAATACACCTACCCTGCACACCTTTTGGGTTGTGGGGGCAAAACCCACGGGGAGAAGGTGCAAATTCCAGTGACCCAGAGCCAGGATCGAACCTGGAACCTCAGCGCCGTGAGGCAGCAGTGCTAACCACTGCTGCCCTAAATGGATTACAACTCTAGCCCCAATGGGGACTGCACTATATTGGAAGCAGTCCCTCAACAATCACCCTCACCTGTGTTCAAGGCAGCAACTTCACAGACTCTTATTTTAGGTCTGACAACGTGAACCACATCTCCCCAATAGAAAGCGACTACACAGAGATATTAGCCGGGATTCTCCAATCCCCCGCCGGGTCGGAGAATCGCCAAGGGGAGGGGGAGAATCTCGTCACGCCGCTCCGTCGCCGGCCTGCCGATTCTTGGGCGCCCTTGGGATTGTCGCTGCGCCGGTCGGGGGCCATTGAAAGCGCCCCCCCCCCCCCCCCCCCCCCCCCCCCCGGCGATTCTCCGGGTCCCGCCGGCTTAGGTTAGGTATGGTTCTATTTGGCAAGACCTCAGAGTTCTGCCTACCGATCGGCGGGCGGAGGGTCTCTGTTCCTCCGAGCCGGGCCCGTGTACCTTTTCCCAGATATCCTGGTGAAGGCCATGGCGGATGCAGAAGAAAAAGAGTGCCCCCACGGCAAAGGCCCGCCCGCGGATCGGTGGGCCCCGATCGTGGGCCAGGCCACCGTGGGGGCACCCCCCGGGGTCAGATCGCCCCGCACCTCTCTCCCCCCACCCCCGGAGCCCGCCCGCCCCGCCAATCCCGCCGGTCAGGTAGGTGGTTTAATCCACGCCGGTGGGAGAGGCCTGTCAGCGGCGGGACTTCGGCCCATCGCGGGCCGGAGAATCGCCGCGGGGGGCCCGCCGACCGAATCTCAGGGGGCTGAGAATTTGGGACACAGCGGGGGCGGGATTGACGCCGGCCCCGTGCGATTCATCCCGCCCCAGATTACATCATTCTTCAGCAGGAATTGGTATGACTTCATTGATTAAACTCCGCCTTCTTGATTTGTCCTTTATTAGAAATATTATTTAATTGTTAAAATGGGTTTATTATATCCACGCTGTAAATCTGATAACTGATCAAAATATACATACAATGTTCTTAATATCTTCCCTGTTTACCTCTAATTCTTCCTAATTTTGCCTAAAATGATTCAAAACTAGAACATGTGGGCGTGGTTGGCCGGGCCTCTTTGGCACCGTTCACATCTGTCTTCCACCTCCGGGAAGAACCTACTCATACGGGTTCTTGTTAAGTGGGCTCTATGTACCACTTTTAGTTGCGTCAGGCTGAGCCTTGCGCACGTGGAGGTGGAGTTGACCCTATGCAGTGCTTCGCTCCAGAGTCCCCACCCGATCTCCATCCCCAGGTCGTCCTCCCATTTCCTCCTTGTTGCGTCCAGTACGGTGTCGTCCCTATCTACCAGTCGGTCATACATGTCACTACAGTTCCCTTTCTCTAGGATACTTGCGTCCAGTAGGTCTTCCAGTAGTGTCTGTCGTGGCGGTTGTGGGTACGTCCTTGTCTCCTTTCGTAGGAAGTTTTTGAGCTGCAGGTACCGTAGCTCGTTCCCCCCAGCTAGCTGAAATTTCTCTGTCAGTTCGTCCAGTGTTGCGATCCTGTCGTCCGTGTATAGGTCCCTGACTGTCAGTGTCCCCCCGTCCTGCCTCCACCTTTTGAAGGTGGCGTCGGTCAGTGCTGGTTTGAACCTATGGTTGTTGCAGATGGGAGCCCTGTTCGACATTTTGGTCAGGCCAAGTTGCTGCCGCAGTTGGTTCCAGGATTGGAGGGTGGCTGTCACCACTGGGCTGCTGGAGTGTTTTTTGGGTGGGGATGGGAGTGCTGCCGTGGCGAGGGCCCGGAGGGAGGTTCCCATGCAGGAGGCCTCCTCCGCACGCACCCACTCAGCTTCTGGCTCCTGGATCCATCCCCTTACTCGCTCGGCTGTTGCTGCCCAGTGGTAGAATTGTAGATTCGGGAGGGCTAACCCTCCCCTGGTTTTTGTTTTTTGTAAGACCTTCTTTGGGATCCTAGCATTTTTACCCCCCCATACGAACGCCATGATGAGTTTGTCCAGCGCTTTGAAAAAGGCCTTGGGGATGTAGATCGGAATGGATCTAAACAGGAAGAGGAACCTGGGCAGTACGTTCATTTTGATCGTCTGAACTCTCCCCGCGAGGGAGAGCGGGAGTGTGTTCCATCTTTGCAGGTCCTTTTTAACTTCCTCCGTCAGGCTGGTGAGGTTCCATTTGTGGATCCCTTTCCAGTCATGGGCTATTTGGATCCCCAGGTAGCGGAATTTATGTCGGGCTTGTTTGAACGGCAGCCCCTTTAGTGCTGCCCCCCCCCCCCCCTTGCGGGTGTAATGGGAAGATCTCACTTTTGCTCATGTTGAGTTTGTAGCCCGAGAAGGCTCCAAACTCTTTCAGGAACGCGATGATTCCGTCCATGCTGCTTTGTGGGTCCGAGATATAGAGGAGCAGATCATCCGCATAGAGTGAGACTCGTGGAGTACTGGACAGCCTTCTTCGAGGTAATGTCCAAAGTGGTGGGAGTGAGGGTGGAGCCATGCCCGATAGTGGCGGTCTTCGGGGTTTCAGAACAGCCAGATCTATTCCTGGGGAGGAGGGCGGATGCCCTTGCCTTTGCCTCCCTGATCGCCCGCCGTAGAATCCTGTTTGGCTGGCGGTCAGCAGCACCGCCCAGAGCTGCGGACTGGCTGTCCGACCTCTCGGAATCTCTCCAAATGGAGAAAATCAAATTTGCCATCCGAGGGTCGGACGACGGCTTCCACAGAACGTGGGAACCATTCATGCAACTGTTCCGGGACCTATTTGTGGCCAATGTACAAGAGGAAGAATAGTCGGGGGAAGGTAGCGGGAGGGGGGGGGGGGGGGCTACAGGTTCGTTACGGGGGTTCGATGGCTAGCTAAGGCCCAAAACCAAGCTAAATAAACATGTTGAGGGGGGGGGGGGGGCGCAGTTACTACTACGAAGATGCTTACCTGTAAATATGTATGTTAATTTTTGCGTGTTTGTTTTTGTTTGTTTTTTTTTTTTTTTTTGTTTCTCTCTCCTAACAATTTGTAATTTGTTCAATATAAAATACGAAAACTGAATAAAAACATTTATAAAAAAAAAAAAAATGATTCGAAACTTTTAATAGAGAAATAGGGACTTTTTCATAGAATTTACAGTGCAGAAGGAGGCCATTCGGCCCATCGAGTCTGCACCAGCTCCTGGAAAGAGCACCCTACCCAAGGTTAATACCTCCACCCTATCCCCATATCCCAGTAACCTCACCCAACACTAAGGGCAATTTTGGACACTAAGGGCAATTTTGGACACTAAGGGCAATTTATCATGGCCAATCCACCTAGCCTGCACATCTTTGGACTGTGGGAGGAAACCAGAGCACCCGGAGGAAACCCACGCACACACGGGGAGGATGTGCAGACTCCGCGCAGACAGTGACCCAAGCCGGAATCGAACCTGGGACCCTGGAGCTGTGAAGCGATTGTGCTATCCACAATGCTACCGTATTTGTGATAAATCTACATTCCTATGATCATGTCCAATTCTGATTCGCTGAGCAAAGTTCTAGGAATGTTGTCTTAATAGATAAGGAGAAACAGTACCATCATAAATTCTCCTAAAGTTCTTTTGAAAGTGCATTTAGAGCCTATCCTTTTTCTTCTCCAAAAGTTCATTGCTGGTGTTAAAAGAACTCAAAAGGCTATGCCTTGTGCGTGGCACAGATGAGGTCTGTCTAACATTTGTTGGAAGCAGAGCTGTTGAGTTAGTGCTACCCATGTATATGTTGAAAGCTTTGGGGTAAAAATGGCTATCCATGAATCTGTGTCCATTTTCTCAATTCTAAAGTATAATGTCCTAAATTTATATGAATTCTACCTATTAGAGTATTTTCTTCACACCATGAGATCTCACTTTTCTGACCAGTCTGCCATTTGGAGACCTTGTCAAATGTCTTACTGAAATCCTTGTAGACAATATCCACTGCATTTCCCTCATCAATCCTACATGTTGCTTCCCCAAAAAATTCAATTATGTTAGTAAGACATGACCTTCCCTTAACAAAACCATGCTAACTATCCCTGATCAATCCGTGCCTTTTCTAAGTGACAGTTTATCCTATCTCTCAGAGTTGTGTGAATGTGGAACTCACAGCCCACTTAGGGTGGCTGAGGCAAATACATGGCTTAAGGGGAGATTAGATACATCCACAAGGCGGAGGAAAGGTATTTGATGGGGGGAGATAAAGTGGTCTTCGAGAAGGCTCGCATGGAGCCTAAACTCTAGTATTCACCAGTTGCACTGAATTGCCTATTTCTGTGTGGTATGCTTTTTTTTCTAACATTGCCGAATGTCGCTTTAAAGGGGTAAACGCAAGAAGGCTTTCGAATCGCGCGCTGGTCTGAAGCCCCAGAGCTGCCTCTTACTGCCCCCCACACCGACCCGTCAAGGCGAGAAAGCTGCCACCAGCACAAAGACCAACATGCACATCCTGGTCGACACCGGCCTGAGGGTAAGTGATCAGGGTTTCTGTTCACGCCGTGATTTCTAAGTTTGTTTCAGTTCGTTTTCTCGTTATTGACTCATGGGTTGTGGACATCACTGATGAGGCCAGCATTTATTGCCTATCCCTAATAGCCCTCGGGAAGGTGGACGTGAGCTGCCTTCTTGAACTGCTGCAGTCCGTGTGGTGTAGGTACACCCACAGTGCTGTTAGGGGCAGAGTTCCAGGCTTTTGACCCAGCGACATTGAACGATATAGTTTCTGTGAGCATGCCCGTTGATTTCCCCCTTTTAAAGCCACACCAGCTGCCCACCCTTACTTACTCGCAAGTTCTAATATGAACTTCCTCAAATTATTGCAATCCTTGTAGCATGTTAGCAATGTGGTATTAGGCTGGAAGGTTCCTAAATATTTACTTAACAATGGCCGTAAAACAAGAATGTGTGAAAAGGACTTGTACGGTGGGGGGGGGAATAGGGGGCGAGGAGCGGCCTCCGACGCCGTCGTGAAACCCAGAGTGTTACCCTTCTGGTAGCCCGAAGACGGATCTTGTTAATGTGGAGGGAGTCCTGAGTTAGTGACATGGCTGGGTTCCTCAGCATGGAGCGAATAAAGTTCGCCTTGAGAGTGTCCTTGCTGGGGTTCTCCCGGCGGTAGCAAACTTTCCTTGACTTTCTTGGGGAGCGGTAAAATGTCAGCAGCAGCAGCAATGGCCGGGGGGGGGGGGGGGGGGGGGGGGGGGGGCTCAGGTGGGGGAACCTTCTATGTAATGCAGATTTTATTTTTGTATAATGATAACAGCCACCTAGTTTTGTTAAATATTTTTTGTTTATTTTTCTGTTATTAGTTATGTAAAAATTCTGTTTGAAAAAAGCTTTAATAAAAACAAATTTAAAACAAAAAGAAGGCAGAGAGTGGGGATAAATGGGGTTTTTTTCAGTGGAAATCCAGAACTCTTTCTCCACCTCCTCCCACCCAATCCCCGAAAGAGCTGCTGTGGCTGGAGGGTTCAATGAAAATAATCAAAACTAAGATTTGTTTTTTGTTAGGCAAGGCGATTAAAAGTTATAGAACCAAGTGGAATAAGTGGAATTCAGTAACAGATCATTAATGATCTGAATGGTGGAACATTCTGGAGGGACTGAATTGCTGCCATCTGTTCCTTGTCCTGAAGGGTTCTTGAATTAGTCTCGGAAAGGTGTTTCAGTACAAATTTCTGCTCCTGAGCATTTAGATGCATTTTCAGTATCGGCATAAAACCTTGCTTTGCAATTGAAGTGATCTTATAGAATTATAGAATTTACAGTGCAGAAGGAGGGCATTCGGCCCATCGAGTCTGCACTGGCTCTTGGAAAGAGCACCCTACCCAAGCCCATACCTCCACCCTATCCCCATAACCCAGAAACCCCACCTAACACTAAGGGGCAATTTGGACCGAGGGGAATTTATCATGTCCAATCCACCTAAGCTGCACATCTTTGGACTGTGGGAGGAAACCGGAGCACCCGGAGGAAACCCACGCACACACCGGGAGAACGTGCAGACTCCACACAGACAGTGACCCAGCGGGGAATCGAACCTGGTACCCTGGCGCTGTGAAGCATTTGTGCTATCCACAATGCTACCGTGCTGCTCTTGGACTTCACATTCTAGAAGCACACAGTTGGCACCCATGGAAGCGAGGATATGTCTTTGTAATACCTTCTTTGCTGCACTACTCAGATACCCGGAGTCCCTAAGTTTTATTTACCAGCAAGAGATAACTGGAATGTGGTTGGTCAACTCATGGCTCTCTAGTTAAACCCATAAGTGCATTTTGGGTTATTTTAGGTAGCTTGGGCTGTAGATTGTCCACACTGTAGCATCAGTCGGATAGAGTTGTGCTTCTTCTTGGGTGACATCGTGGCAAGTGGTGAAACTGGAATAAATCTAGACGTTGGTTGTCTGGCACCAAAAAAAAAACAAGGCCATGAAATCTTACCGGATTGTTGGGGAAAGAAAACCAACTGCTCCAGAGGATCATCTTGTTCTTATCTGGTCTGGGCCTGCATGTGACTCCAGTCCCCACAGCCGACATGGTTGTCAAAGCCACTCTGCATTCTAAAGTCACTTTGCTTCCTGGGTGATTTCACGTCATGCTTGTGGGCAGAAGTCTTGATTTGCTATTTTGTTCTTTTATCTCCCCCCAGTTGTTGCATATGAGTTTGAAAAGATCAAAAGTGAACTCTTCAGAGGACCACATTTTGGAGATGATGGATCCATTTGTGCAGGTGTTGATCGACTGTCTTCAGTCCATGCATGTAAAGGTGAGCATTGTTCACAACTGTACCCTCACTTGCTTCATCTTATGACAAACCAAAATATTTAATGGACTATCGAACGTGGTCGGTTATATCCTGAGTATTTGAATTTTCTTTGTTTAGTTTGTAATACTTGGATTGAAATACTGTAGCATTGCAAGTCCCTCAGGAAAGATAGGGAAGGGAAGGAAGCAAAGGAGGAGGGGGAATGGAATTGATTAAGGAGAGCAATGCAGGACTTTGGGAGAGAGGGTGACCCAGAGGTGCCAAGGACTGAATCTTATTTGGCTAGATCTAAAGAACATGAAACCTGCAGTTACATTGCTCAGTGTACTTCATAGGCCACCAATTATGTGGGAAGGATGTAGAGGGAGAAATTTGCAAGTGAATTGCAGAGAGGTGCAAATATTATGGTGTAGTTATAACGGGGAACCTTAATTATCCAAATGTAGACTGAGATAGTAGTGTGAAGGGCAGGGGTTCCTAGAGTGCGTTAAGGAATATTTTCTTCAGTATGTTTCCAGTGCGATTAGGAAGGAGGCACTGCCAGACCTGGCTCTTGGAAATGAGGTGGGCCGAGTGGATCAAGTGTTGGTAAGAGAACATTTAGGGGTCAGTCCTGAGGGAGTGCTGCACTATCAGGAGGGTCAGTATTGAGGGAATGCTGCACTGTCAGAGGGTCAGTACTGAGGGAGTGCTGCACTGCCAGAGGGTGAGTACTGAGGGAATGCTGCACTGTCAGAGGGTCAGTACTGAGGGCATGCTGCACTGTCAGAGGGTCAGTACTGAGAGAGTGCTGCACTGCCAGAGGGTCAGTACTGAGGGAGTGCTGCACTGTCAGAGGGTCAGTACTGAGGGAGTGCTGCACTGTCAGAGGGTCAGTACTGAGGGAGTGCTGCACTGCCAGAGGGTCAGTGCTGAGGGAGTGCTGCACTGCCAGACTGTTAGTGCTGAGGGAATGCTGCACTGTCAGAGAGTCAGTACTGAGGGAGTGCTGCACTGTCAGAGGGTCAGTACTGAGGGAGTGCTGCACTGTCAGAGGGTCAGTACTGAGGTAGTGCTGCACTGTCAGAGGGTCAGCACTGAGGGAGTGCTGCACTGTCAGAGGGTCAGTACTGAGGGAGTGCTGCACTGTCAGAGGGTCAGTATTGAGGGGAGTGCTGCACTGTCGGAGGTGTCATCTTTCAGGTGTAGCATTAACCAAAAAGCCACCTCTGCCCCCTCAGGTAGGTGCAGGCGATCCAATTATTTCAAAGACGAGCAGGGAAGTTTTTCCTCCTGGTATCCTGGCCAATATTTTGTGTCTCAACTAACATCACAAAAAGAAAGGATTATCTTGGTCATTGCTGTTTATGGGAGCTTGCTGTTGCAAACTGGCTGCCACATTTCAACTTTGATTATAATTCAAATGTGCGATAAATGCTGTGAGGTACTGTAGCAGAAAAGCACTATATTAATGCAAGTCGTTCTATCATTAACTTGCAGTAATGTTACTTTATTCAGAAAAAAAGAAACCTGCAGCTGCCAATCCTCAAAGTGCATCTCAGCCAAAAAAATACTTGTAAAGAAATAATTAGTTATCCCCTTAACTTGTAGGGCGTGATTCTCCGCCCCCCACACCGAGTGGGAGAATAGCGGGAGGGCCTCCCGACATTTTTCACCCCCCCAACGCCACGAATCGCCACTCGGCGAGCGGCGATTCTCCTGGGCCGAGCGGCCGGCCCTTCATGCCTGTTTCACCACGGCAGCAAACACACCTGCTCGCTGCCGTCATGAAACGGGCGCCAGATGCCCGTTTGGGGCATCTAGAGGCCTGATTGGCACGGGAGCACCTCGACTGTGCTCTGGAGGGGAAAGGCCCAAAATCGGTGCCCACCGATCGTCGGGCCAGCGTCCAAAACGGACGCACTCTTTTCCCTCCGCCGCCCGGCAAGATCAAGCCGCCACGTCTTGCCGGGCTGCTGAGGAGAAAGACGCCAACTGCGCATGCGCGGGTTGGCATTGTCCAACCTGCGCATGTCGGCCGCGTCAGCCGCCGTGACGCTTGACGTGCGGCCTTGACGACCGTCGTCAAGGCCGTGACGCACGGGGCCGCGTTCCTAGCCCCGCTAAGGGGGAGAATCGGTCCCGGAAGTGGCTGTGAAGGCTGCCGTGCGCCCCTAGTCTTTTAACATTTGGGTGGGTTAAATATGGTTCGCTGAAACATCAGTGGCATCGACATTTCTATACATCCTGCTGGGTGTAATCATGTAACAAACTGAAAACTGTTAAGAGTGTTCCTACATGAACGTTAACTGCTAATGCGTCATTGCTTTGCATCTGCAGGTGATCACAGCTGCTTTGCAGTGCCTCACCTGGGTACTGAAATTTCCACTGAGGTCCACTGAAACACTGGCTGATCAGCTGACCCAACAACTGTTCCTGTTACTGAAGGATTACGCCAAGGCTGGAGCAGGGAAGGGAGAGAACTTTCACCTGGTTGTGAACTGTTTTAAGGTAACATTTTACACCATAAATATCCCCTAACGTGTAAATTATTTTAAATCGTTGTCCTGCCACTGGAATCACCTCCCAATCTATTCCTCTAAAACCCCTTGAGGTTTAAATTTTCCGTTAGCCTTCTCTGCTCTTCATGAGAACAAACCCAGCTTCCCGGGTTGTTCCACATAATTGAAGTTATTTAGCAACAGCACCATTCCAGTAAATCACTTCTGCACCTTCTTTAAATCCTAGACATCCTTCCTGAACTATTTTGCCCAGAATTGGGCACAGCACTCCAGCTGGTGTTTAACTAGCGTTTTATAAAGGTTAAACACGTCTGTGTTGCTTTTGTACTCCTAAGAGTCCCATCTATAAGACCGACGTTCCCCGTGCTTTTTTAAGTCGTCTTGACTTGCCCTGTCACTTTTAACGATGAGTGTGTATGCACTCCCGGGTGTTTCTCTTCCTGCGCCTCTTTTAAAACTTGACTCTGGTTTATATTGTCTTATTCTTCCTACTACTTTGCACTTCTCTACTTTAAATTCAATCAGCCCTTTGCCTGCTTTCACCAGTCTCCATCCTACTGACGTCTGCTACTCGTTGAAAAATGTTTTTGCTTTCTGAAAAAGATGCCGAGTGGAACACCCCATTAAAGCTGCTAAATTCCCGTCCGTCAGCTCAGCTGTTGGGGGCAGAGGTGCGGGGATGGAGAGGCAGCACCTCTGCTGGCAGCTGTTGATGGTGATTTGTCCAGCTCTCCCTGCTGGCTCCTTGTACCACACTCTGAGGGAGACTTCACCTCAGTTGGCCGGCCTGGTCAAGAGAGAGTCGTCAAGGAGTGATGGTTGAACACCTGACCATTTCCAGGCCTCTGAAACCCAACCTCCTGACTCCCTGAAGCCTGCCCACCATCCACAGAGCACAAGTCAGGAGTGTGATAGAATGCTCTTGCCTGGATGAGCGCAACTCCAGCAACACTCCGGAAACTCGCCAGCATCCAGGTTAAAGTAGCTCACTTGATTGGTACCCCATCCACCACTATCAACAACTAGTGCACAGTAGCAGCAGTGTGAACCAACTACAAGATGCGCTGCAGTAACTCAAAGGATCTTTACAGCACCATTCAAAACCCACAATCGCTACCACCTAGAAGGGCAAGGCAGCAGATTATGGGAACGGCACCACCTGAAGGTTTGCCCTTCAAGTCACACACCACCCTGACTTGGAAATATATCGCCGTTCCTTCATTGTCCCTGGGTCAGAATCCTGGAACTCCCTTCCTACAGCACGGTAGGTGTACTTACACCACATGGACTGCAGCGGTTCAAGATGGCAGCTCACCACCAAATTCCCAAGGGCAATTAGGGACGGCCATAAATGCTGGCTTTGCCTCATCCTGCAAATGATTACATTTTTCAAAAAGCAGACAGGTAACACAGAAGGAAAACATGCTAGAATACTGACCTGGAATTGGAAGTTCTATTGATGAGGAATGTGTATGCTTTGACTTTTGTTCCTCGTAACAGACAAGATTAAAAAAATGTTTCCAAAATGATGAGTTTTGAGGGCTAAATAGTGGAAGATTATTTCCTCTAGTTAGCAGATCGGTAATAAAAATTGAGGAATCTCACTCAGAGAGTGATGGAGAAAGTTAGAGATGTTTTCACCCAAGAAGTTATTAAAATACTTGATATTTTAAATCCAGGGGCCATTGAAGCTTGGACTAGAATGGCAATTAAAAATGGAATTGGTTAAATATTTGACAAGGATGTGGGGAAAGAGGGTTAAAAGTCTGCAGTACAGTTGAAGAACAAGCATTGAAATGGACACAATGGGCCGAATAGCCACCTCTTGTGCTAGTTTCTCTGAACGTGGTCCACAACGCACAGAGTGGACACATTGGTGCCGGTGCGATTTGCAGAGGATGCTGCTGCCCGAGGTCTCCCATTACCTGTTTGCAGCTGATAAATGAGAGTTCGGGTCAACCTTTGCAGCAGTGTCCTGGTGCAGTTTGCTTCTCTTGTGGCCCTAGCTCTGGTTCTGTTGCACGTTGCATT
This sequence comes from Scyliorhinus canicula, assembly GCF_902713615.1. Lineage (NCBI taxonomy): Eukaryota > Metazoa > Chordata > Chondrichthyes > Carcharhiniformes > Scyliorhinidae > Scyliorhinus > Scyliorhinus canicula. Next base: position 42,203,412 of record NC_052165.1, on the reverse strand, counting down.
GTGAGTTGTGGATTGGATGCAGCCATTAAAAAAAATTGTTCTCTTTAAATGCCGTTAGGTGCCGAATTTCAATAGGCAGCACTATTGATGGTTTAGTGCCTCTTTGATCGATATCTGTGGTGACAGGAAATAGTTAGTGTCTTTTGCTGAATATTGATAGTGGGCGGAATTCTCCGCTCCCGCGATAAATCGGGAAGGCCGTCATGAACTCGGCCGAGTTTCACAACGGCCTCTGAGGCCGCTCCTCTCACCTTATTCACACCCACCCGGGGGGCTAGGAGCGGCGCTCAGTAACTCTCGGCCGTTGGGAATGACGGGACGGCGTTGCCTAAGTGACTTCAGCCACGCATGCGCAGGTTGGGCGGCTCCAACCCGCGCATGTGCGGCTGACGTCATGACGGCTGACGGCTCAAATGCGCGGTTGCCGTCTTCCCCTCCGCCTCCCCACAAGACGTGGCGGCTTGATCTTGCGGGGCGGCGGAGGGGAAAGAGTGTGTCACTTTGAGACGCCGGCCCGATGATCGGTGGGCACCGATCGCGGGCGAGTCCCCTCCCGAGCACGGCCGTGGTGCTCACTCCCCTCTCCGCCCCCCACAAGCCTCAAACCAGCATTTGGTGCCCATGTTCACGACAGCAGCGACCAGGTGTGGTTGCCGCCGTCGGGGACGGCAGGCCGCTCGGCCCATATGGGCCAGAGAATCGCCGGTCGCTGTGAAAAATGTCGCCTGGCCCACCCGGAGTGGGGAGCGGAGAATTCCGCCCAGTATCTATGATGAGGGAGTGTAGTGCAAATGATAATGGATTGTATTCATATACTTGTTAATCACTCCCCAGGCAATTACTATCCTAGTGAGGAACATGACTGGATGCACAATAACTGATAAACAGCTGCAGATCTTGTTGGGATACGCTGAGGAAGATATTTACGACTCATCACGTCAGGCTGCGGCTTTTGGACTTTTGAAGGTGAGTGAAGGAGGCAACAGCAAGTTGAGTTTTAATAGCGCCTTGAAGGTAGTTAAACAGCCCAAGACACTTCACAAGAGCAAAATTAGAGCAACCTAAGGATGTATTGAAACAGTGTGATCGAAAGCTTGATCAAAGAGGTAGGATTTAAGGAACATCTTAAATAAAAGAGGCAGAGAGGTTCAGGGAGTGAATTCTAGAGTTTAGGGTTCAAGCAGTGGAAGCGCCGACTGCTGATAATGGAACGATTAAAATCAGAGATGCTCAAGAGGATTGGGGAAGCTTGTGGGGCTGAAGGACATTGCAGAGATTGGGGTGGGTGGCTGGTACTCACTGGAATTGTACCAGAGTCGAGAGGTTGCAGGTGAGATGAACGGCTTTTCTCCCCCAATGGAGCTGTGATGGGGATTAAGTCTCCAAGGTTGAGAAGGTTTATGGAAGGTGAATAATGACTGGTTAATCGCTACAGCACAGATGCCAAGAAACAAAACCATGAAGTGGAAAAGCCAGCGTTGGACTGGGGTGAGCATAGTAAGAAGTCTTACAACACCAGGTTAAAGTCCAACAGGTTTGTTTCAAACACTGGCTTTTGGAGCACTGTTCCTTCCTCAGGTTCCATCCTTCACCTGAGGAAGAAACAAAACAAAAGTGAATAAAGTGTTGCGTTTCCTGCCAAGGCAGTTCAGCTGCCGCTCAAATCATCTTGGCAGGGCTCCGGTTTCATTGTTTTTTAAGTTTAGAGTACCAAATCATTTTTTTCCGATTAAGGGGCAATTTAGCGTGGCCAGTTCACCTACACTGCAGATCTTTGGGTTGTGGGTTCGAAACCCACACAAACACGGGGAGAATGTAAACTCCACACGGACAGTGACCCAGAGCCAGGATTGAACCTGGGACCTCGATGCCGTGAGGCAGCAGTGCTAACCACTGCGTCACCGTGCTGCCCTTACTGTGTTTTTTTTAAAAATAAAGTTTTATGAAATATTTTGTTTAAAAGTGCTTATTGCATGCACATGTTTGTAGAGAAGAGGGTTGTTTGAGTCAGCTGGTCTGTAGGGAGATGGTCCTGAAGCCATGCGTCCAGTTTCAGAGCCCAGTGGCAAATGAGCTTGTCATCCAGGACCTAGTATGCTTGTCAGAGCAGTAGTCCTCCCTCTGCAAAGCCCTGGCATCAACCTCCCCCCCCCCCCCCCCCCCCCCCCCCTCCAATCTCCCCAATGTACTCCCCATCTTGCTAGATTCAGCAGCCCTTGGGTACAGCCTCCAGTTTTCCTGACCCTTCCAGCCTCTATGAAAGCCGGGATTTGTCCCGTTCGACCCATACCCTGCCTGTTTTATGGTTTAAATTACCCCTTTTATTTTCACAGGCAATTCTGTCTAGAAAACTGCTTGTTCCAGAGATGAATGATGTGATGCAGAAAGTAGCCAAGCTTGCTGTGACTGGACAGAGTGAGCTAGTTCGCGTGCAGTGTCGTCAGGTCAGTATCAACACCGTGTCACAAGGTTGTGTTGTTTAGTTGAAATGCCCAGTGAGTGATGTAGGTATCAATCTTTTACACACCACGAGAGACAAACGGACTGTGCCTATAATTTCAAAGGATCCAAGTATTTTTGTACTGTCTTCAGTATCTGTACAGATGGAAATTTCTGGACCAAAAAGTACAAAATCTACCCAGTTCACCTTCCACCATCCTGGTCGTCCCACGATGCAATGATAATGGAGTTATTGACCAATCACAGTGATCAGTCACAATCAGGAGAGAGCCAGCATTTCATTCCCATTTGTGGAACCTTTCCAGAGCCCATACTTCCAAGAATTCATAGCCATGTCAGAATCATTTTGACCATTATCAAATCCATCATGGAACCCATTGGGAAATTCATGGTTAAACTTCCAGATGTGAGAAATCCCCAAGTGTTTGGATGTGCAGTATGCACTCCCAGAAATCGGCGTGTTCCGCTTTGCTATCCTCCCCGTGCAGGTACAGGCCTGCCTGCCCATGTGGGCCAGGCCTCCCTCTGCCTGCCCGTGTAGGCGCACATGCCCCTCTGCCTGCATGCCTGTGTGAGCGCACATGCCCCTCTGCCTGCATGCCTGTGTGAGCGCACATGCCCCTCTGCCCACCTGCCTATGTGAGCCCATGTGCCCCTCTGCCGCATGTCTGTGTGGGCACACGCGTTCCTCTGTCTGCCTGCCTGTGTGGCGCACATATCACTCTGCTCGCTGTATGTCTGGGCGCGCGGGTCACCCTCCTACCTGTCAGTTCGCGCCGCCTGCCTGTCTGTCTTCCTTTTGCATCTGTACTCTTAGCACCCATTTAGTACTGTTGCAACCATTTAACCTCTGTTTCTTTTTGTTAGGTTTATGTAAAATTCATTCTGGATTATCCCCTGGGTGATAAGTTGAAGCCTCATCTTGAATTCATTGTGGCACAGCTTTCGTAAGTTTTATTTGGATCTGTGACTGTTCTTTACGGATACACTATGTTTTTTTAAACAAATGGAGTCCATTGGAGACGTGATGTGCACAGTCCTGGCTACACTGGAACTATCAAGCTGTGGCTCAGTGTATAATACTTTTGCCTGGGAGTCAGGCAGTTGTGGGTCCCATTACAGAAACTTGAACTTATCATCAAATCCAACATTCCCAGTGATGTGCTAAACAAATGAGAACAGGAGTGAGGCTAGCAGGATTGATGCTGTAGAAAGCCTGCACAGAAATGATGGCTGAATGGCCTTGTGGCATAAACAGTCAATTGAGGGAGGACTGCACTGAGGGTCAGTACTGAGAGAGGGCTGCACTGTCGGAGGGTTAGTACTGAGGGAGTACTGCACTGTTGGAGGGTCAGTACTGAGAGAGTGCTGCACTGTCGGAGGGTTAGTACTGAGGAAGTGCTGCACTGTTGGAGGGTCAGTACTGAGGGTGTGCTGCACTATTGGAGGGCCAGTACTGAGGGAGTGCTGCACTGTCAGAGGGTCAGTACCGATGGAGTGCTGCACTGTCAGAGGGTCAGCACTGAGGGAGTGCTGCACTGTTGGAGGGTCTGTACCGAGGGTGTGATACACATTTTGACTAGACAATAAATGAGGGCCCGCCTTCGGATTGGTGATAAAGGTCCCATGGCAGTATTTCAAAGATTAGCAGTAAGCTTATGTGAACAATATTGAACCCTCAGATCATCAAAATAGGTCTTATTGCCTTTTTGTGTGTATTGGCCGTCTCATTACAAGTGCGACTACACCTGGCAAATAATTCATTGACTATTAAATGCTTCGGACCTCTGGAAGCTGCGAAAGGCGCTATAGAAATGCAAGTTCCTTTAATTGGGAAGAGACATCAAACAATAATTACACTCCTCCTGGAAGGAAGCAATACACCATTGTATGTTTCCTGGTGTCCATTAGCTGCGCCGTCCGTGTGAGCTGAGAATAGAATGTGCGGAACATCCGGTGGCTGCATGTAGGAGGGGGTCGTATATTGGATGGAACCCCCAGTTCGGATAGTTACGTGGAATGTAGGGGGTTTGTCGCCAACTCCAGCATGATGCCACCACCAAATACATCTTCCCTTCACTCCCTCTGTCAGCATTCCGCAGAGACCGTTCCCTTCGACACAATCTAGTCCACTCCTCCACCATACCCAGTACCTCTCCCATCACCCATGGCACCTTCTTATGCAATCGCAGAAGGTGTAACACTTGCCCCTTTACCTCTTCCATGCGTAACATCCCAGGCCCAAAACACTCATTCCAGGTTAAGCAGCGTTTCACTTGCCCCTCTTCCAATTTGGTCTACTGCGTTCGCCCACTTGAATTTCTTTGTCTCTCGGAAAGGTGAAGTCTCAGCTGAAGTGGATGAAGGAAGGGTTTCACAATTCATGGGGGCTGTTCATTATTCACTTCCGAAACCTGGTTGCCATTGAACATTAGGGAGGGGGGAAAGGAGGGTTGGCGGTATTGGTGCTTTTGGTTACACGATTTACGGATTGTTAATTTGTGGGGTTTTTATAACCGGGAATGTACGGGTGGATGTTTTGGTCTGTATATTGAGCGGGGGTGGATTTGTGTGTGGGGGTTTTCCTGTATTGTTTTTGTTGTTTTTTATTTGGTTGTTTATTGATGAAAATGTTGAAAATGAGAATAAAAAGATTTTTAAAAAGAAGAATAGAATGTGCTGCCACAGTAACACAGTGGTTAGCACTGTTGCTTCACAGCTCCAGGGTCCCAGGTTCGATTCCTGGCTTGGGTCGCTGTCTGTGCGGAGTCTGCATGTTCTCCCAGTGTTTGCGTGCGTTTCCTCTGGGTTCACTGATTTCCTCCCACAGTCCAATGATGTGCGGGTTAGGTGGTTGGCCATGCTAAATTGTCCAAGAAAGTTGGATGGGGTTACAGGGATAGGGTGGAGGTGTGGGCTTGGGTAGAGTGCTCATTTCAAGGGCCAGTGCAGACTCGATGGACTGAATGGCCTCCTTCTGCACTGTAAATTCGGTGATATGGCGAATGGCTTGGGAGAATTTGGGGAATAATAATTTGAGGGACAGCACCTTGAAAAAAAATGCAAATAAAAACTATTTATGTCTAAAACAAAGTTTGATTTTTCTCCTGTGTTTAGCTATGAACATGAGATAGGAAGAGAATCTGCTTTGGAAATGTTGGCATATATCTTCCAGTCATTCCCTCAGGTTTGTTCATGCGACATTATATCAGTCTTTATAATAGACGGTACAAAAAACGATCTAGAAATAATGGGGAGACCAGGAGTCTTGTGTGAATGAGGACCTTAAAGAAATATTCCTTTGTTTCTGAATGTCTTTGTTTATGCGGCAGGATCTGCTTCAGCAGTACTGTGCTCTTTTCTTCGTACCTGCGGCTCTGATGATTGTTAATGACGATTCTCCGAAGTGCAAGAAGATGGCAGCTCTAGCAGCCCGGTCGCTCTTGAGCAAGGTCGATGAGAGGCACAAGGACTTGATGTTTTCTTTGGTCCTGAAGTGGTTTGAAAGTGGAAAGGTAGGAGTTTGCACCTGAAACTGTTTGGGAAGGCCGTTGGTCTTTGGAATCCCCTCTCCCAGAGAACAGTGGAGGGTGGGTAACTGAATATATTCAAAGCTGAGTTGTCAGATGTTTGATCGACAAGCAAGTTGAGGGTTATTGGGGGTGGTGGTGGTGGTGGCGAGGGGGGACAGACAGGGGAAAGTGGAGTTGAGACCACAACCACATCAGTCATGATTTTATTATATGGCGGAACAGGGTAGAGGACCAAATGGCCTACTCCTGGTCCTGTTCTTCTGCTCTGAATGTGAAGCATTAGTTATTTTATGGGCATGCTTCTTCAGCCCACTGGAGTCAGAGACATTTAATAAGGGGATTTCAAAACGAAGTACTTTCAGTTCTGTGGTTACTGGCGATGCGTCAGGACATTACAAAGCATTTTACAGCCAATAAAAAACTATAGAATGTGATCACTGTTGCAGTGAGAAACGAGTCTACAGATTTGCACATAAAGATCCTACAAACAGCCATGGAATAATAGCAGACAAGGATTGAAAATGGAAGGAAATGTGATTAGATAGCTCAAATTAGGAAGAGAGTTTTTCAACTGTAATTTCTATAATTCTATGTACTTGATAAACAAACACTTGAGTGTTTATATGGCGCTTTTAATGTCGAGACACATTCCAAGGTGCTTTGCTGAGACAGAAGTGAGGATGCTGTGCCGAAAAACATACTATTAAACTTGTTGAAAACGGTAGGTTTTAAGGACTGTCTTAAAAGAGGGCAAAAGATGCAGAGAGTTTCAGTGAGAGAATTTTAAACATGATAACATTCGATGTTTGATCTTGTGACAGCAAAATACTGCTGGAGACCTGAAGTAAAAACAGAAAGTGTTGGAAACAGTCAACAGGTCTGTCAGCATCTGTGAAGAGAAAAACAGAGATAATGTTTCAGGTTTGTGACCTTTGACCAGGATTCACTCTCAGCCGTGTGTACTTGTTATAGATCTCTCATCGTCGATTGGCTGCCCATGCCTGTGGGCTTTTTGTTGAAGCTGAAGGGGTCGCCTTTGAGAAACGTATTGCGACTGTCCTCCCCATCCTCCAAACCGAGATTAATCCTGAAAGATTTCAAAATGTGAGTCCAACTCGTTCACTGTTGCACTTTTGAACACTTTGGGATTTATTTAAGGAGCTGGGAAGAGGTCAGTTCACACCATAAGTTTCACATTTCTTCTTAAGTTTCATTAATTAGCAATGCTGGAACTGAGCAATTGGAAGCCATGTTAGCAGCAGTGTGCATCTATTAAAACTAACGGGCATCAAGGGAGTACTTAAATTGCCCCGATGCCCTCTCATTGCCCGGGGCTCTGTGTGGAAATGCTTAGTTACCTCGCTCAAACCGGGTCTGACTAAATTTTAAACCATTAAACTATGCTAAATATTTATGACGGTTTAAGTAGAAATGATGGAATGAGATTTGGCCGAGGTGCTTAAAATTATAAGGGAGGTGGAGAAGATTAAATATGGTGAAAATCCCATCCATCTGGCAGCGGTTCAGTAACCTGAGGGCACAGGTTCAAGGTATTTGGCAAAATAACCTGCTGTTTTCTTTGCCGCAGCGAGTTGTTATAAACTGCCTGAAAAGGTGAAGGAAGCAGATTCAACAATAATTTTCATGAGGAAATTTGATAAATAAATGAAGCAGAATATTTGCAGGGCGATGTGGAAAGAGCAGGGGGATTGATATTAACTGGTTAGCTCTTTTCAAAGTGAGCTGAATGGCCTCCTGTCCTGTAGAGTTCCGTGATACGAAAGTCCACGGGGGGGGGGGATTCTCCGGTATCCGGCGGGCGGGCCGTACCGGCGCCAAAGAGTGACGTGAACCACTCCGGCGTTGGGCCGCCCAGAAGGTGAGGAATCCTCCGCACCTTCGGGGGCTAGGCCAGTGCTGGAGTGATTGCCGCCGGCCGGCGCAAGTTGCCGCATGTGCAGGAGCGCCAGCGTGTTCCCAGAACTGCTGCCGTGATTCCTGCGAATGCGCAGGGGGTTTCTTCTCCGCGCCGGCCATTGCGGAGGGCAAGAGTACCGCCACGACACAGGCCTGCCCGCAGATTGGTGGGCCCCGATCGCGGGCCAGGCCACCATGGCCCCCCCACCCCCCGGAGGACTCCGCAGGCCGCCCGCAGAGCCAGGTCCCTCCGGTACAAACCTTGTGTAATTTACGCCGGCGGGACAGGCCGAAAACAGGCCCACAGAGCTGAGAATCACCGGGTGGGGGGGGGTGCGCCGCTAACGTCCCCCGACTGGCGCGATCCCTGCCCAGAAAACGGCGCCAGAGAATTTGGCAGCCAGCGGCGGGGCCGGATTCAACCCCCCCCCCCCCCCCCCCCCCCCCCCCCCCCGGCAATTCTCTGGCCCGGCGGGGGGTTTGAGAATCCCGCCCCACATCTCAGTTTGGTTACACATGAGACAATGCGGTTCTGGGAACATTTCTGATCCAGGGATGAGTATTTAACTTTCTTATTCTGCTTCTATTCTTTGCCCAGATCCATGAGGAAATGGAAGAGAAGGCTGCAGACCGTTTGCTGTTCAGCCTCTTGACCCTGGTTGTGAAACTAGTGAAGGATTGCAACCTCATTGAGCTGCGCAAACCAGATACCATTCTCTCCGCTATCTGGGGTAGGTTCAGTCCCAGCATTGTCGGTTGTGCTCCGGCCATCACTCCGAAGCAGGCATGGGGAGGGGGTGTGAAGTTTGAGGCAGGTCTGTGGGTACATGGAGTAGTGATGTCCGCCTGCTCTAAGGGGCACCTGTGTCTCACCAGCTCTCTGCCCCTTTCGGACCATGACTAGAATCTAACCTAGAAATGTGTTTGCCACCAGTGCCTCATAAGTATTAGGAGATTGAGTAGGCCATTCAGCCCCCATGAGTCTGGTCCATCATTTGATAAGATCATGGCTGATCTGATTGTGATCTCAATTCTACTTGCCTGTCTATTACCCCCCCACCACACACACACACACACAAACACACACTTTGGCTTTCTTATCTGTCTAATTCAGCCTTAAATGATTCAAGATCTAGCATCTACTGTTCTCTGGGAAAGAAAATTCCACAGACAGTGACTCTTGGAGCCAAACATTCTCCTCATCTTTATCTTAAGTGAGTGACCCCTTATTTTTTTTAAATATAAATTTAGAGTACCCAATTCATTTTTTCCCAATTAAAGGGCAATTTAGCGTGGTCAATCCACCTATCCTGCACATCTTTGGGTTGTGGGGGTGAAACCCACGCAAACACGGGGAGAATGTGCAAACTCCACACGGACAGTGACCCAGAGCCGGGATCGAACCTGGGACCTCGGCGCCGCGAGGCAGCAGTGCCAACCACTGCGCCACCGTGACCCCCTACATCCAGTCTTTTCAACAAGGGGCATTATGGGTCCCCATAATATCCAGCCTGCCAATTCTCCAAAGGATCTTGTGTTTCATTAAGATCACCTTCATTTTTCTAAACTCCAGTGGATACAGGCCCAACCAGACCAACCTTTCCTCATTCGAGGAATCAGTCGCGTGAATCTTCTCTGAATGCACGCTTCTAATGCAGCTATATCCTTCCTCGGGTAAGGCGACCAAAATGTATACAGTCCTCGCCAATGCCTTATATGATTGTTGCTAAATTTTCCTACTTCTATATTCCATTCGCCTTGCCTTCACACCTGTGTGTTTTGATGAAACTATTTTTGGGTTCATTCATGCAATGTGGGCATCACTGGCTAGGCCAGAATTTATTGCCCGTCTCTGGTTGCCCTTGAGAAGGTGGTGCTGAGCCGCCGCCTTGAATCGCTGCAGTCCATGTGGTGCAGGTACACTGCTATTAGGGAGGGAATTCCTGAATTTTTACCCAGCGACAGTGAAGGAACGGTGATATATTTCCAAGTCAGGGTGGTAAGTGGCTTGGTGGGGATCTCTCAATAGAGGTAAAAGGTTATTCTGACCCTTTCACATGACTTCAACCTGCACTGACACAATTTTCTTTGTGTGTCTTGAAGTATTTGAAGGTTCATTACACTGGAATGGTTAAGTTGTTTTGATGAAAATTAATCTGCTAATTCGCCAACAGGTCACGTCCAAACTCACTTGCGGTACCCCCACTCCTGGGTTTGGCTCACTTCAGCCCAGCTCTTCGGAATGCTGTTTGCCTCTCATCAGCCTGAGGAATTGGTGGCCAAGTGGAACACTGGCAAGTCATCGATCACAGCAAAGAATTCATTGGAGGCACCAGCGACACGCTTTCTGCTGGAAGAGCTGGACGTAAAGGTAATCTTTTATTATTGTCACAAGTAGGTTTACATTAACGCTGCAATGAAGTTACTGTGAAAATCCCCGAGTTGCCACATTCCGATGCCTGTTTGGTACATTGAGGGAGAATTCAGAATGTCCAAATGACCTAACAGCACGTCTTTCGGGACCAGTGGGAGGAAACTGGAGCACCCGGAGGAAACCCATGCAGGCACAGGGAGAACGTGCAGGCTCCGCACAGTGACCCAAGCCAGGAATCGAACCTGGGATCCTGGCGCTGTAAAGCACCAGTGCTAACCACTGTGCTACCATGCTGCCCATCCTCTGTCTGTAAGGGAGATCCGATTTCTTCCGATAGGGAGGGCAACACAGCCGGATGCTATCAACCCGTTAGTTGGCATCTGTAAAACTGTCAGTAATGGGGGTCCTCTCTGATCGGAAGGCTCAGTTGTCACCTGATAGAGATTTTCAATCTTATGAAAGAGTTTGACTGAATAAAATTGGCAAAGTGGTTTCCACCAAACATGGGGGGTTAGAAATATAAGAAAGGAATGAATAAATCTAATAAGGAATTCAGCATTTTTTTTTTACTGAGAGACTGGTTCGAATGTAAAACTCATTATCACAAGCCCACATTCTCCACTTTCAATATAGGGCAGCACGGTAGCATTGTGGATAGAACAATTGCTTCACAGCTCCAGGGTCCCAGGTTCGATTCCGGCTTGGGTCACTGTCTGTGCGGAGTCTGCACCTCCTCCCCGTGTGTGCGTAGGTTTCCTCCGGGTGCTCCGGTTTCCTCCCACAGTCCAAAGATATGCAAGTTACGTCGATTGGCCATGATAAATTGCCCCTAGTGTCCAAACGTGCCCTAGTGTTGGGTGGGGTTACAGGGTTATGGGGATAGGGTGGAGGTATTGACCTTGGATAGGGTGCTCTTTCCAAGAGCCGGTGCAGACTCGATGGGCTGAATGGCCTCCTTCTGCACTGTAAATTCTATGATAATCTTTAATGAATGCGGAGCATAGCACCCTCATTTAAGAGGAAGCTGGACCAACACATGAGGGAGATACACCCCTTCTCACAGGACGGCAGTATCTCAGCACTGGCTTTACTTAGTGCAACTCCCCCATACCCTCAGCACCGGCTTTACTCAGTGCAGTACCCCATCAGCACTGGCCTTCCACAGCGCAGTGCCCTCACAGCACTGGCTTTACACAGTGCAGTGCCCCATCAGCACTGCCTTTACACAGTGCAGCCCCCCACCCCAGCACTGGCTTTACACAGTGCAGTGCCCCATCAGCACTGGCTTTACACAGTGCAGTGCCCCATCAGCACTGCCTTTACACAGTGCAGCCTCCCAGCCTCCCCCCCACCCCAGCACTGGCTGTACACAGTGCAGTGCCCCCACAGCACTGCCTTTACACAGTGCGGCCCCCCCACCCCAGCACTGGCTGTACACAGTGCAGTGCCCCATCAGCACTGCCTTTATACAGTGCAGTGCCCTCACAGCACTGGCTTTACACTGTGCAGCCCCCATACCTCAGCACTGGCTTTACACTGTGCAGCCCCCATACCTTTTTTTTAATAAATGTTTTTATTCAGTTTTCGTATTTTATATTGAACAAATTACAAATTGTTAGGAGAGAGAAAAACAAACAAACAAAAACAAACACGCAAAAATTAACATACATATTTACAGGTAAGCATCTTCGTAGTAGTAACTGCGCCCCCCCCCCCCCCCCCCCCCCCCCCCTCAACATGTTTATTTAGCTTGGTTTTGGGCCTTAGCTAGCCATCGAACCCCCGTAACGAACCTGTAGCCCCCCCCCCCCTCCCGCTACCTTCCCCCGACTATTCTTCCTCTTGTACATTGGCCACAAATAGGTCCCGGAACAGTTGCATGAATGGCTCCCACGTTCTGTGGAAGCCGTCGTCCGACCCTCGGATGGCAAATTTGATTTTCTCCATTTGGAGAGATTCCGAGAGGTCGGACAGCCAGTCCGCAGCTCTGGGCGGTGCTGCTGACCGCCAGCCAAACAGGATTCTACGGCGGGCGATCAGGGAGGCAAAGGCAAGGGCATCCGCCCTCCTCCCCAGGAATAGATCTGGCTGTTCTGAAACCCCGAAGACCGCCACTATCGGGCATGGCTCCACCCTCACTCCCACCACTTTGGACATTACCTCGAAGAAGGCTGTCCAGTACTCCACGAGTCTGGGGCAGGACCAGAACATGTGGGCGTGGTTGGCCGGGCCTCTTTGGCACCGTTCACATCTGTCTTCCACCTCCGGGAAGAACCTACTCATACGGGTTCTTGTTAAGTGGGCTCTATGTACCACTTTTAGTTGCGTCAGGCTGAGCCTTGCGCACGTGGAGGTGGAGTTGACCCTATGCAGTGCTTCGCTCCAGAGTCCCCACCCGATCTCCATCCCCAGGTCGTCCTCCCATTTCCTCCTTGTTGCGTCCAGTACGGTGTCGTCCCTATCTACCAGTCGGTCATACATGTCACTACAGTTCCCTTTCTCTAGGATACTTGCGTCCAGTAGGTCTTCCAGTAGTGTCTGTCGTGGCGGTTGTGGGTACGTCCTTGTCTCCTTTCGTAGGAAGTTTTTGAGCTGCAGGTACCGTAGCTCGTTCCCCCCAGCTAGCTGAAATTTCTCTGTCAGTTCGTCCAGTGTTGCGATCCTGTCGTCCGTGTATAGGTCCCTGACTGTCAGTGTCCCCCCGTCCTGCCTCCACCTTTTGAAGGTGGCGTCGGTCAGTGCTGGTTTGAACCTATGGTTGTTGCAGATGGGAGCCCTGTTCGACATTTTGGTCAGGCCAAGTTGCTGCCGCAGTTGGTTCCAGGATTGGAGGGTGGCTGTCACCACTGGGCTGCTGGAGTGTTTTTTGGGTGGGGATGGGAGTGCTGCCGTGGCGAGGGCCCGGAGGGAGGTTCCCATGCAGGAGGCCTCCTCCGCACGCACCCACTCAGCTTCTGGCTCCTGGATCCATCCCCTTACTCGCTCGGCTGTTGCTGCCCAGTGGTAGAATTGTAGATTCGGGAGGGCTAACCCTCCCCTGGTTTTTGTTTTTTGTAAGACCTTCTTTGGGATCCTAGCATTTTTACCCCCCCATACGAACGCCATGATGAGTTTGTCCAGCGCTTTGAAAAAGGCCTTGGGGATGTAGATCGGAATGGATCTAAACAGGAAGAGGAACCTGGGCAGTACGTTCATTTTGATCGTCTGAACTCTCCCCGCGAGGGAGAGCGGGAGTGTGTTCCATCTTTGCAGGTCCTTTTTAACTTCCTCCGTCAGGCTGGTGAGGTTCCATTTGTGGATCCCTTTCCAGTCATGGGCTATTTGGATCCCCAGGTAGCGGAATTTATGTCGGGCTTGTTTGAACGGCCGCCCCTTTAGTGCTGCCCCCCCCCCCCCCTTGCGGGTGTAATGGGAAGATCTCACTTTTGCTCATGTTGAGTTTGTAGCCCGAGAAGGCTCCAAACTCTTTCAGGAGCGCGATGATTCCGTCCATGCTGCTTTGTGGGTCCGAGATATAGAGGAGCAGATCATCCGCATAGAGTGAGACTCTGTGCTCTCTACCTCCCCTTCGGATCCCCCTCCAATTTTTTGCTGCCCTGAGCGCGATTGCTAGCGGTTCGATTGCTAGTGCGAACAGCAGCGGGGACAGTGGGCATCCTTGTCTGGTGCCCCTGTGCAGCTGGAAGTATTGGGAGTTGGTATTGTTGGTCTGTACACTCGCCATGGGAGCGTTGTACAGGAGCTTTACCCAAGCTGTGAACCCTGTTCCAAGCCCGAACCGCTCCAGTACCTCTATGAGGTATATCCATTCGACTCTGTCGAAGGCCTTTTCTGCGTCCAGGGAGACGATCACCTCTTGTGTTCTCTCCCCGGAGGGGGTCATTATCACGTTCAGCAGGCGCCTGATGTTCGCGGTCAGCTGTCTACCTTTGACAAAGCCCGTCTGGTCCTCTGTGACCACCTCAGGTACACAGTCTTCTAGCCTTTTGGCTAGGATTTTGGCCAGTATTTTGGCGTCTGCATTCAGCAGAGATATGGGTCTGTATGACCCACATTCCGTTGGGTCTTTGTCTTTCTTAGGTATCAGCGAGATTGAGGCCTGTGCTAACGTGGGTGGCAACGTGCCCCTAGCTAGCGAGTCTGTGAACATCTCCCGCATGTGCGGGGCCAGCGCTGTCGCAAATTTTTTGTAGAAGTCCGCCGGGAATCCGTCCGGTCCCGGCGCCTTCCCCGCCTGCATGGAGCTAATGCTCTCCATGATCTCTCCCAGTGCTAGTGGTGCTTCCAGATCCCGTTTTCTGCCCTCTCCCACAACTGGTATGTTCAGTCCGTCAAGAAACCGGTTCATCCCAGCCTTCCCCGTTGGGGGCTCTGAGGTGTACAGCTCTTGGTAGAAGGCCTTGAAGGTTTTGTTAATCTTCTCTGGTTCTGTTTCCAACGTGCCTCTGGTATCTCTGATTTGCGCAATTTCTCTGCTGGCTGCCTGCTTTCTCAGCTGGTGGGCCAACAGGCGGCTGGCTTTGTCTCCGTGTTCGTATAGGGCCCCGCGTGCCTGGCGGAGTTGGTGTACTGCTTTCCTCGTGGAGAGCAGGTCAAAGTTCCTTTGTAATTCTTTTCTCTCCGCCAGGAGTTCTACAGTCGGGGCCTCGGAGTATTTATGGTCTACCTCCAGTATGGAGTCGACCAGCTTCTGCCTAGCCACCCTTTCCTCCCTATCTCTTTGCGCTTTGTAGGCTATGATTTCCCCTCTTAGTACGGCCTTAAGCGCTTCCCAGAACGTGGAGGGTGAGACCTCCCCGTTTTGGTTGATCTCAGTGTACTCCGCTATGGCCTGCGCTATCCTTTCGCTGAAGGCCTTGTCAGCTAGTAAGGCACCGTCCAACCTCCATTTGGGGCGCTGGGCCCTTCCCGTCTCTAGCCGCACATCCATGTAGTGTGGAGCGTGGTCTGATATCACAATTGCGGAGTATTCCACCTTGTCTATCTCTGGAAGCACCGTTTTCCCCACCACAAAGAAGTCAATTCTGGTGTACACGTTGTGTACTGGGGAGAAGAAAGAGAATTCTTTCTCCCCCGGGTGGGCGAATCTCCAGGGGTCTACTGCTCCCATCTGCTCCATATAGTGGCTGAGTTCCCTTGCCATGTTTGAGGTTTTCCCCGTTCTGGGGTTTGATCTGTCCGTCGTTGGGTCCTGTACACAGTTGAAGTCCCCCCCCATGATTAGTCGGTGCGTCGCTATGTCCGGGATTTCTGCCATGGTCTTTTGGATGAAGCTCGTGTCGTCCCAGTTGGGCGCGTACACGTTAACTAGAACTACCGGCGCCCCATCCAGGGCCCCGCTGACCATGACATACCGTCCCCCTGGGTCCGTAACCGTCTTTGTCGCCCTAAACATTGTCCTCTTGCCAATCAGGATCGCCACCCCCCTGGCCCTTGCCCCATAACAGGAATGATAGGTTTGTCCCACCCAGCCCTTTCTTACCCGCAGTTGGTCCTGCTCCCTCAAGTGCGTCTCTTGGAGGAAGACTATGTCGGCCCTCATGTTTCTAAGGTGGGTGAGGACTCTAGATCTCTTCACTGGGCCGTTAAGTCCCCTTACGTTCCAGGTGACTATTCTGGTGGGGGGCTTCTGCCCCCTTGCTCCTGTGGGGTTAACCATATTTGTCCGGTGGACGCGCCCCTGCCCTCTGGGGTTTCCCTATGTTAGGGGGCCGTCCAGGATGTCCACTATCACTGCTCTCCCCATGCGGTCGGGTCCCTGCGCTCCGGGGTTCCCCCTTGTCCCGGGGACACCCGCCATGGCCGTCCACTTTGTGTCCGCCACGCGGGTAGTCCCCTGCACTCCGGGGGGCCCCTTCATCCACAGACCGTACTGGGTGGGTGCTTGCAGCAGTTCCCTGTTTCGAGCCCTTGTCTGTGGCACTTTGTGGCCCTATTCCCTTACTGGCCTCTTTTGTCCCTGCGTTTCCCCTCCCTGGTCTCTCGCCCCCCGGGTGCCCCCCCCCCCCCGCTCTATCCCTTTCGGGGATACCCCTGTGTACCCCTCCATTGCCCCTCTCTCCCCCATTCCTGTCCCCATTTGCTCTCCCACCTTTGATGGGTGATCCCCCCCCTCCCCTGCCTGGCGCCTTCCCCCCTGTTGGGGGTGCGCTGCGGCCCTGCTCTGTTGCGCGCCCCCTTCGCTAGCTTTCCTGCTAGCACGGTGGCTCCCCTCTCGGAGGTTGCTGTCCCGCTTCCCCTCTCCCCTCTCCAGTACTCCCGTTCCCTCGTGCCGGGGCCTGGCCTCCCACCTGGAGCGGGCCCTAGGGCATTGGGTTGTTTTCCGTTCTGGGTGTTTCTGCCAGGGGGGAGGGGGCTGGCTTTGCCTCGCCCCTCCCCACCCCCCCGTCGGCATGACGTGTCTCCTTGCCATGGGCCCCTCGTCCCTACTTCCCATGGCGTTTTTCCAGCCCGTGCTCCTCGACGAATCTATTCGCCTCGGCAGGGGCTGTAAAGAAATATTCCTTGTGTTGGTATGTGACCCAGAGTTTTGCTGGGTACAGCATACCAAAACGTACTTTGTTCTTATAGAGAGCTGCTTTCGCTCTGTTGAACTCCGCCCGTCTCTTAGCTATGTCCGCTCCAAAATCCTCGTAGATTCGGATGGCGTGCCCGTCCCAATTGCAGGCTCTATTCTCCTTGGCCCAGCGCAGGATTGTCTCCCTATCCCGGTACCGGTGCAGTCTGGCTATAACTGCTCTCGGTTTTTCCCCTTCCTTGGGCTTCGGGTGCAGTGACCGATGAGCTCTGTCCATTTCCGGTGGGGTGGGAAAAGTTTCCCGCCCCACTAAGGAGCCCAGCATCGCAGCCACGAATGTTGTGGGATTTCTACCCTCTATCCCCTCTGGCAGGCCCACTATCTTGATATTTTGCCTTCTCGAGCTGATCTCCTGGTCGTCTACCCTGCCCTTCAGGCTCCCCTGTGTTGCACTCAGTTTCACCATTCCCCTCTCCAGGGATATGACCCGGTCGCTCGCGTCAGTCGCTGCCTTCTCCAGCTCTTTAATGGTTGCCCCCTGGGCTTCCAGTATCTTCCCTTGGGCTTCCAGTATCTTCCCTTGGGCATCCACTTTCTTCTCCAATCTGGTCAGAACCTGCTGCACCCCTGACATGGCCCTGGTCACTGCTGCCTGTGCTGCGGCCTCTGCGTCTGCTTTTAACTCTGCCTTGAATGCCTGCAGCTGCTCCCTCACCACCTCGGCAAAGGCTTCCTTCCAATTCACGCCCCCCTCTAACCCCAGGGGAGAGGTTGCCCGCCCGTCCAGCTCTTCTGGATGCGGCGAAGCATCCTTCCCGCCGCTTCGCGTGTTGACTCGTTCGCCCGGGCTGGCTTTCCCTTTGCCCAGTCTACTTCCGGTGCCCCCTTTCTCTTGGCTCCTTTCTGGCACTTTTTTCTCCCCCTTCCCCTTCATCTTTTCTTCTCTCCTTGTTCTTCTTTTTCCCCCTTTTCCGCACCCTATTTTTATTTTATTTATTATTATATATCTATATATGTATATATATATATATAATTTTTTTTTTTTTTTTTTAAATTTATTTCCCCTACCCCTTTTCTCTTTACCAGTTTTCTTTTGGGAAGAACAGAAATACAAGTCTCTTTTTTCTTTTTTCCCCACTCAACCAGGAGAGAGAGTCCCTTTGTCTTTGCCACGTGGTGGTCACAGCAGTTGGGGGGGGGGGAGGGGCGAGTGGGCCGGTGGTCGCTGCTGGTTGGGGGGGGGGGGGGGGGGGGGGGTTGTGTCCCCGCTGCTGGCTGGGGGGGGGGGGGGGGGTTGTGTCCCCGCTGCTGGCTGGGGGGGGGGGGTTGTGTCCCCGCTGCTGGCTGGGGGGGGGGGGGGGGGGGGGTTGTGTCCCCGCTGCTGGCTGGGGGGGGGGGGGTTGTGTCCCCGCTGCTGGCTGGGGGGGGGGGGGTTGTGTCCCCGCTGCTGGCTGGGGGGGGGGGGGGTCCCCGCTGCTGGCTGGGGGGGGGGGGGGGGGGGGGGTCCCCGCTGCTGGCTGGGGGGGGGGGGGGGAAAGAGAAGAGGGGCCACCGCACCGCTCCTGGCCCGCGTGGGGGGGGGGGGGGGGAGAAGAGGGGCCGCCGCCGCCGCACCGCTCCTGGCCCGCGTGGGGGGGGGGGGAGGGAGAGGGGATGGACCTGCTGCTGTTGGGCCCCCCTGTCGCCGCTCCGGCTCCTCCGCTCCGGCTCCGGCTCCTCGGCTCCCGCTCCGGCTCCTCGGCTCCTCCGCTCTGGCTCCTCGGCTCCTCCGGCTCCTCGGCTCCTCCGCCCCGGCTCCTCCGCTCCGGCTCCTCGGCTCCTCCGCTCCGGCTCCTCGGCTCCTCCGCTCCGGCTCCTCGGCTCCTCCGCTCCGGCTCCTCGGCTCCTCCGCTCCGGCTCCTCGGCTCCCGCTCCGGCTCCTCCGCCGGCGCTCCTCCTCCGCCGTCCGGCCTGTCGGGGGGGGGGGCTGTTCCTCCTGCTGTCCACCGCTTGCGGGAGCCCCTCTCCCTGCGACCTCCTCGCTCGCCGCCCGGAAGTCAAGTGCAGCCCCCATACCTCAGCACTGGCTTTACACAGTGCAGTGCCCACTCAGCACTGGGTTTACACAGTGCAGTGCCCCATCAGCACTGCCTTTACACAGTGCAGCCCCCCACCCCAGCACTGGCTTTACACAGTGCAGTGCCCCATCAGCACTGGCTTTACACAGTGCAGTGCCCCATCAGCACTGGCTTTCCACAGTGCAGTGCCCTCACAGCACTGGCTTTACACCGTGCAGTGCCCCATCAGCACTGGCTTTACACAGTGCAGTGCCCCACAGTACTGGCTTTACACAGTGCAGTGCCCCACAGCACTGGCTTTACACAGTGCAGTGCCCCACAGCACTGGCTTTACACAGTGCAGGCCCCCTCAACACTGGTTTTACAAAGTGCGTCCCCCCCACCTCACACTGGCATTACACAGTGCGTTCACCCCCATGCATGGCTTTGCACAGTGTGGCGCCCCCTCAGCACTGGCTTTACACAGTGTGGACCCCACTCTTAACACTGGCTTTACACAATGTGGCCTCCTGCTCTTACGCAGTGCGACCCCCTCAGCATTTGCTTTACACAGTGTGGCGCCTCGATTCAGCATTGGCTTTACACAGTGCCCCCCCCCCCTCCCCAGTTACAAAGTGCACCCCCTCACCCCTTAGCACTGGCTTTTCACAGTGCGGTGCCCCCTCCCACAGTGCCGTCTCCCCCATCAGCACTGGCCCTCTCAGAGTATAGTCCCCTGTTCAGCACTGGGACTGTCAGCCTGTTTTATGGTGTGAAGTCTCTGGAGTGAACTCCTGGCCTTCTGGCTTAGGCAAGGGTGCTACGCAATGAACCAAAACTTGAAATTAAACCGCTGCAGTTGTCCATCACATGTTATTGCTTGAGTGGACTGAAGTTCTTCACACTGGTTATGATGTATGAGAGACTGGTATAGTTGGCGGGGAGCAGTTAATGTACTTGTAGCCAATTTTATTGGACCTTTCTCTCTGCTGTTGCTTAGCAACTTGCTGAACATCAAAATTGTCAAAGGCGATCATTCCAAAGGCTGTGATTGGTTTGCTTCGGGCATGTTGTCCTTGATAACAGTTCCAACAAATGGGCCTTTGAGGTTCCATTATATTTAAGCAGTGACTATGTGCCCATTGCAGGTGAATACCCCTCAAGCCTGAATCTCGAGCACGTGCAGAAATAACCTGATGGATAATTGCCCATTGTGCACTAAATTTGTGGAAACTTCCTTCAGACTTAGGCTGGTTGGATTCTAACAGATTGTGTTTGTATAAAGTATATTATCCTCATGACATCCCAAAGAGCTTTACAGCTTTCTGAATTGTAATCACTAATATAGGAAACGCAGCAGCTAATTTGTGCACAGCAAGCTCCCACAAACAGTGATAGCTGTACCAAAGATCCAGCATAGGCTGAAAGGCCTTGTTCTTTGCCATATCATTCTGTGATTGTGGACTGACTACATTACTCTTGTGCATTGTAATTCTGTGACGCTCTCCCCAAGCTTAAATCCTAAAATTCTCATGTGTTTTTAAAAATGTAAATTTTTTAATTTCAGATTGAAGACTTGGCTTTAGCCTTTTGCGATCAGCTGAATTCAAAGTTCCTGGATCAAACATTGGGTGAACAGGTATGATGAGGCGCTTCATTACTGTCCCATTGCCTGGGATTGGCAGGGCAGGGAGTTGGGTGTGATTAAAACAGGAAACAGTCAATGTGGAAAGGCTCACACAAGCAAAGCAACTACTTGTCCAGTTTGCATTTTTCTCAGAGTCATCTTTAAATGCCGAACTCGTCAACACCAAGTTACCTTTAGATTTTCTGCTAATATCTTAGCATCTCCTGTTACTTATAATTGTTCTGCATCATGTCTGAGAATTCAGTGAGGATGTAGTTTGTATGGGGGGGAAAAAAAAACCTGCATTTAATTAGTGATTCATTCTCAGAGCATTCCCAAGCGCTACCAGCCAATGAAGTACTTTATTGAAGCATATAGAAAGTGGTACAGTGGTTAGCACTGCTGCCTCACAATGCCAGGGAGCAAGGTTCAATTCCGTCCTTGGGTCACTGTCAGCGTGGAGGCTGCATACTCTCCCCGTGTCTGCGTGGGTTTCCTCTCAGTCCAAAGCTGTGCAAGTTAGGTGGATTGGCCATGTTAAATTGCTCCATAGTGTCCAAAGATGGGAAAGTTAGGTGGAGTGACAGGGATAGGGCGGGGGAGTGGACCTATGTACCGTGTTCTTTCAGAGGGTCGGTGCAGAGTCGATGGGCCAAATGGCCTCCTTCTGCACTGTAGAGATTCTATGTTAATACTGTTCTGACGTAGGAAACGTGGCAGCCATTTTGTGCTTTTCAACTTCCACAAACTGCAATGTGATAATGACCAAATACTCTGGCTTAATGATGTTGGTTAAGAGTTGACCTGGGCACTGGGGAGAACTCCTCTGCCCTTTAGGCCCTTCACATCCATCCAAGAGGGCAGGCGGGACGTGTGTTTAGTATCCTATTTGAAAAGTGACTCTTCGAACATTGCAACACATGTTCGGTCCATAGTGTTCCAATTATGTAACATGGAGAAGCTCTTAAGTAGGTTAAAATGTTCTCAGTGTGTGCAGTGGTTTACTCTGGCTTCATCAGCTTGCTCGTAAATCCCACTAAAGGGTCAAATGTAATCTTGTGGAAATTCAATATTCTCGTTGGCAAACAGGTGATAAAGAATTTGCTGTTCGTAGCCAAAGTCATGTACCTGTTGGAGTCTGTTGATCGCGGAGATGCGAAGAAGGAAGAGGGGACAGCGGAAAGCGATGAAGAAATTGGAGCTGAGGAGACTGGGGAAGAAGAGGTGGCAGGAAAAGGAGCTTCCAAGAAATCAACCCTGATGTGGCTGATTAAAAAACTCTGTATTCTCGTCAAGCGAGAAGCAGCCCACAGCCCCAAAATTCCTTTGAAGGTACTGTTTGCCTGACCGTCTCCAGCCTGCAGTTCTGTGGTGCCTCAAGTAATGAGCAGCCTCGGGTTGTTTCGCATCATATAGAGCACTCACTGAACAGTAGTGGAGGAATTGGGAGGGTTGCTCAAAACAGGATCAGGGTTAGAAATACATCGAGAAGTAATAATGGGGAGAGGGGTGGGTAGAAGCATACGAACAGGAAGAGACCATTCAGATTTGGACTCTGTTCCACCATTGAGCAAGTTGGTGGTTGATCTTCATCTCATTTACCTGCTTTGGCTCCATATTTGGTAGCACAGTGGTTAGCACTATAGCTTCACAGCACCAGGGTCCCAGGTTCGATTCCCGGCTTGGGTCACTGTGTGTGGAGTCTGCACGTTCTCCCTGTGTCTGCGTGGTTTTTCTCCGGATGCTCTGGTTTCCTCCCACAAGTCCCGAAAGACGTGCTGTTAGGACATTCTGAATTCTCCCTCCATATACCCGAACAGGTACCGGGATGTGGCGACTAGGGGCTTTTCACAGTAACCTCATTGCAGTGTTAATGTATGCCTACTTGTGCCAATAAAGATTATTATTATATTCCTTAATACCCTTTTTGTCCAGAAAAAAATCCTGCCTAACATTTTGAATTATTCACTGAGTGAGCATTTACTGTTCCTACCACCTTCTGTGTGCAGAGGTGTTTCCCAGCTCCTCTCTTAAATGGCCTAGACATCCCCACCAGTGGGAAAAGGTTCTCTGTGTCTATTTGTTAATCCAACCCTAGCCAGCCAGTGAAACATATGAAACTAGGCGTCTCTGCCTTTCTCGATAATAGGTCAAATTACAGAATGCAGCATTACATATATCAAATAAAAACAGAAAATGCTGGCTAAAATCAGCAGGTCTTGCAGGATCTGTGGGGAGAGAAACAGAGTTTATGTTTCGAGTCCGAGAGTCAATGGGAATGTTAATTCTGTTCTTTCTGCAGACGCTGCCAGGCCGGCTGAGTTTATCCAGCACTTCCTGTTTTTATTTTGGATTTCCAGCATCTGCAGTATTTTGCTTCTATTGTTGCATTGTGTTTGAATGCTTCCTATCTTCCTATTAACCTTTACTTTTTTTTAATTTTACAAGTGCTCTAAGAATGCCCTTCACTTGTGTACCTTAGTAATATAATTAACATAATGTTAACATACTCGTCAGTTCCTTTCAAAATCCTAATATGAATTTCAGTCAACTAATTTCTGTGCTTCAGGGCCTGACTGACCTCTCACAATGTCCTCCTAACTGAGAGAAGTCAACCTGTGACGGTTGGATTGACAGATTTTTATTTCTAAAATCCCAAAGCGAAAATTTAGTCTATATTGGGGAGGGGGGTGAGAATCTGCAATCCTGATGGGAATGGCCCCTGCGGGAATGTTTGTTATGGTCTGTCAGGCAAACTTGTTTGCTGCTTTTAAACTCCTCTTCCCCATTTGGGAGCCTGGGTATTTTTGAGACTAATTATATTTCTTCTCTTTTTTTTCACTCCAGAGGACCTGTGTCTTTAAGTTCCTTGGAGCGATTGCAGTAAACCTTGGAATGGACGGAGTGAAACCTTATCTCCCAACAATTATTGCACCTCTTTACAGAGAATTAAACAGTACTTATGCAGATCAAGGTATATGTGCTGTTAACTCATTTCAGCTCATCACGACATAGAATCTGTGACAAATATCTCATTGAAAGTTTCCAACTGGCTCCAGTGGTAAAGACAGTGCGTCACACATAGAGTCAAACAGCACAGAAAGAGGCCATTCAGCCCATTGTGCCTGCACTGGCTCTTTTGAGAGAGCTGCTCAATTAGTCCCATTCCTTGAGCTCTTTCCCCAGACCCCCGCAAATGTTTTCCTTCTCAAGTATTTAAACATTGAAATGTGGTTGATTTAAACCCTAATCTCTGCTGGGTTAAATGTTCACATTCGAAACACCAAATGTTCTTGCCTTTGGCAAGCAGCAGGAAGGTTATTTTAAGTTCCTCCTTCGCCCTGGCTTAATGAAGAGTTCAAAACATATAATGACTGTTGAAGGGAAGCTCAGCGAGAGATGTAGGAGTGTCTTCACCACAAGGGCAGCAGCAGTTTAACAAGTATGCTCGATGCCACCCACCTCGGGAGCAAACAGCGAAGCTCGCTTATTGTAAATTAATGGAAATAACGAAGTAGAGAGAGCCATGCAGTGTGAATGTGCGAGCTTGCTGTGCGTCTCTGTATATTTTGCATCCTTGACATTGGGAGTTTTAACATTTGCAATCCTAAACCGCGGTGCAGGATGGGTGTGAACTTCGAACAGCAAAATATCAGCATTAGCACAGGAAGCCATTTCCTTCTTTTGTCACTCTTTTTCTGTGCATATCAATTTTCAGAAACTTTACACAGAAAGTGAATCCTGCAATGCATCAAACCAGCGAACTTGCAATGCATCAACTCCAACTCAACCAATTGTTTTATAGAATTTCTAGTATAACAGGCCATTCGGCCCAACTGGTCTGTGTTGGGTGTTTATACAACATATTCTTCTATTCCCTTCCCCTTCATTACCTATCCAGCTTCACCTTAATTGTTTTGACTATTTGCACCAGTTACTCCCTATGGTAGTGACTTCCACATTCTAATTTTTGAACGTTAAAGAATTTCGGTAATTTATTGTCCGATTCCCTGAGCCAATCCCAGAGTAAAATACTGACTTTTGGAGGTTATTTGCTTTGTAAAGGTGGGGATAATCTGGATTGTTTTCATTGATGTGTTTCTGTATTGGCTGTTTTTAAATATTTTTCATTTTAAGCATCACATTGTGGTCCATAACTTCCCGGTTCCCCAGCGTCGCATTTAGGGGATACCCCAATGATGCGTCTGGGAGATTCCCACATAAGGGTTTACCTGGAAATTGTCCAGAAGAGCTACCTTTGGACAATTGCTCTGGGATGGGAACAATCCGATTGAAGTGATTTAAATCGCTGACTTCGGATGGCTCTACCTGTTTTACCCTGCTAGTTACTCTGAAAGTGTTAGAGGAAAAAAAAATCACATCTAACTCCAGAATAACTATTTAAAATACCCAGCCATGCACAGGACAATCTCCCCACCCAAACTCAATGGCCTGAACTGACTCCTCCTCCCCATTTCCATATTGATCTGACCTTCCTCCTGTTCCGACTTGAACCCCATCCCATCCAACCCCCTCTAGGTCCGATGTCTCCCCATCCCCCCCCCCCCCCCCCCACAACATCATCGAGTGCCATTGAAAGGGAGCGTTTCTTACCTCTGCACCTGAGTTACCCCATGACGAAGCTGTCGTGGGCCTGCTTCGCTAATCCTGTATCACTCATCCTGGGTGAGGAAGAGTGGGCAAGGTGGACTTTGCAATTTCAAAGTAGATTAGTCTGTCAAATTGGCAACCCACTGGAGATTGCCTGAGGAGTTTAAACGTCACTGTCTTACTATTCAGTTCAGCCCCTGACTGCTACCGGCAACATGCGGTATTTGGAACGATCCAGCCTAATTGTGCAATTTAACATTTTAAAGTATGTTTCCTTTTCAGACCCGACACTCCGGAATCTTTCCCAAGAGATCATTGAGCTGCTGAAGAGACTGGTCGGGCTGGAAACATTCTCTATGGGTTTTGCAGCTGTGCAAAAACAGGCCAGCCAGAAAAGAGCCTTGAGGAAAAGACAGAAGGCCTTACAGGTGGGCATTTAGTAGGGGGTGAAATAGTGCTTCCTCACATTCCCAGCAGAGGATACATTTCGTCCATTCTCTCAGATGCTTCTACCTATTTGTCCAGGCTATTGGTCACACTTTCCAGTCAAGTCTCATCACGGCCGCACCCCTTCCTATCTTTGTAACCTTCAGCCCCACAGCCCTTTGAGATCCCTGAGCTCCTCCAATTTTGGCCTCTTAATATATTTATATTGGCAGCGCAGTAGCAGGCCATTTGACCCAAATGCTCTATGCTGGTGCTTGTGTTCCACTCGAGACTCCTCTCAACCTTTTTCATCTCACCCTATCAAAATATCCTATTATTTTCACCCTCTGTGTTAATATAGATTCCCTTAACTCATCTGTGCTCCTTCCTCAGATAGTGAATTCCACTTTCTAACCATTCTCTTGAATTATCTTTTGTTGGTGACTGACATATATTTATGATCCCTACTTCTGGTCTCTCCTATCAAACCCTTTCAGAATCTTAATGACTTCTATCAGGTCTCAGTTCTGTATAGGTTTTTACATAAGTTCACTTCTTTCTATGCCTCTCTAAATGAATGCCAGTGCCTCGTTTATCTTTTTATGACGTATTAACTTGCATTGGTTTAGCACAGGGCTAAAGAACTGGCTTTTAAAGCAGACCAAGGCAGGCCAACAGCACGGTTCAATTCCCGATTTAACCTCCCCGAGCAGGCGCCTGAATGTGGCGACTAGGGGAATTTCACAGTAACTTCATTGAAGCCTACTTGTGACAATAAGCGATTTTCATTTCATTGTTGTTTTTAGTTGTGTATTTGTACAGCTGGATTCCTTGCTCCTCATTTACCCTTGTTATGTTCCAATGAATGTGGAGCCTTCTTGCTTGTTATGGTGGCCACGAAGGACACGGGTTCATCAGTAGACCTCCACGTGAATTTTCCTATTGAGCGGCAGGAGCTCGCCCAATGGGAAATCAGCAGCGGGAGTTTAAAAACTGCTGCTTCAATCCGGGCTAGTATTCTGCAGGTCCTTTGTATGCTGTAAGCTGTGGCATAAAAGGGTATGGTGTCAGAAGACTCCCCTTATTGCTCTTCCTACCAAAGTGTGCCACTTCACACTTGACCATGCTGCACATTCCTAATTTCCTTCTTCCCACCATTGGCGGTTGGCCTCAGCTGCCTGGGTCCTGAGCTCTGTAATCTCACTAACTCACTCTCCTCCTTTAAGATGTTCCTTAAAATCTGCCTCTTTGACCAAGCTTTGGGACATCAACCCTAATATTTCCTTTGTCTCTTTGCTATAACCATTACCATCCTCGTTGGCTGTTGCATCATGAAATCTTCTGTAAATATATAGACATGACCAGATGGGACTATACAAATGTTACTGCAGAGAAAGAAGCCATTCAGTCTGTCATGTCTGCGCCAGCTGGAAAGAAACCTAGTCACTATTCCTATCCCACAATGGTAGATGGAAGGATTTGAACCCGTGTCCCCAGAGAATTAGCCTGGGTTCAGTTACTCTACCATCTCCCAGTCTCCCGCTTCCTACAATTTGCTGCACTTAATGCTTAACATCTCAAATTGTAAGGTTAGAGATTACCATTGGTGATTTGGTATTCCTCCATCTGCAACTGTAACCTACGTATAGACATGTCTATCAGCAATGGACCACCAGCCCCTAGGGTAACATTCAGATGGGGACAGTAGTGCCGTGCATACGTAACTGGCTTAATAACACAGGAAATGTTAGTTGAAATCCCACCTTAGTAGTTTGAGAATTTGAATCAAGTTTAGAATGATATTTTATAACAAAACTGTTGGTGAGGGTGAAACTATTGGATTGTTGTAAAAACGCAACTGGTTCCTCAGTGCCCTTTGGGAAAGGAGGCTGCTGTGCTTACCTGGGTTGGGCCGATATTGGTTGACTTTTAACGACCCTCTGAATTGGCACAGTTTTTAATTCGTGTACGAGATATGGGTGTCGCTGGCTGGGCCAGCATTTATTGCCTGTCCCGAATTTCCCTTCAACCGAGTGGCTTGCTCGGCCATTTCCGAGGACACTTAAGAGTCAACCACATTGTTGTGGATCTGGAGTCACATGTAGGACAGACCGGGTAAGGGTGGCAGATTTCCTTCCCTGAAGGACATTAGTGAACAAGATGGGTTTTTCTGACAATCTACAATAGTTTCATTAGAAATGAATGATTTTTATTGAATTCACATTTTGTCATCTGCCATGGTGACATCCAAACCCGGGTCCCCAGAACCCCTTGGTCTCTGGATTACTAGTCCAGTGACAATACAATGATGCCACCGCCTCCCAATAGTAAGCCACTCAGCTGTAGAAGGGATGGATAATAAATACAGGCCCTGCCAGTGACGCCAGATAGGCCAGCATTCGAGGGGTTAGTTTGTTGACTTAGTGACGTAAAGCTACAAGAACACAAGAATTAGGAGCAGGAGTTGCAATTTGGCCCCTTGAGCCTGCTCCATCATTCGATAGGATGATGGCTGATCTGATTGTGGCCTCAACTCCACTTTTCTGTCTGCCCCCTCCTCTTGATATTTGGCTCCATTCCCGATCAGGAATCTACCTAACTGAACCTCGAACATATGCAATGACCCAGTCTCCGCTGCTCTCTGGGGAAGAATGTTTCCGAGACTAAACACCCTCTGAGAGAAAAAAACAATGTTTTGGACGTTGCACACATTAATCCTTTTTACATTTTACCCAAACAGACCGTTGCAAACCCAGACATTGCCGCAAGGAAGAAATTGAAGAAGCACAAAAATAGAAGTGAAGCCAGGAAAAGAAAAATTGAAGTCCTTCGACCAGGCTATAAGGCAAAAAGGGCCCGAAGCCACGCGTTGAAGGATTTGGCCATCGTGGAGTGAAATGTAAAAATAAACTGGCTGTTTTAGTTAAATCGTTTTTACAAGAGGATTTTATGATAGAAACGCTTCTAATGCCAATGTATATTGTCTCCCATTCCCAACAATGTCTTTGGAATGTTGTGCAGGAGCATTTGACATGAGGTACAGTTTAATGTACTGTTTATCTTAGAAACATTGTCAATAAATGGTTGTTTGTGGATAGCACCTGTTTCGATACAACAAGCTGTTGTTATCAGGTCTTAACTTTCTGGGAAAGAAGAATTAAAGCTCGAGCAATATTGTTGATCAGTGATTATCTTTCAAAATAATTGTGACCCCAATAAAAACTTTATGCCCTTATTTCAAATCCAAACCCCAGAGTCTTCTATCCCTCACATTTGCTGATCTTTACCTCAACTCTGTTTGCTCACTTTTGCCACGTCTCCCTTGAAATCCTTGTCCAATAAAAACCCATCAATCTCAATCTTGAAAGTTTCAATTGACTGCCAGAAACTCCACAGTCTTCTGGGAGCGAGATTTCCAGAGCATTTTATGCGAAGAGGGATTACCTCAATTCACTGCAGGATGGCCGAGGTCTAATTTTTAAGATGAGGGGCTAGATTTTCTGTTCGAGTGACTACATTCTCTCACTGGCGCTGAATCGCTTCTGGTTTGCACTGGGCACTAGGAGCGGCACTCAGAATCAATTCACTCTCCCCAGCCATGCAAATTTATGCATGGCAGGGAGCACAAGGTATTCCGTTTCAAATCCCGCTATTGGATCGTCATTTTAAGTGAGCGACTCAATAGCGAGGTCTGTCGGCTGGGTCCCACTTCACCACACCCACACACAACGCTAATCCTGCCCCCTCTCTCTTAGTGGCCAAATGGGGCATCCGTCCCACTCCCCCACCACTGGAATTGCTGGGTCACCCCCCTCCCGCAGCTACACGCATGAGGGTGACCCGACCCATATCGGCCATCCCTACCTTGAAGCTAAAGAGCAGTCCAGGCAGAAGCAGTGAAAAGGAAAAAATCACTTTTTCGCTCCCCTGCCACTTACGCCTGCTGCCTCAGGCTGCTGTCCTGAAAGCAGCAGCTGGTACTTCATAGAAAGACAAAAGCACACCACAAAGCTTTAAACCTCCTCAGATCCTTTAACCTGCAAGACTTCTATTCACTTTCAAAGAGAAATTGACAGCTTCCAGACAGCCAGGTGTGTCTATTGTTTATTTCCATTTCCCTTCATGCTTGAATGCACCTCAAGTAGCCTGCTTTGAACATAGCCGCAATGTTTATAAGCATCGAGGAGGAAAGTGCTTTCAACAGAAAGCCATTAACTACATTTGATGTGGTCAGGAGCTGTCAGTGGTAGCTAGATTCCATCACTGGAGGTTTTCCTCACCTGTCTGTTGTAGATATATTGATGAGAGATTGATCACTGTGATGAGCTAATAACATTGTTATCACAGTTGTTATGGTGCAGAAAGGCTATTCATCCCCTTGTGTCCATCATGCTTTGTGAATACCAGGGTAAATTGTCCGAGGTGTTCTTCAGATAAAACAGCCCACTCGATTGCCATTCCATGCACCAACCTCAATATTCAGCCCCTCCATTACAAATGCACAGTGGCAGCTGTGTGTACCATCTACGAGATGCACTGCAGCAACTTGCCAAGGCTCCTTCAGCTGCACCTTCCAAACACGTGACCTCTATCACCTAGAGGGACAAGGGCAGTCGATGGATGTGAAACACCACCAGCTGAAAATTCCCCTCCAAACTACACCATCCTGACTAAGAAATATATTACTGTTCCTTCATTGTTGCTGGGTCAGAATCCTGGAACATAACAGCACTGTGCGAATACGTACACTGCATGAACTGCAGCGATTCAAGGCGCCAGTTCACCACAACCTTCTGAAGGGCAGTTGGGGATGGGCAACAAACGCTGGCCTAGCCAGCGAAGCCTGCATTCCATTAAATACTTTGTTTCAATGGAGACTTGTTCAGGAATAGAGCTATTTAGGAAAGAGTAGGCAATTATCCCAAGCAACATTCCTGACTCTAAAAGATAGCAAATATGTTCATTTGCTGTTTTGGGATCTTCCAGAACACAATTTGTGCACTTGTCTTCATAACTGTTCTTCAGAAATCATTCCTCGGTTGTGAAGAAGCCTGAATCATTCTACATGGAGGGGAAACTACTGAATTTAAAATGTGTAATCAGACGCAAAGTTTGCAGATAATCACTGTCAGGGGACTGAATTTCTCCCCGGACGAGGGAATTAATCAACATAATGTAATGGTGTGCTGGATTGATTGTGTGTCTGACTTTGTCGGGACATTCAGACATGACACAGCATTCTTTGTTTTCGAAATTCAGTTTATTGGGAAATTCAGAAAACTTTGAACAATAACAAAAGATTCATAAGAAACAGAGATTGTAACAAAAGATTAATTGAAGGAATAAGCCCTGAAAGGATCTCCCGAAGCGTGGTACATTGGCGAGACCATGCAGACGCTGCGACAATGGATGAAAGGACATCGGGTGACAATCGCCAGGCAGGAATGTTCCCTTCCAGTCGGGGAACACTTCAGCATTCAAGGGCATTCAGCCTCTGATCTCCAGGTAAGCATTCTCCAAGGTGGCCTTCAGGACACACGACAACACAAAATCGCCGAGCAGAAACTTATAGCCAAGTTCCGCACATATGAGTACGGCCTCAATCGGGACCTTGGATTCATGTCGCATTACATTCACCCCCCACCATCTGGCCTGAGCTTGCGAAATCCTACCAACTGTCCTGGCTTGAGACAATTCACACCTCTTTAACTTGGGGTTATCCCTGTCTCTGGATCTGTAAAGACTTAATTACCTGCAAATGCTCGCATTCAAAGCATTGTCTTGCATCTTTGACTTTGTCTATATATGTTTCTGGAACATACCTCTTCATTCACCTGAGGAAGGAGCAGTGCTAGTGATTTGAAACAAACCTGTTGAACTTTAACCTGGTGTTGTAAGACTTTTTACTGTGCCCACCCCAGTCCAACGCCGGCATCAGAACTGGAGCCGATGTCCTGGGGGGGGGGGGGGGGGGGGGGGGGTTTGCTAGAGCTGTTGGGGAGGGTTTAAACTAATGTGGCAGGGGGGTGGGAACCAATCCAGGAAGTCTGACGGTAGTAAAACTGGGACAGAAACAAAAGGCAGTGAGGGGTAAGTGTAAGGCAGAGCAGCCATAGTCAAAAATCAAAAAGGGCAATAGTACAAGGTACAGTGACTGAGGGGAGCTCAGTGAATCGGCCCAGTAATACTAAAAGGAATAAAATGGGAAGTAAAAACGTAAATGGTAAGCAATGAGGCAGGTTGTTACAAGAAGATATGGGTTCAACAACAAGGAAAATTAGGAGAAAAGTTAAGAGGAAATATAACATACGAGAGGTTACTGATTGAGGCGTTAAGATTCAAAACAGAGTTATAAAAGCCAACATAAGTGTACTTTACCTGAATGCTCATAGTATTCGGAATAAGGTAAATGAGTTGATAGCGCAAATCATTGTGAATGACTATGATTTAGTGGCCATTACTGAAATATGGTTAAAGGATGGCCAAGACTGGGAGTTAAATATCCGAGGATATCAAACTATTCGGAAGGACAGAGTGGATGGTAAGGGAGGTGGTGTAGCTCTTAGTTATTTAAGGATGACATCTGGGCAATAGTAAGGGATGACATCGGTGCTATGGAGGATAAGGTTGAATCCATTTGGGTGGAAATCAGGAATAGTAAGGCGAAAAAGTCACTGATAGGAGTAGTCTATAGGCCACCAAATAGTAACATTATGGTGGGGCAGGCAATAAACAAAGAAATAACTGACGCATGTAGAAATGGTACCGCAGTTATTATGGGGGATTTTAATCTACATGTCGATTGGCTTAACCAGGTCAGTCAAAGCAGCCTTGAGGAGGTGTTTATAGAATGTATCCGCGATAGTTTCCTAGAACAGTATGTAATGGAACCTACGAGGGAACAAGCGGTCCTAGATCTGGTCCTATGTAATGAGACAGGATTGATTAATGATCTCATAGTTAGGGATCCTCTCGCAAGGAGCGATCACAATATGGTGGAATTTAAAATACAGATGGAGGGTGAGAAGGTAAAATCAAACACTAGTGTTTTGTGCTTAAACAAAGGAGATTACAATGGGATGAGAGAAGAGCTGGCTAAGGTAGACTGGGAGCAAAGCCTTTATGGTGAAACAGTTGAGGAACAGTAGAGAACCTTCCAAGCAATTTTTCCCAGTGCTCAGCAAAGGTTTATATCAACAAAAAGGAAGGACGGTAGAAAGAGAGAAAATCGAGTGTGGATATGTAAGGAAATGAGGGAGAGTATCAAATTGAAGGAAAAAGTATACAAAGTGGCAAAGATTAGTGGGAGACTAGGGGACTGGGAAATCTTTAGGGGGCAACAGAAAGCTACTAAAAAAGCTATAAAGAAGTATAAGATAGATTATGAGAGTAAACTTGCTCAATATAAAAACAGATAGTAAATGTTTCTACAAATATATAAAACAAAAAAGTGGCTAAGGTAAATATTGGTCCTTTAGTGGATGAGAAGGGAGATTTAATAATGGGAGATGAAATGGCTGAGGAACTGAACAGGTTTTTTGGGTCGGTCTTCACAGTGGAAGACACAAATAACATGCCAGTGACTGATTGAAATGAGGCTATGACAGGTGAGGACCTTGAGACAATTGCCATCACTAAGGAGGTAGTGATGGGCAAGCTAATAGGGCTAAAGGTACTGTCCCTGATGCAATGCATCCCAGAGTGCTAAAAGAGGTGACTAGGGAAATTGCAAATGCACTAGTGATAATTTACCAAAATTCACTAGACTCTGGGGTGGTCCCGGCGGATTGGAAATTGGCAAACGTGACACCACTGTTTAAAAAAGGAGGTAGGCAGAAAGCGGGTAATTATAGACCAGTGAGCTTAACTTCGGTAGTAGGAAACATGCTGGAATCTATCATCAAGGAAGGAATAGCGAGGCATCTGGATGGAAATTGTCCCATTGGGCAGGTACAGCATGGGTTCATAAAGGGCAGGTCGTGCGAAACAAATTTAGTAGAATTTTTTGAGGACATTACCAGTGCGGTAGATAATGGGGAGCCAAGGGATGTGGTATATCTGGATTTCCAGAAAGCCTTTGACAAGGTGCTACACAAAAGGCTGCTGGATAAGATAAAGATGCATGGCATTAAAGGTAAAGTAGTAGCATGGATAGAGGATTGGTTAATTAATAGAAAGCAAAGAGTGGGGGTTAATGGGTGTTTCTCTGGTTGGCAATCAGTAGCTAGTGGTGTCCCTCAGGGATCAGTATTGGGCCCACAATTTACATAGATGATTTGGAGTTGGGGACCAAGTGCA
The DNA here is from genome assembly GCF_902713615.1 of Scyliorhinus canicula. Classification (NCBI taxonomy): domain Eukaryota; kingdom Metazoa; phylum Chordata; class Chondrichthyes; order Carcharhiniformes; family Scyliorhinidae; genus Scyliorhinus; species Scyliorhinus canicula. The sequence goes on along the minus strand of NC_052165.1, from coordinate 42,169,613 downwards.
ATGTGTCCAAGACGACACTAAGATGGGTGGTAAAGCAAAAAGTGCAGAGGATACCGGAAGTCTGCAGAGGGATTGGGTTAGATTAAGTGAATGGGCTAGGGTCTGGCAGATGGAATACAATGTTGACAAATGTGAGGTTATCCATTTTGGTAGGAATAACAGCAAAAGGGATTATTATTTAAATGATAAAATATTAAAACATGTTGCAGTGCAGAGAGACCTGGGTGTGCTAATGCATGAGTCGCAAAAAGTTGGTTTACAGGTGCAACAAGTGATTAAGAAGGCGAATGGAATTTTGTCCTTCATTGCTAGAAGGATGGAGTTTAAGACTAGGGAGGTTATGCTGCAGTTGTATAAGGTATTAGTGAGGCCACACCTGAAGTATTGTGTTCCGTTTTGGACTCCTTACCTGAGAAAGGACGAACTGGCACTGGAGGGTGTGCAGAGGAGATTCACTAGGTTAATCCCAGAGCTGAAGGGGTTGGATTATGAGGAGAGGTTGAGCAGACTGGGACTGTACTCGTTGGAATTTAGAAGGATGAAGGGGGGATCTTATAGAAACATATAAAACTATGAAGGGAATAGATAGGATAGATGCGGGCAGGTTGTTTCTACTGGCGGGTGAAAGCAGAACTAGGGGGCATAGCCTCAAAATCAGGGGAAGTAGATTTAGGACTGAGTTTAGGAGGAACTTCTTCACCCAAAGGGTTGTGAATCTATGGAATTCCTTGCCCAGTGAAGCAGTTGAGGCTGCTTTAAAAGATAGAGATAGATAATTTTTTGAGGAATAAAGGGATTAAGGGTTATGGTGTTCGGGCCAGAAAGTGGAGCTGAGTCCACAAAAGATCAGCCATGATCTCATTGAATGGCGGAGCAGGCTCGAGGGGCCAGATGGCCTACTCCTGCTCCTAGTTCTTATGTTTTTATTATCTCCACATGAAGGAATAAGTGTAATTGCTGCACACATACACACAAAGAACAATTCAATCCAAAGTCAGCTTTATATCCTTTGGGCAGTGACCCAGAGACAATCATTTTCTTTGTAAGTCACTGGAATTCTATAAATTAACTTTATTGCCAGATATTAATCACATTGGCTGAATTTTTTCCAAACTCTATAGATTTGCTTTAAATAACCTTTGCATTTCATCATAAACTACAAGAACTGGTCATCTCTTGAATTTAACAAAGTGGTAGTTTATGTACTATTAAACACCAGTGAATCTCTTGGTATTCTGAAGAAACGGTCAGAGGATGCAGTGATACAAGGAGCAATGAAACTATATTGTCACTGAGTGGCCACATTTTCTTGTACAGTGTCACAGGACCCTGTTTACCCATGGAATTCCATTTCAATTGATTACATGATCCTTTTCCATGTTGCCCATTGTAATGGGTTTTGGTCATGCTTTTAATGGAAAGTGAAGTTTGAGGATAGGAACTGAATATGCAGGAATTTTGATACCATATAGTTTTGAAAGAGCACGGGAACAATTTTCAACTCAAACGCTCAGTGTGGGTTTCACTGTATTTGATGTTCGGGAGACCCTTGAACAAGAGGACCTGACTTTTAAATTAGAGGAAGATTATTAGGTGATGTCAGGAAGAACTTCTTCACACAAAGGATCTTGGAAATTGGAAACGCCCTCCTTTATGGGAGCTGTGAGGACCAATCCAAAGTTTCAAAATTGAGATTTACTTTCCAACCAATCAGCACCCTTTTCTCATGCAGTATGAATTGTTGCTCCCTTTGAAATTTGGTCTCCTTGCATCTGTCCTGATGAATGCAAGATGAGAAGCTTCGACAGCATGCCTCTTTTTCAGCAATACTGAAGTTGATAGATTTTTGTATTAAGGGCCATGGAATCAAGACAGATAAATCGAGTTAAGATACAGTTCAGCTATGATCTAATTAAGTAGAGAAACAGGCAGAAATGGTCTCCTGTTCCTACGCATTGCGTGACAGAGAAAGGGTGCGAGAACGTGATGTGGGGATACTCCATTGTGGCTTAGTGCAGTGGAAAGAAGTGTCAATTCTATTGATGCAGTCAGTGGTATCTGTTGCACACTGGCTACACATGCAGCCTAGAATGACTGGGAACCTGTAAAAGGGGTCAACGTTGGGGGGACATCCAGGGAGCTTGATGGAAATGTACTTGACATCTTGGTAGGTGCAGACCTTCTGGATCAGAGCAACCTTCGGTAGTAGAGATTTTGTGTTGGCATCCTATAAAATAAAACATCATTCATCTTCCATGGTAATGCATTGAGCCACAAAAACAGCATAATATTTGCAAAAAATAGTTTGAACCAGGTGCCTGTGAACACCATCCCCCTCCTTCCAATTGTCATCATTTTAATCCTGTAGGAGGGTTAGCCATGGGTCAGGGAACAGTGTGTTAATATGAGTAAATGGCTGTCCACTCTTATGAATGGTTATGTTACTCGGTTAATAGTTCTGGGAGTTGTACCACTCATAAATTGTGAAATTAAACTCAATTTTGTGGACTCTCAGCAGGAGGAACAATGGACACCAAGCCACATCAAAATATCTTCAAGTTTACTTTTCAGTCCGTGTGGGGTTTGCACATTCTCCCTGTGTTTGCGTGGGTTTCACCCCCACAACCCAAAGATGTGCAGGGTAGGTGGATTGACCACACTAAATTGTCCCTCAATTGGAAAAAATGAATTGGGTACGCTAAATTTAAAGAAAAGAAAGTTTACTTTTCAGTGGCAGTGGGTGCAGTAATGGTTATAGTAAGGTCGCCATAGTCCCACATGACCAGGGGCTGCACAGGAGCACAGTGGTTAGCACAGTTGCTTCACAGTTCCAGGGTTCCAGGTTCGATTCCCAGCTTGGGTCACTGACTGTGAGGAGTTTGCATATTCTCCCCGTGTCTGCGTGGGTTTTCTCCGTGTACTCCGGTTTCCTCCCGCAGTCAAAAGATGGGCGGGTTAGGTGGATTGGCCATGCTAAATTACCCTTAGTTTCTAAAAAGGTTAAGTGGGGTTACTGGGATAGGGTGGAGGTGTGGGCTTGAGTAAGGTGCTCTTTCTAAAGGTCTCGATGGGATGAATGGCCTCCTTCTGCACTGTAAATTCTATGACCATAGGCTGCTTCCCCCTTTGAGAGGAAGAGCTGACTGGTGGTGATTATACGTGAGGATCACCACACCAGGTGAGGAGGGGTAAGGTTGAGAAGGCGGGGCCTTCATGAATTACCTCAGCTGGTACAGGAATTGAGCCCACGTTCCTGGCCCCACTCTGTACCACAGAAACCAGCTGTCTAGCTAACTGAGTTAAACCAGCTCCCAAAATGGTTACAGTCTTGAACTAGTAACTCAGCAGTTAGGGAGTCAAATTGCATCATTGCAAGGTAAATTAAATGAAATTTATATTGAATAAATCTGGCATCAGAACAATGGTTATTAGATCTACATTGTTGTGAAAACCCAACTGAATCATTAATGTACATCGGACACTGGTCTGGCCACATATGTTTCCGGTCCCATATTCTGTGTCTTAATACCCGTTGGCGAAGTACAATGATGGGCCTATATTAAATTCAGATTACATTTATATATAGAGCTTACAAAACATTCTGAACATTCTGACCTTAAAACCTATATCTTTGATCAAACTTTTGGTTATCTGTCCTATTGACATAGAATGATACAGTAGAAGCCCATTCAGCCCATCATTTTAAAAAATTCATCCATGCAATGAGGGTGTCGCTAGCTGGGCCAGAATTTGTTGCCCATCCCCGATTGCCTTTGAAATGAGTGGCTTGCTCAACCATTTCAGAGTCAACCACATTGCTGTGGGTCTGGAGTCACATATATGCCAGACCACATAAAGACAGCAGATTTCCTTCCCTAAAGGGATTTAGTGAGGGTTTTTAACGACAATCAACAATGATTTCATAATCATCATTAGACTTTTCATTCCAGATTTTTATCGAATTTAAATTTCACCATCTGCCATGCTGGGATTGAACCCTGATCCCAGAGTATTACCCTGGGTCTCTGGATTGCTAGTCCAGTGAAAATGCCTCTGCGGCATTGCCTCAGAAAGAGCAATTAGTCCCACTCCCTACTCTTTCCCCGTAACCTTGCAATATTTTTCCTTTGTCAAGTATTTTTTCAATTGCCTTTTGGAAGTCACAACTGAATCTGCTCCCACCTTTCAGACAGCATGTTCCAGATCATAATCACTTTCTGTGTTATGGAAAATGTCTCCTCATCTCCCTTTCGGATTTGTTTTGCCTCCTAAGGCACAGTTTTTTTTGAGTTGTCTGGGGTTGTTGAAGGCGCTATATAAATGCAAGTTCATTGCCGCAGTGACCGTGGACAGGTAGCAGATGAAAGCTGGCCGATATTGAAAGAGCAGGTATATACAAAAACACACACATTTCATTCACTGTAGCCTTATCGTTGCACCTTACCCGTGACATGCAGAAGCCGGCGCAAATGGTGGTGTTGATGACCACACAGTGGCTGCAGTCTTCATTCTCCACGTATGACACAAATCTTGTCAGCGAGCACTGAGAAGCAACTTGACGGCAACTCAAAGACAGCACAAGAGGCAGTAGGTGCAGAGGATTCATACTGGAACAGAGAGAAATCAGCACATCCTAAACTTTTATGGTGAAGAACACTGTATTTCTAGCAATATCACTGAAAAGAGAGACGTGTTGCTGAATTTCTTTCCTCTTGTACTCACCAGCACAAACACAAGAATACCAAATTTAATTTCGGGAAGCCTATAGTTCTACATTGCTTTCTTCATGGCAACGCCTCAGCCAGCCAGAGTCAACTTGCCAACCAATCAACACCCTTTTCTCCTGGACCATAAATTCTTGTGATTGTTTGAAATTAGGTATTCTTGTGTTTGTCCTGCTGACTGCAAGATGAAAAGATTCAGCAGTATGTCCCTCTTCTCAGCAAGATTCAAGTTATGTATGGCCAAGCGACGGTTTATATTTCTATAATTTTATTAGTATGTCTACAAGTGCATCAGGATTTAATTGTGCTGCATGTATATTACATCAGGAATGGTCCCAAAGCCTGACTTAGGGTGCATCCACACCGTACAAGTCAAACGTGGCAGAGACTTGTAAAGTTATCACCATGGTAATACAGGCTGCAACAGGAGAAAAAGCTGCATGCGCCACTGTTTAAGAAGGAAGGTCTGATGATGCCATTATACCAGGGAACATCTGCAGTTTCCACTGTGTCCAGACTAACAGCTGCAGATGCCACTGTACCATTGAAACATCTGTGGGTACCATTACGCTGAGCTACCTCTCTGCAGCGTTTGGAAGCTGTGTTAATCTAAGCACATGAATGTTCTTTGCAACTTTGCCAAGTAACCATCCGCGCCTTTAGAAAAAACAAATCAACTAGATTTGAACCTGGAGCATTGGCTGATAACGTCTCACAATATCATTTCAAGGTACAGGGTTTTTTTTTAACTAAGTAATAATTCCAGCTATTGTATTGACAAGACTCCTAATTGAACTCACAATCAATTCAGAAATGCTGTCCTATCCTGAGTCATCACACATTACTTCCTCTCAAGAGTTCTGTTCATCTTCTTGACTTAAAGCATATCTTAAGTCCAAACTTCATCCAAAACTTCCAGCGGGAGACAAGACACATTCACAGAATTTGATGAATACACATGAAAAATCTAAAGGGAATATTTTGTTAACCAATAATATTGATGAATCATTACCTTGCAATCGAGTAGTGCTGACGAAGAAAGCAACCTTGCATCTAATTCAGAGAACTTCCAAGTATTTTTATACTGGTTAGAGTCTCAGCTCAATAGACACACCTACATAAACAATCTGACACTCACTCCCCATCTGCAAAGTCAATCTATGGCTTTAAGCTCTCTGTATTTAGCTAGAAGCAAATAATATTAATATCCGATAAACAAGAATCTGTTAGTCAGCGAAAAGGAAATTAGTTGCAGTGTATCCCAAACCAGACAATCATTTAATAAATAAAAACAAAGTAGCTTAATTATCTGTAATGTGATTGTTGCATTTAGCTTCATGTTACCCACCGGCAGAAATGCTCGAAATACTCAGCAGGTCAGGAGAGAAAAACAGAGGTAATGGCTGTGATTCAACGGAAAAATGTCAAAGTCTGGATTTGGGCGCATTTGGCGAGATCACGACCTGCATTCAACAGCACTTAGTGCCAAAAATGAGCCCTCACAGGATGCTTGACATTACAGGCTGCCTTGCCATCTGATTCGTCCAATTTGTGCCTCAGTGTCTTGTCGCTAACAAGAGGGAGCTGCTTTTAAAGGCTCCCTCACCGCTCACCCCCAGTCAACACACAAGCACGGCAGAGCGCAGACCTGCATCTTGCTTTGGGGATTGTGACTTCACAAGGCTTCTCGACATTGTGGATGAGAGGTGGGGCACCCTGTTCCCGATGGTGGCGGAGGACCAGTAGCAAGGCCACCAATACCACCAGTGAGTGGCTGTCAGTGCAGGCAGCATGATCAGGAGGACCGGTGTCTAATGTCAGAAGAAGATCAATAACCTCCAATGAGCTGCAAGGGTAAGTTACTACCTCTCTCCTGGCATCAGTTCCACCTGCCACTCCTCAAATTCCCAACAGCCCCCCCCCCCCCCCCCCCCACAGATTATTGGTTGATATCTCACCCTCCCCACACAGATCTTCGTGCTTGTTCCTCAGAACTCCCTGGCACCCATCAGCACAACCCCTTCATGTCCAGGTGCAGTGCCCAGACGTGCCACCTGCTATAGATCCCCCCTGCTCCATTAAGCGTACGGATCACAATGCCTTCTCTTTGCCCCCGCAGGAGAAGATAGCCCATAATAAATGGGAAAGGGCCAAGATAGGAAAGGAGGCCCGGAGATTTGAATCCTCAAACCCTATGAGGAATGGGTTCTGGAAATCGCGGGCTTGCTTGAGGCGAGAACAGTCACCAACAGCGAGGTTGGCCGCTGCCAGAGAGCTTCCTGCCTCCATCTGATGTCCATCAGCAACTATATGGTGCCCACAGGATTGTGCCCCAGACGCCATCATCGAAGGGAACACCTCAGAGGAGAGCTCCGTGGAGATCAGCAAGGCATGACAGCTATCATCCACACTTTCCACCAGTGCAGAGACACACACCTCCTTAGGCGACATGGGCGGACAGGCTTCTGAGGCAAAATCCTATGGGTACCACATAGTTGCTGATGCACATCAGGTGGAGTCAGGAACATCCAGGAGAGACAGCAGTTGGAGATCTGCTGGATCCCAAGACTCAGCTGGGTCTCAGCCAGATGTCGAGACTATGGAAAAGTTTCTCCCAGAGCTGATGCAGATGATAGGGCACAGCTGTGAGATTCTCAGGAGAGGGTGTCAGTGGCATTCCAGCGACTGGAAGGGCTGATTGGAGAAGTCCCAAAGGCTACAGGCACAGAAAATGGTGTTGACAATGCTTAGCACCGAGGCCAACATTGCTAGGATAGCGATCACAGTGGGAAACCTGGAGAACGATGTCTGCGTCGAGAGGTGGTGCCCAAGGCATGACTCTGTCTGTGATGACCATGGCTGAGGGCCTTGAAATCATGTCCCAGTCGCTGAGGGGCATGCCCCAGATGCAGCTAGACATTGTCGAGGCACTGCAGAGCATGACCCAGTCACTGAGGACTATCACTGAGGGTGTCAACATCACGGAGAACCTCCAGGACTAACAGCACCAGATGACTCAGAGGCCTCTGCAGCTGACTCCAGGTGCCCCTCCATCCCATGAAGCTCCCAGGGCCAATCAGGCACAATCAGGGAGGAGGAAGCACTGGATGCCAACCTGGGGCCTGCCACTCAGAAGTCTACAGAGGTCTCCAGTTCTTCCGAATCCACTCTCCGACACCGGCGCATCTCAAGGGCAGTGGGCAGTATAGGGTGGCACGGTGATGCCAGTGACACTGACAGTAGGCCGGAGCCTCTCGTCTCCAGGCCCTCCACCTCTGATGTGCATCATGGACCACAACCAGATGTAGCACTAGACCATGGAAGATCAAGAAGTGAGATGAACACTGGTCAGATCACTATCCTACTATCCATAGCTAGAGGGAATGGAAATCTGTCACATTAATACGTTTACCATTACAACATGTCACATCTCATACATGTGCAGCCTCTGTCACGTTAATCTTCACACCAGGTCTGACTGCAGCCTTGCCCCCTGTTGCACTACCCCCCCCCCCCCCCCCCCCCCCCCCCCCCCCCACCTCCTGCGCCTGGGCATTGTGGTCCAAGAAAAAAGCCCCCAATGCAGACCCCAGAGGAGGTGTGAGCGCACTGTCAGCAAAAAGGCAGGAGTCAGAATTCAGCAAAAACTGAGGAGTGCCAGAGCTTTCCCCACAGGGAGTGATCATCACCCTCCTGCCCTGTACAGTGACCCACTGACAGTGCAGGCAGGAGGAAGGAACAGGGCTATTGGGGAGGGGGTGGGGTGCAGGGAATGAATGGGAAGAGGGGATTGGGGGGAGCGGAATGGGGAGTAATGGAGGAAAGGAGGTGGAGAGTGGATTGGAGGGAAGGAGGGAAAAGGAGGGAAGATGGGGGGATTGTTTGGGAGAGGAATGTGGGGAATGGGGGTGGGAAAAGAGGGAGGGAAATGGTGGGAAGAGGGAAATGGGAGGGGAGTTTGAGCTGACGGACACAGTCTCGTCCTAGAAGAATGTGGAGACAATGAGGGTCTCCCTGATCCTGGCATGTCGCACTGCTACCTGGCCTCCATCCTCCGGCTCCTCCTCAAGCTTGTCCTCCAGCCCCTTCTGGACCGCCTCATTCTCCTCATCCTCCTCCGCAGATGAAGCCTCATGTCCCTCTGCCTCCTCCTGTTCCTCCTCCCCCTCCTTCAGCATGTCGCCCCACTGCTGTGCCAGCTACCACAAAGCGGGAGACCCTCTGGGGTGTATACAGCAAGGCACAATCAGAGCGGTCAAGACATCGGAACCGCATTTTCAAAATGTTCAACAGCAGCACGGGTGGCAGTGTGGACCTCATTGTATCGCGCTTTGCCTGAATCTCAGGCTCCACATCTACGTCAATCAGCCATGACCTCGGCCAACCACCCGTCATCCTGGGGTAATCCCTGGAAGACATTGGGGATCTGAGAGGCCCAGGGATGTAGCTGTCATGCACCCTCCCTGGATAGCAGGCACAATGTCCATGATCCTCGGGTGGTGGTTGCACAGGATTCGGACGTTCAGGGCATTCCCTGCAAATATGAAGTGCTCTCACAACTAACAAGGCTAATTCCTCACTTGAAATAGCCTTCAGCTGTGAAGCTAGAGGCTGCTCACAGTCAAAGGGGGCAAAAATTGTCTTTCAGGATAAAAGCCACTCCAGGGATCTGTCCTGGAAGGATTTGGTAGGACAGATAGGCTGCAGCTGTGGTTGCCCCTCTTATGGGTCGCCACAATATTTAAAGATGGCTTGAAGGCCTCACAGATGCAAATCCCCTCACCACCAACCATCCCTCCTCCCCACCCGCCTTTGAGCTGCATGGCGGAATACGGAAATGGCTGCTCACTTCCTCTTCAGTTACCATTGCGCTAGCATTACGTTTTCAAAAAGGAGTACTAAACGACACCCGGATGACATCCTGCTGGAGAGTCGGGTAATTCCCGGGAACCCGCTGTATTCAACTTCAATCCAGGAATGAGATTGAAATGAATGCAACTGAGGGTTCATGATATTCTTGCCATTTTTGGGCGTGATCCAGAACTTACCATCGGGAGCGAGTCAGCTGAACTGCAAAATGGTCATGCCGGCGCGAACCTTGGTATTGTCCATTCTCGCTATGGTGGTTGTGCATCGTTAAAGGGAAAAAGTAAAGTAATAAAACATCTGCCCGGACGAGGTGTGTTTGCCAGAATAATCTGCTGCCATCTGAAAACAAACACATAAAGAAAAGGAAATCCTGCAAAGGAAAAGTACTGACCCTCTGACAATGCAGCACTCCCTCAGTACTGACCCTCTGACAATGCAGCACTCCCTCAGTACTGACCCTCTGACAGTGCAGCACTCCCTCAGTACTGACCCTCTGACAGTGCGGCACTCCTTCAGTACTGACCCTCTGACAGTGCGGGACTCCCTCAGTACTGACCCTCTGACAGTGCAGCAGTCCCTAAGTACTGACCCTCTAAACAGTGCAGCACTCCCTCAGTACTGACCCTCTGACAGTGCGGCACTCCCTCCGTACTGACCCTCTGACAGTGCGGCACTCCCTCAGTACTGACCCTCTGACAGTGCGGCACTCCCTCAGTACTGACCCTCTGACAGTGCGGCACTCCCTCAGCACTGACCCTCTGACAGTGCGGCACTCCCTCAGTACTGACCCTCTGACAGTGCGGCACTCCCTCAGTACTGCCCCTCTGACAGTGCAGCACTCCCACAGTACTGACCCTCTGACAGTGCGGCACTCCCTCAGTACTGATCCTCTGACAGTGCAGCACATCCTCAATACTGACCCTCTGACAGTGCACACTCCCTCAGTACTGACCCTCTGACAGTGCAGCACTCCCTCAGTACTGACCCTCTGACAGTGCGGCACTCCCACAGTACTGACCCTCTGACAGTGCAGCACTCCCTCAGTACTGACCCTCTGACAGTGCAGCACTCCCTCAGTACTGCCCCTCTGACAGTGCAGCACTCCCACAGTACTGACCCTCTGACAGTGCGGCACTCCCTCAGTACAGATCCTCTGACAGTGCAGCACTCCCTCAGTACTGACCCTCTGACAGTGCGGCACTCCCACAGTACTGACCCTCTGACAGTGCAGCACTCCCTCAGTACTGACCCTCTGACAGTGCAGCACTCCCTCAGTACTGCCCCTCTGACAGTGCAGCACTCCCTCAGTACTGCCCCTCTGACAGTGCAGCACTCCCACAGTACTGACCCTCTGACAGTGCGGCACTCCCTCAGTACAGATCCTCTGACAGTGCAGCACATCCTCAATACTGACCCTCTGACAGTGCGGCACTCCCACAGTACTGACCCTCTGACAGTGCAGCACTCCCTCAGTACTGACCCTCTGACAGTGCAGCACTCCCTCAGTACTGCCCCTCTGACAGTGCAGCACTCCCACAGTACTGACCCTCTGACAGTGCGGCACTCCCTCAGTACAGATCCTCTGACAGTGCAGCACATCCTCAATACTGACCCTCTGACAGTGCAGCATTCCCTCAGTACTGACCCTCTGACAGTGCAGCACTCCCTCAGTACTGACCCTCTGGCAGTGCACCACTTGCTCAGTACTGACCCTCTGACAGTGCAACACTCTCACAGTACTTACCTTCCAACAGTGCAGCACTCCCTCAGTACTGACCCTCCGACAGTGCAGCACTCCCTCAGTACTGAACATCTGACAGTGCAGCACACCCTCAATACTGACCCACTGACAGTGCAGCACTCGCTCAGTACTGAACCTCTGACAATGCATCACTCCCTCAGTGCTGACCCTCCGACAGTGCAGCACTCCCACAGTACTGATCCTCTGACAATGCACCACTCCCTCAGGAGTGACCCCCTGAAGGTCAGCACTCCCTCAGTACTGACCCTCTGACAGGGCAGCAGTCCCTCAGTACTGACCCTCTGAGAGAGTCCCATCCCCTCAGTGCTGACCCTCGGAATGTGCAGCACTCCCTCAGCAACGCTCTTCTGACAGTGCAGCACTCCCTCAGTACTGACCCTCTGACAATGCAGCACTCTACCAGTACTGACCCTCTGACAGTGCATCACTCCTTTAGTACTGATCCTCTGACAGTGCAGCACTCCCTCAGTAACGCCCTTCTGACAGTGCAGCACTCCCTCAGTACTGACACTCGGACAGTGCAGCACACCCTCAATACTGACCCACTGACAGTGCTGCACTCCCTCACTACTGACCCTCTGACAGTGCAGTACTCCCTCAGTACTGACCCTCTGACAGTGCAGCAGTCCCTCAGTACTGACCCTCTGACAGTGCAGGACTCCCTCAGTACTGACCCTCTGACAGTGCAGGACTCCCTCAGTACTGACCCTCTGACAGTGTAGCACTCCCTCAGTACTGACCCTCTGACAGTGCAGCACTCCCTCAGTACTGACCCTCTGACAGTGCAGCACTCCCTCAGTACTGCCCCTCTGACAGTGCAGCACTCCCTCAGTACTGCCCCTCTGACAGTGCAGCACTCCCACAGTACTGACCCTCTGACAGTGCGGCACTCCCTCAGTACAGATCCTCTGACAGTGCAGCACATCCTCAATACTGACCCTCTGACAGTGCGGCACTCCCACAGTACTGACCCTCTGACAGTGCAGCACTCCCTCAGTACTGACCCTCTGACAGTGCAGCACTCCCTCAGTACTGCCCCTCTGACAGTGCAGCACTCCCACAGTACTGACCCTCTGACAGTGCGGCACTCCCTCAGTACAGATCCTCTGACAGTGCAGCACATCCTCAATACTGACCCTCTGACAGTGCAGCACTCCCTCGGTACTGACCCTCTGACAGTGCAGCACTCCCTCAGTACTGACCCTCTGGCAGTGCACCACTTGCTCAGTACTGACCCTCTGACAGTGCAACACTCTCACAGTACTTACCTTCCAACAGTGCAGCACTCCCTCAGTACTGACCCTCCGACAGTGCAGCACTCCCTCAGTACTGAACATCTGACAGTGCAGCACACCCTCAATACTGACCCACTGACAGTGCAGCACTCGCTCAGTACTGAACCTCTGACAATGCATCACTCCCTCAGTGCTGACCCTCCGACAGTGCAGCACTCCCACAGTACTGATCCTCTGACAATGCACCACTCCCTCAGGAGTGACCCCCTGAAGGTCAGCACTCCCTCAGTACTGACCCTCTGACAGGGCAGCAGTCCCTCAGTACTGACCCTCTGAGAGAGTCCCATCCCCTCAGTGCTGACCCTCGGAATGTGCAGCACTCCCTCAGCAACGCTCTTCTGACAGTGCAGCACTCCCTCAGTACTGACCCTCTGACAATGCAGCACTCTACCAGTACTGACCCTCTGACAGTGCATCACTCCTTTAGTACTGATCCTCTGACAGTGCAGCACTCCCTCAGTAACGCCCTTCTGACAGTGCAGCACTCCCTCAGTACTGACACTCGGACAGTGCAGCACACCCTCAATACTGACCCACTGACAGTGCTGCACTCCCTCAGTACTGAACCTCTGACAATGCAGCACTCCCTCAGTACTGCCTCTCTGACAGTGCAGCACTCCCTCACTACTGACCCTCTGACAGTGCAGTACTCCCTCAGTACTGACCCTCTGACAGTGCAGCAGTCCCTCAGTACTGACCCTCTGACAGTGCAGGACTCCCTCAGTACTGACCCTCTGACAGTGTAGCACTCCCTCAGTACTGACCCTCTGACAGTGCAGCACTCCCTCAGTACTGACCCTCTGACAGTGCGGCACTTCCTCAGTATTGACCCTCTGACAGTGCGGCACTTCCTCAGTACTGACTGTCATAATATCCACTCATGTATATAATGAGATGCAGACAGGCAGTGATTGACACACAGGATGACCAATGAACACACAACACAGAACAACCAATCACCAGACAGGACACCGCCACTATAAAGCCCACAGGGCATTCAGACTCTCCCTCTCTCAGGACCCAGCTATTGAGACAGTCAGAGTGCACAAGCTAGTGAGCACGATTACCATGCGGTAGCTAGTAAGTCTGGTCAAGCCAGTAAGAGGTCATCAGTTGGATTAGTAGAGTGTCAACCCACAGCTGAACATGTACAGCAGTCCATAGTTAATTAAAACAGTGCTGGATCATCTCCTGTGTCAGACGTTTGTTTCTAGCTTCCCTGCATCCAGTTGCAGTCAACATCGAACCAACCTGTCTAACACATCATGGTACCAGAGTGTTATTAAACCTGCCGAACCTACCTCGAGTGAATCTGCCATCCAGTGAAATGGAAAACATCCATCCTCCTCCGCAGCTCCACATCTCCGGCAACCTCGCCGCCAATTGGAAAATCTTCAAGCAAAAGTTCCTCCTGTATGTCGAGGCCTCCAACCTCGAGGCAGCATCGGATGCCAGGAAGATTGTGCTATTTCTCTCGACCGCGGGGGATCACGCCATCCATATCTACAACTCGCTTCCGTTTGCCGATGGCGTAGACAAGACGAAGTTCAAAACAGTTCTGCTGAAATTTGACAGCAACTGCGACATTGAAGTGAATGAGCTTTGAATGGCACATCTTCCAACACAGGCTTCAGGGTAAGGATGAACCTTTTCAGTCCTTCCTGACCCATCTCCGCATCCTAGAGCAGTCATGTAATTATGGCTCGACAGCTGATTCCATGATCTGGTATTAGATCGTTTTCGGGGTCCACTCCAATTCCCTGTGGCAGCAGCTCCTCAAAATCAAACAGCTGAGCCTCTCCATCGCTATCGAGATGTGCGTAGTCCATGAGCATGCCAAGAATCGTTACTCCCACATCAGGGCGGCAGAAACTGCAAAACTGGCGTCACATGAGGCAGAACGGGTGCAGGCCATTGCAAAAATGCAAGGCCTGAGTATCGAGGAGAGTGGCCATTTTGCGCGCTTTTCCCGGGTCCCTACGCATGCGCGCCATGACCGGGTGGACGACGAGGCTGAAAACCCTAATGTGCAGGTGCGTATGTCGGCCGACCGCACTGCGCATGCACGTTGGCGCATGGAACGCATTGACGTCAGCGTTATGACGTGTCCAAATTGTGGCTCCACCCATTTAAAGCGGCAATGTCCAGCCAAAGGACGGCGATGCCTACAGTGTGGGAAGCCTGGCCATTACGTGGCCTGCTTCAGGTCCGCTCCACCGATTATCAGCCAGCGATCCCAGATACGGTGCAGAAGTGTCTGCGGTACAACAAGACATGCAGGATTCTGATCCCGACAGCCCAACAGACCCCTATGCTGACTGCCTCGAGTCTTCATATCGGGTGGGCATCATAACCACAGGCGAGCTGGTCTCCACTGCACCTGCAACCCACCTTTCGATCCTCAGTGTGGATCCCAACGACGAGTGGTGTGCTATCCTCACAGTCAATCAGGCTCGCATCCAATTTAAACGGCGCGTCTGCGAACCTCATATCACAGTGAGATCTCGACAGCATCCATGACCAACCAAGCATTCTTCCACCAGCCTGGCAACTCCTTGACTACAATGGCAATGCCATAGCTGCCAGTGGATCGTGTCAGCTAGGGGTATCTCACAAGACAATCAAGGCAACATTACGATTTGAGATCGTCCGGCCTGACAGGGCATCCCTGCTCGGTACTCGCGCCTGCAAGCTCCTGAATCTGGTCCAGCGAGTCCACACTATGTCCTCGACACCGGCGACTAACTCGCCCGATGTGAATCTCCAGGCCGAGATAGATGACATTCTCATGCAATACCACAACGTGTTTGATGGAATGGGCACGCTCCCATATCGCTACAAAGTTTTGCTCAAGTCGAACGCCATCCCAGTGATCCATGCAACACGCCGGGTGCCGGCTCCTCTCAAGGATTGTCTGAAAAAGCAGCTGCAAGACCTCCAAGACCAGGGCATCATCTCAAAGGTCAAGGAACCAACAGACTGGGTCAGCTCCATGGTCTGCATCAAGCAGCTCTCTGGTGAACTTCGTATTTGCATTGATCCCAAAGACCTGAACCGCAACATCATGCGAGAGCACTACCCGATCCCAAAGCGTGAAGAGTTAACCAGTGAGATGGCTCATGCCAAATTCTTCACCAAGCTGGATGCCTCCCGTGGCTTCTGGCAAATACAGCTGGATGTGTCCAGTCGGAAGCTATGCACGTTTAACACTCCATTCGGCCGCTATTGCTACAACCGCATGCTATTCAGTATCATATCAGCTTCCGAAGTATTTCATCGCATTATGGAGCAAATGATGGAGGGCATTGAGGGGGTGCGAGTCTATGTGGACGACATGACCATCTGGTCCACAATGTCTGAGGATCACATTGCCCGCCTCAAACAGGTCTTCCAGCGGAGTCATGAAAATGGCCTCCAGCTTAACAGGGCCAAATGCTCATTCGGTCAATCCGCAATCAAGTTTCTGAGTGACCACATTTCACAGCAGGGTGTGCAACCTGATGCCGACAAGGTGCTGGCGATCAACGCCATGAAGATCCCGGAGGACAAGAAGGCGGTCCTCCGCTTCCTCAGGATTGTAAATTTTCTCGGGAAATTCATTCCTAATTTGGCAGCCCACACCACGGCCCTCTGGCATCTCGTAAAGAAGTCAACAGTGTTCCAGTGGCTGCCCGCACATGAAAAGGAGTGGCTCGAGCTAAAGGCGAAGCTCACCACAGCCCCAGTACTGGCGTTCTTTGACCCAACCAGGGTCATCAAGATATGTACTGGCGCTAGCCAGGACGGCATTGGGGTGGTGCTCCTCCAGCAAGACAACTCCTCGTCGTGGGCTCCAATGGCATATGCCTTCAGGGCCATGACGCCGACCGAGGAACGGTATGCCCAGATCGAAAAGGAGTGCTTGGGTCTCCTGACAGGAATAGTCAGGTTTCATGATTACGTATACGGCCTGCCAAAGTTCACGTTGGAATCAGACCACAGGCCTTTGTCCACATAATCCAGAAGGATTTAAATGACATGACACCTCAGCTACAGCAAATTCTTCTTCGTCTCCGCCAATATGACTTCGGCCTCGTCTACACACCGGGTAAGGAGCTGATCAACGCGGATGCCCTATCCCGATCCATCACCACGCCATGTGAACAGGGCAACTTCATCTGCCACATAGAGGCACAGGTGCAGTTGTGTGCCAGCAACCTACCAGCCACTGATGAATGAGTGGTCCAAATATGTGAAGAAACTGCCAAGGATCCTCTACTGCAGCGCGTGATGCAACACCTCCGCCATGGCTGGCAAAAGGGGCAATATTCCCAGTTCTTTAACATTAAGGACGAGTTAACGGTCATTGAGGGAATCCTTCTTAAACTGGACAGGATCGTCATTCCTCAAAGCATGCGAGCTATGGTGCTCGGACAGATCTATGAGGGTCACCTTGGGGTCGAAAAATGTCGTCACAGAGCTCGGGAGGCAGTTTATTGGCCGGACATCAACCAAGACACTGCCAACATGGTCCTCAACTGCCCAACCTGCCAGAAGTTTCAATCAGCTCAGCCCAAGGAAACACTGCAACAGCACGAGATTGTGACCTCTCTGTGGTCTAAAGTGGGGGTAGACCTCTTTCATGCCAATGGGCGTGATTACGTGCTCTTGGTCGACTACTTCTCCAGTTGCCCGGAAGTGGTGAAACTGTCGGACTTCACGTCTAGGTCCGTCATCAAAGCCTGCAAAGAGACATTTGCCAGGCATGGGATACCACTCATAGTAATGAGTGACAACGGTCCATGTTTCTACAGCCAGGAGTGGTCCAATTTTGCACGGTCCTACAACTTCAGGCACATCACCTCCAGTCCATATTACCCGTGATCAAACGGGAAGGCCGAGAAAAGGGTCCATATTGTCAAGCGGTTGTTGTGCAAGGCTGCAGACTCAGCCTCCGATTTCAACTTGGTGCTGCTGGCTTACAGGGCAACCCCTCTGTCGACTGGTTTGTCTCCGGCGCAGATGCTCATGAACAGCAACCTGAGGATGACTGTTCCAGCCATCCATGTTCCAGACCTTGACCACCTCACGGTGCTGCAAAAAGTGCAGCAATCCAGGGACCAGCAGAAGATCACGTATGATGCTCATGCCACGGATCTGCCTGCGCTGGCTCCAGCAGATGTTGTTCGCGTCCAGTTGCTTGAGGGAGGTTGGTCGGCCCCAGCTGTTGTTGTCAGGACGGCCGCCCCAAGGTCTTTCATTGTTCAAATGGCTGACGGCTCCATCCTCCGGCGCAACAGGAGGGCGCTGGGGAGAGTTCCCCGTCCACCGCCTAACCGCATTGCTCCGCCGGTTATCAGGCTTCCTCCGGACATCTCCTGCCATGAGGCCACCGATCTGCCAGCGATCCTGCCTGTCCACGATACCGCCGCAATGCCAGCAATCCCGCCTGTCCAAGTGCCGGCGTCTCCTACTCCACCTCTGCGGCGATCGACTAGAATTCGTCGCCCGCCTCAAAGACTGAATCGGTAGACATTAGTCTTGTAAATTTTGTTCAGTTTGCTCTGTATCTGCACGATAGACACCTTCCAATGTACATATGTTCGTTAACTCACCACTTGTACATAGTCAGGCATGCATATACCTTCAAGTTCCAAAACTTATTTTTAAAAAAAGGAGAGATGTCATAATATCCACTCATGTATATAATGAGATGCAGACAGGCAGTGATTGACACACGGGATGACCAATGAACACACAACACAGAACAACCAATCACCAGACAGGACACCACCACAATAAAGCCCACAGGGCATTAAGACTCTCCCTCTCGCAGGACCCAGATACTGAGACAGTCAGAGTGCACAAGTTAGTGAGCACTATTACCATGCGGTAGCTAGTAAGTCTGGTCAAGCCAGTAAGAGGTCATCAGTTGGATTAGTAGTGTGTCAACCCACAGCTGAACATGTACAGCAGTCCACTAGTTAAATAAAACAGTGCTGGATCATCTCCTGTGTCAGACGTTTGTTTCTATCTTCCCTGCATCCAGTTGACGTCCACGTCGAACCAACCTGCCTAACACATCACTGACCCCCTGACAGTGCAGCAAGCCCTCAATACTGGATCGGAAGTGTTTGCCTGGATTCTTTGCAATGGATCTTAAACGCATAACCCCCTGACTTAGAGGTGACAGAGCCACCGACTGACCAGCTGTCACCAGGTTACAGACTCTAACTATAATTTAGACCCCTGAGACTGGGGCTCCTCTCCGCCCCATTCCAGTGGGCCAATCCCTTGCTGATCAGAACGCCACAGAGACTGCAGTAAAAATGTGCCGAGAATGGTAGTGACCTCACTAATCCACAAGATGGGAGTGTTTCCTTCTTCCATGTGTATTAGTGAAGGGACGATCTAAAGAGTCTGATTTCCTAATGAGGAAAGATGTTTGATGGAGATGCTGTGAATTTATGTTTTTATTTTGATGAGTGTTATTCCCCCCGGGCTGTAAACCACACTCTAACATCAGACCCTGTGGATAGAACCTTATGGCGCTGCCAGCATTGGGCTGCTGGCAGGTCATGGCCCGGGGACCCAAACCAGCTTCTCAGCATCAGACCCTGTGGATGGAACCTTCTGGCGCTGCCAGTATTGGGCTGCTGGCAGGCCATGGCCCGGGGACCCAAACCAGCTTCTCAGCATCAGGTTGAAATATCGGAATTCTGTTCTCGGGACTCTCAAGGTGGCTGAGCTTCCCAATAAAAAATGTTGGGAGGCACCTTTTGCATCAATTAGCATCTCATGCTAATGAGACAGCACGGGGCAGCACGGTAGCATTGTGGATAGCACAACCGCTTCACAGCTCCAGGGTCCCAGGTTCAATTCCGGCTTGGGTCACTGTCTGTGCGGAGTCTGCACATCCTCCCCGTGTGTGCGTGGGTTTCGTCTGGGTGCTCCGGTTTCCTCCCACAGTCCAAAGATGTGCAGGTTAGGTGGATTGGCCATGATAAATTGCCCTTAGTGTCCAAAATTGCCCTTAGTGTTGGGTGGGGTTGCTGGGTTATGGGGATGGGGTGGAGCTGTTGACCTTGGGTGGGGTGCTCTTTCCAGGAGCCGGCGCGGACTCGATGGGCCGAGTGGCCTCCTTCTGCACTGTAAATTCTATGCACGCTGATTAAAAGGCCAACGTGCTGAAATCAAATTTTCCCCCAAATGATGTTTCCTGCCTGCAAAAATTAGCTCACTTTTGCCACGATATATATACCTGGCGAGCTTTGATCCTCCATGACTTTGAGGTTAGGAGCTGCTGCTTTCACATTTTTGGCGACTGAGCATAACTTCACTCATATCGGGTACTGGTAGCAGAAACTGCGTCATTGCTGAGAGGGCACCCCCACAGTGGAAGAATGGGGCGGAGTCTGGACCAGATGGCAGGTTAAAGCGAGGGCGGACTCCGTTCTGGTGCCCTTTAAATATGGATCCTGGGCCTTTGGGCCCATGAAGTAAGTGCACGGAGGGTGCCTTCCTACCCGCTCCCACCATGAGATTCGCCATGCTCTGCATGGATGCATAAAAAATGTGCTGATCAGTGCAATATAATGTGTGTTCAACCGCCCTGCACCCCCAGTGGAATCACCCACACCTCAGTGCCCTTCACTGAACTTCAGAGCAGAGGATTTCACAGATGGTGGGATACGCAGGCTCAGTAATTATGTTACTCTAGTACAAATCCACAGAAATTTGGTTGAATCTTAACTACCATCTGAAATGGCCTCATGTGTCATCCAATTATATTTAGGAAAGCGTCACTCCATCACCACCTCCTCATCGACATTAGGAATGTGCAGTAAATTGTGGCCTTGCCAGTGATGCCTGTAATTGTGTGAATGAATAAATCAAAGACAGCAAGTCTCCCGGCATTATCCCAACTTCCTATGATCCAGCAGTGTGACATTTTTCCATCTGACACACCATGCCAGTCTGGATTCAATGGGCTGAATTGCCTCCTTCTGTAGTGTCATGACTCTACAATGACACTATGACCATCTATCCTAATGAACAGCACTGAGAATCAATGTTTCATTAGGGAGCTTGGATTCCAGGACTTAATGCTCTTCAGATAGAATCTGAATTAGTATCGATCTTGCTTAAAATTGAACTGAAATCCAAGGGCCAGAATCCCTCCCAAGTCCAAACTCCATTTTTCTTCCATTTGTGATGCCACCTTTCTCTCCTCACCCCCCCCCCCCCCCACCCCCCTCCCCCCCCCCCCCCCCCCCCCCAACTCCTCATAAATGGTGTGGAGTTATGGTTAACCCATTTGTACCAGGCAGAAGGGAGAAAACTGAGGGCGAGTATATGCAGGAAGGACGGGTGGCTGCTGGTGAGCAAAGTCATCGAGATACAAGACGTGGTTGATTTTGGCAAATAAATTTCAACAGAGACAAAGGTGAGATATTATGTCTTGCAAAGATAAATAAAGTCACAAAATTACTTGGAAAATAAAAATCTAAATATGGTGATCAGAGAAATCTGAGAGTATCGGTCCCTAGATTCTACATTAGTGGTGTTCCTTTCTCAGGCTCCTTTTCCAGGCCTCCTACTGCCATTGTGTGTCCTTTCAATCAGGAGGTTCTGCCAAGTAGGTTTCTTCTGAGCAAGAGTCTCCCAAATGTTTACATCTATGTTGCATTTCTTGAGGGAAGCCTTCAGGGTGTTTTGGAAGAAACTCCTTCTCCCTCCTCTTGTTTGGGAGCCTTCCTTGAGCTGGGCAAAGAAGATTTGTTTTGGCAGTCAAGACTTTGATATCCTAAACACTTGGCCCTCCCAGTTGATGTTATAACTGGATGGGAATATCCCAGAGTAGAGCCCTGGCTCAAAAGCGCATAACATTTATGTGTAGTGTGGCCCCTTTAAGGGGGTGGGGTCCACAGGCTTCGTGACTTTCTCAGGGCCAATCATGTGGGAGTATATGAATTTCAGCCAATAGAAAGTTTCTGCAGGGCCCTGGGAGCAGGACATCGGGCAGTGTGGAACAGGGACCTGAAGTGTTAAGACCAATGGCATACGACACATGAGGACAGTCCCCTACCACCCAAGATTGGATTTGATTATAATACAATACACCTTCACCCCCCCCCCCCCCCCCTTAGGTTAATAATTACACACGGGTGTTAGGATTAACACAGATTACAAAGTACATCTTAATCTACAATGGTCTCACTAACACAAAGTCCCTTTTAAGTATACAAGATGACTATGGTCAAATACACTCCACCCCCAAGTAAATGTTTGAGGTGTCTCCTCAGAATTCTGCAAGATGATTGTCACATGGAGTTTACAAACTCCACTCCCAATAACATGCTTTAAAATATTCTCTCATAATAATGCTTTTCCTTAATGATTTGCATTCCAAAATCCAGTCCAAGTTTTACAAATGACTCTTTTAACCCTAGCTTCTTTTAACAGCAAATCCAATCCAGGATTTTACACCAACTCCTTTTGGGTTTCCTTTGTCTTAACTGCTTTTTCACAAGCTCTGAGATACATAGTTATTTCAACTCATTTTCCACAGACTATATAGTAAAATCTCACAAACCTATAAATCACTTCAGATATATTTCTGGCCTCTCATGACCCAATGTCTTTTCAACTTCCTGTGATTTTACTGAACAGTTCTCTGTCCTAGTATCATTAACCTCAGACATCCTGGGAAGTTTCCTTCATTTTACTAGTTTGCTTAACAAGCTGCTCTTCAGATCTCTGCACTTGTTTACTTAACCATTATTTCAGGGTATGACTTTTCTTTTAGCAAAACTGAGAGAGAAGTTCCCTCTCTAGCCTTCTGAACCGACTGCTCCCAGGAGAGCTGTGGGAGCTTCCATTTTACTCACTACCTATCTCCAACTACAATCAAATTAGCTAAACTAAAACTTAAAAGCTTCCCTACCTTGCAAGGCCCAAGTTGCTAAGCAATGGCCACAAGCTTATGACTTTTATTTATTCTTCACTCTGTAGTCCTCTCTCATCACAATAAAAACACCGGTGGAATTAATGAACCCCCGCACATACGAACACCTTTGTCCAGCATGATAGGTTTTACCCTTCCAGGCACAGAAACATTAAATTAAACCCACTTAAAACTATACCTTATTTCTAATGTTTACCAATTAAAATATAAATACCTCAAAACTACCTTTGTTTTCCTAACAGAAGCAATATGCAGGGTTATGTGGAAATGGTGTTCATTTGGTGAGCCAGCATCGGCAAGATGGACCTTCTGCGTAGTAATGATTCTGTGGTAAACACTGAGAGTTTGTTCCAACATCCGGCAATGACTGGATATTGACTTAGGGTTGTTACTGGTAAAATGAAGGACAAGAGTTAGTGATTATGTTACTGGACTAGTAATCCAGGTGAGGCCTGGATCTGGAGACTTAAACACCCTTCCTAATTGCTGTACCTGCATGCTAACTTTATGTGTTCCTTGTAGGGCGACAGTAGCACAGTGGTTAGCACAGTTGCTTCATAGCTCCAGGGTCCCAGGTTCGATTCCCGGCTTGGGTCACTGTCTGTGTAGCGTCTGCATGTTCTCCCCGTGTGTGCGTGGGTTTCCTCCTGGTGTTTCCTTCCACAGTCCAATGATGCGCATGTTTGGTGGATTGGCCATGATAAATTGCCCTTAGTGTCCAAAAAGGTTAGATGGGGTTACGGGGATAGAGTGGAGGTGTGAGCTTAGAAAGGAAAGTGATCTTTCCATGGGCCTGGGCAGGCTCGATGGGCCGAATGGCCTCCTTCTGCACTGTAAATTCTACCTATCTTCTATCTTGTATGAGTTCACACAAATCCCTCTGAATATTAACATTTCATATTTTCTCCCCATTAAGAAGTATTCTGCGGGAAGGGTCGGAAAATATTGGCCATTAACTTCTTTTCTCTCTTCAGAGATACTGCCAGACCTGCTGGTAGTTTCCAGCTATTCCTGATTTTTGTTCCCATTAGGTCCCTGATCTTACACATTGACTGGCACTTCTGCAGATTGAAAGCTTTCACTTCGGGTCATCTGTTGATGGAGCATATACATTCAATAATCCCAGGTTTTAAAATGGATAATTGAGGAATAGTCCATGCTTAAATTACAAGCTTCAAATGGAGAAACAGTTTGATTGCTTGGGCTCATCTAAGATTGATGGTTCATTTCAAACGTCTTTCCTATTCAGTTGCTGCACACAAGATGCCTGAGGCAAGAAATGTGCGAAAATCGTGGGACAACAGATTAAGAGTTTCTGACAAGAGAATGAGATGATTAATAGATGTTGACACCAAGATATGCATCCAGGTGCTAAATGTAAGTGAGGATGACGGCGTTAAATAATTTGCAGGCGAGTTTTACTGTGGATAATTGGGCTGTTCTGCTTATTTGAAGGGGCTGTTGCCAAAAGGTGTTTACGCTGTGAAAGATTGTACAATTGTGGAGGCGGGGGGGGGGGGGGGGGGGGGCAGAATGGTTCCATTGTTAATTATTCACAGAGAGTTTCAGACATTGCTTCAGCCAAAGACTGACGCAGCATTGGGACACTCACCTCAGGACATTTAATAATTTTATAAGTCTGAATATGTTTTTCCCGCTTTGTATAAATCATTTGGATTAGGCTACAGTTTTTGCATTGCACCTTCAAAAGCGCATTCTCAGGGGGCAGCAATTATTCACTGACTATTATGGACTGATTTTATCTGTTGGGGAAAGTCAAGTTGCCACATGCAAAGGGGTGGAGATTAATCATAAGACCATAAGACATAGGAGTGGAAGTAAGGCCATTCGGCCCATCGAGTCCACTCCGCCATTCAATCATGGCTGATGGGCATTTCAACTCCACCTACCAGCATTCTCCCCGTAGCCCTTAATTGCTCGCGACATCAAGAATTTATCTATCTCTGCCTTGAAGCCATTTAGCGTACCGGCCTCCACTGCACTTATCACATTGAGGATAACCCGCAAGGCGTTGCAGGAGTGCTCAGGAGCACAGATACAGTTTGGAGGCCATTCAGCCCCTTAAGCCTGTTTCACCATTCAATGAGATCATGGTTGGTGAGCGGCCTTTGCCCCATATCTCTAAAGACCTTTGGTTAAATGGCGCTGAAAAGAGAGGCATGTTGCTAAAGTTTTTCACTTTGCACTCATCAGGGCAAACACAAAAATGCCAATTTTCAAGTGATCACAATTTATACAATAGGAGAAAAAGGTGTTGATTGGTTGGCAACTTGACACGATTGGCTAAACAGTTGCCATGGAGAAAGCAATGGGGAACTATAGGTTCCCGAAGATCCTGGATAATTCAAAAAGGGCACAAGGTTTGAACATATTCCTTTTGTTTTCAGAGAACATGTCCCTATGTTTGAATGTCTGTCGCTTCTAACAAGTGTAAATGAATCACATGTACTGATTATCTTACATTGATTGTTAGTATTGCTGTTAACGCATTCAGGATTGATGTTTAATCTTTGCTGAACAAAAATCTATCAATCTCAGGTTTAAAATTGACAATTGATAATTTCTGTTTGTGAAAGAGAGTTCCAACATCTACCACCTTTTGTGTGTTTTTTTATTTCACGCATTAAAGATCCGGTTCTAATTTTTTGTCAATGCTCTCTAGTGCTAGACTCTCCAACCAGTGGATATAGTTTCTCCCTGTCCACCCAATCTGTCCTGTTTAATAGCTTGAAAAATTTGATCAAATTACCCCTTAACTGTCTAAATTCCAGGGAATAGTATCCTAGTTTGTGTGAATCTCCTTTTGCTATTTAACCCTTGGATTCCAGGTTTCATTTTGGTAACTCTACACTGCGCTCCTCAAAGGCAAATCTATCCCTCTTAAAATGCGGTGCCCATAACTGCTCACTGAAACTCCAGATGTAGTATTACCAAAGCTGGCTAGGATACTGGACCAAAACCATAGTATTTTGGTTTATTTGTAAGATTGTGCAGAAAGAATGATTCACTCCAGGAGTGATTACATGAAAAAATTGGGCTTTGGTATTTCTTTTAAAAAAAATAATTTTTATTGAAAATTTTTTGAATTTATACAACAACATCAAACCATACTAAAATACCAACAATAACAATAATGACAACAATCATGATCCTTCGCCCCTCCTCAATGAACAACCCAACATATTAACAACAACTTAAATTAACACAATGTTAAGTAACATAACTGTAGCGAAAAAAAAGAAAGAAACTATAATGAGGAACACCCTCCCTTGCCCCCTCCCCCCCCCCCCCCCCCCCCCCTGGGTTGCTGCTGCTATTGACCAAGATACCTATCTTTGAGCCAGGAAGTCCAGAAAAGGCTGCCACCGTTTATAGAACCCTTGTACTGATCCTCTCAGGGCAAACTTGACCCTTTCCAGCTTTATAAATCCCGCATGTCACTGATCCAGGTCTCCACACTTGGGGGCCTCACATCCTTCCACTGCAGCAAGATCCTCCGCCGGGCTACTAGGGACGCAAAGGCCAGGACACCGGCCTCTTTCGCCTCCTGCACTCCCGGCTCCACCGCAACTCCGAAAATCGCGAGTCCCCACCCTGGTTTGACCCTGGATCCAACCCCAGAACATATGGGCATGATTCGCTGGACTCCCCGAACATCTGGTGCACTTGTCCTCACCCCCAAAGAACCTACTCATCCTAGTCCCGGACATGTGGGCCCGGTGCAGCACCTTAAATTGGATGAGACTAAGCCTCGCACATGAAAAGTTAGAGTTGACTCTCTCCAAGGCATCCGCCCAAGTACCGTCCTCTATCTGCTCCCCAAGTTCCCCCTCCCATGTAGCCTTCAGCTCCTCCACTGACAACTCCTCCACCTCCTGCATTACCTTATAGATGTCAGACACCTTCCCCTCTCCGACCCACACCCCCGAAAGCACTCTGTCCATCGTCCCCCGCGAGGGCAGCAAAAGGAATCCCTCTACCTGTCGCCTAGCAAACGCCTTTACCTGCAAGTATCTGAACATGTTCCCTTGGGGAAGCCCAAATTTATCTTCCAGTTCCCCCAGGCCTGCAAACCTGCCACCAATAAACAGGTCCCTCAATTTACTGATGCCCACCCTTTGCCACCCCCTAAATCCCCCATCCTTGTTCCCCGGGATGAACCGATGATTGCCACCCAATGGAGCCTCCATCGAGCCCCCTGTTTCCCCCCGATGCCGTCTCCACTGTCCCCAGATTCTTAGGGTCGCCGCCACCACCGGGCTCATGGTATACCTCTTAGGGGAGAGCGGCAACGGCGCCGTTACCATGGCACCCAGGCTCGTACCTCTACATGACGCCATCTCCATTCTTTTCCACGCTGCCCCTCCCCCCTGCATCACCCATTTACGCACCATTGACACATTGGCCGCCCAATAGTACCCCAAAAGGTTGGGCAGAACCAGCCCGCCTCTATCCCTCCCTCGCTCCAGGAAAACCCTCTTCACTCTTGGAGTCCCATGTGCCCACACAAAGCTCAAAATACTGCTAGTCACTCTCCTAAAGAAGGCCCTGGGGATGAAGATGGGCAGGCACTGAAAGAGGAACAAGAACCTCGGAAGCACCGTCATTTTGACAGACTGCACCCTCCCCGCCAATGACAATGGCAGCATGTCCCACCTCTTGAACTCCTCCTCCATCTGATCTACAAGCTTGGTGAAATTATGTTTGTGAAGAGTCCCCCAGTCCCTGGTCACCTGCACCCCCAGGTACCTAAAACTCTCCCCTGCCCGCCTAAGCGGGAGCCTACCAATTCCTTCCTCCTGGTCTCCAGGGTGCACCACAAACACCTCACTCTTGCCTAAATTTAGTTTATAGCCTGAAAAAGTCCCAAACTCAGCTAGCAGCTCCATCACCCCCGGTATCCCTCCCACCGGGTCCGCCACATACAGTAACAGGTCATCGGCATACAACAACACCCTATGTTCCTCCCCACCTCGCACCAAACCTCTCCACCTCTCTGAATCCCTCAACACCATCGCCAGCAGCTCGATTGCTAGTGCAAACAACAAGGGGGACAGGGGGCAACCCTGCCTGATCCCTCGGTAAAGCCGGAAGTACTCCGACCTCCTCCCATTCGTGGCCACACACGCCATCGGGGCCTCATATAGCAGCCTCACCCATCTAATAAACCCTTCACCAAATCCAAACCTCCCCAACACCTCCCATAAGTACCCCCACTCCACTCTATCGAAGGCCTTCTCCACATCCAGCGCCACCACTATCTCAGCCTCCCCCTCAATCGCCGGCATCATGATGACATTCAACAATCTCCACACATTCGTGTTCAGCTGCCTTCCCTTTACAAACCCTGTCTGGTCCTCGTGTACAACCCCTGGCACACAGTCCTCTATCCTGGTGGCCAGGACTTTTGCCAGCACCTTGGCATCTACGGTGAGGAGAGATATGGGCCTGTATGAACCACACTGCTGGGGGTCCTTGTCCCTCTTTAAGATTAACGAGACCAGCGCCCGCGACATCGTCGGGGGCAAAGTCCCCCCTTCCCACGCTTCATTCAGTGTCCGCACCAGCAAGGGGCCCACTAGGTCCACAAACTTTTTATAAAATTCCACCGGGAACCCATCCAGCCCAGGTGCCTTCCCTGACTGCAGCTGCCCGATCCCCTTAACTAGCTCCTCCAGCTCAATCGGCGCCCCCAACCCCTCCAACTGCTCCTCCTGCACCTTCGGGAAAGAAAGCCCGTCGAGAAACCTCTCCATTCCCCTCCTCTCCACCGTTGGCTCCGACCGGTACAGTTCCCCGTAAAAGTCCTTGAAGACCTCATTCACCTCTATCCCCTTCCGCACCACATTCCCACTCTTGTCACTCCAGCAATTTCCTTAGCCGCATCCCGCTTGCGGAGCTGATGAGCCAGCATCCTACTCGCCTTTTCACCATGTTCGTACACTGCCCCTTGTGCCTTCCTCCACTGTGCCTCCGCCTTTCTAGTGGTCAGCAAATCAAATTTAGCCTGCAGGCTGCGCCTCTCCCCCAACAGTCCCTCCTCTGGTGCCTCTATGTACCTCCTGTCTACTTCCAGCATCTTTCCCACCAGTTTATCCCTCTCACTCCTCTCGCTCCTCTCCCTGTGTGCCCGGATGGATATCAGCTCCCCACGAATCACTGCCTTCAGGGCTTCCCAGACCACCCCCACCTGAACCTCCCCCGTATCATTCACCTCAAGGTACCCCTCAATACTTGCCCGGACCCTCCTACACACCTCCTCCTCCGCCAACAACCCCACATCCAACCACTACAAGGGCGCTGGTACCGCACCTCCCCCATCTCCAACTCTATCCAATGGGAGCGTGGTCGGAGATTGCAATGGCCGAATATTCAGCATCCTCCACTTTCGGAATCAGTCCCCTACTCACCACAAAGACGTCTATCCGAGAGTAGACCCTATGTACGTGGGAGAAGGAAGAGTACCCCCGTGCCCTCGGCCTCACAAACCTCCATGGATCCACCCCACCGATCTGGTCCATAAACCCTCTCAGTACCTTGGCCGCCGCCGGCCTCCTACCCGTCCTAGAGCTGGACTGATCCAGTGAAGGATCCAACACCGTATTGAAGTCCCCCCCCCCATGATCAGACCTCCCGCCTCCAGATCCGGGACCCGTCCCAACATACGCCTCATAAAGCCCGCATCGTCCCAATTTGGGGCATACACACTAGCAAGTACCACCTTCTCTCCTTGTAGCCTTCCCCTAACCATAACATACCTAACCCCCTTATCCGTCACCACCTCCGATGCCTCAAACGACACATTTTCCCCCACCAGAATCGCCACTCCCCGGTTCTTCACATTCAACCCAGAGTGGAAAACCTGCCCCACCCATCCCTTCCTCAGACGGACCTGGTCCGCCACCCTCAGGTGGGTCTCCTGAAGCATTGCCACATCTGCCTTTAGCCCCCTCAGATGAGCAAGTACCCTCGACCGCTTCACCGGCCCATTCAATCCTCTCGCATTCCAGGTGACCAACCGGATCAGAGGGCGTCCCGCCCCCCCTTCCCGTCGACTAGCCATAGCCCGCCGACTGCCCGCCCCAGGCCAGCACCCCCCACCGGACCCAGTCCCCACAGCGACAACACCTCACCTCTGTCCCCCCAGCCCCACCAGCTCCTTCCTGACCCTATCAGCAGCAACCTGGTATTCCCCTTTCCCCCCTCCCTCCCCCCCCCCCCAGGCTAGGAACCCTCCTAGCCGCGAACCGTCCTCCATTGTACTTCCGTGGGTCAGCTAACTTCTGCTGACCCCGGAAACTCCCGCCAATAACCCGACCCCTCCCAAAGTGGGATCATCCCCCATCCTATCCCTCCTCCAGGCACCGCTCCAGTGCGGGGAAGAACCAGTTAAGGCCCCGCCTCCCCCCGTCATCGTCTCCACCCCCCAGCCCCGCAGCGCGGGAAACCAGAGGCAAGCCCGCGCTTTCGCACTGCCCCACCACACCCTTCTGACGCAGCTCCCAAATACCAGCCCCACGCCATACCCCCAACCCGACATAGAATACAACAAACCCCCCCAACCCTCCCCGCAAGATACAAAACTCAAACAATGCCCCACAGCAAAAAAACAGAACAACACCCCCATAAATAACCATATCAAAATTGCAAAAGTACAGAAAAAGAGAACACAGCAAAAGCAGAAACCAGCAATAAAGTATTACAACTGACCCCGCAACCCCCAACCCCTAGTTCAAGTCCAGTTTCTCCGTCCGCACGAAGGCCCACGCCTCCTCTGGGGAATCGAAATAATAATGCCGGTCCAAATAAGTTACCCACAGGCGCGCAGGCTGCAACATTCCGAACTTTATCTTCTTCTTGTAAAGCACCTCTTTCGTCCGATTAAACCCGGACCGCCGCTTAGCCACCTCCGCACTCCAATCCTGGTAGATCCGTACTACCCCATTCTCCCAGTTGCTGCTCTTCACCTTCTTGGACCAGCGCAGCAAACACTACCGATCACTGAACCGGTGGAACCTCAACAGCACCGCACCCGGGGGTTCATTCTCCTTAGGTACCCTGTGGGCTCCCTCCAGCTCCAGGGGCAAATGGAAAGACCCGGCCCCCACTAGCGAGTTCAGCATCGTAGCCACGTAAGTTGTCAGGTCCGACCCCTCCAGCCCCTCCACAAGGCCCAAGATCCGCAGATTTTCCCATCTCATGCGGTGATCAAGCTCCTCGAAGTGGTCCTGCCACTTCCTGTGGAGTGCCTCGTGCCCCTCCACCTTACTCACGAGGACCACGGCCTCTGACTCTCGTTCAGTGGCCTGCATCTGCAATGCCTTGATGGCAGCACCCTGGGTCGTCTGAATCTCCGAGAGCCTTTTGTTTGTTTCCTGCAGAGAGCTCAGTACTTGAAATCTGCAAAACAGCGCAGGAGAGCAGCTTGTTGCTCCTGGGCCCACTGCTTCCGCCGGCCGCCATCTTGGATTCCTTCCCCCGTTTTTTCTGGGGAGCTGCTGCCGTTTTTTCCCCCTTTCCACTCCGAGTTCGAGTCATGAACTGCGGAGAAAGTCGATCAGCACACCTTCTCCCACCGGGAGACGTCGAAAAAATTCAGTTTTGGGCTCTAAAAAGAGCCGAAAAGTCCGTTTGAAACGGGAGCTCCCAAATGTGCGGCTTCTTACGTCATCGCCGCCACCGGAAGTCCGGCTTTGGTATTTCTTAAACAAAACTTTATGATGAATATATTAAACTTTTTAACTTCACACCCAAAAAGAACAGCTTACATTACCCCTTAACACTACTCAATCTTCCATTATACAAGAAAAGAAACATATAGCACCCAATCCATTTTAAAATTAGCATGGCTTAGAATACTTGCTTTATAAGACTGATCTGACTCCTGTTAGAACCCCTTGAGACTCTGGCTGAATGTCTTAAAAATGTTGGTTCACCTGGTGTGTTTCGGCTTCTTCCTTATCACCAGACAAGACTGCACTGCTTTACAGGTTATTACTCATATCCTACTGTGAGAGAATTGTGGACTCAGTTTTAGGCATATCAGAATTCAGCTCCTCTCTATGAAAGCTTCTCCGAAACCAATGGACTCTTTGCATTCCTGGGCTCCACATAACAATGACCTCATCTCCCTAAGCTGAAAAACAGATTATCTCTGCAGGCTGCAATGCACATTAGCTCCCCAGAGACTTCCCCATCAAACCACATTCCTCTGGTCAATTTCACCTGCTGTTTCCTAGATGTTTCCAGGCCTTTACAAAACAAAATCCTTTTTAAAGCATGACCACAGTAGTCAAACACATTATTACCCTGGGCTTCTAACCCTCAAATTGAACCAATATTTAGAAGCCAATATTCATAAAGTCCTCCATTCACCACACGGGGGGAGGGGAGGGGGTGACTTCTCCCCTCTTCTCCAGATATAAAGAGCAGCATTCCATTCACCTTTTTGATTATTTTCTGTAGCTGTTTATGATGTTTTGTTGGTCTGTGTACCTGGGTCTCACAAGTCTCTTTCGGCCTGTGCTGTTTCTAGCTTTTCAATGTTTAGAAAGTCCCCTGTTCTATCCTTTGTAGATCCAAATTGGGTGTCCTCACATGTATGCATACTGAAATCCGTTTGCAACATTTTGCCTATTCATTTAATCTATCAATATCTCTTTGTAATTTTATTCTTCCATCTATAGTGCTTACAATGCGGCATGGTGTCACAGTGGTTAGCACTGCTGCCTCACAGCTCCAGGAACCCGGGTTCGATTCCAGCCTCGGGTGACTTTCTGTGCGGAGTTTGCACATTCTCTCCGTGTCTGCGTGGGTTTCCTTCGAGTGCTCCCACAGTATCCTTCGAGTATCCTCCCACAGTCCATAGATGTGTGGGTTAGGTGGGGTTATGGAGATACTGTCGAGAATGGGCTTAGGTAGACTCTTCTTTCAGAGGGTTAGTGAAGACGCGATGGGTCGTATGGCCTCTTTCGGCACTGTAGAGATTAAAGGGAATACTTTGTGTCATGGGCAAACATTGGCTTTCTCTCCTACCAATTAAATTAAATCTGAGCAGTCCCTGTGGAATACTACATTCTGCCAATTCAAGTCCCTATCCATTATCCCCACTCTCTGTCTCCTATCGCTCAGCCAATTTCCAAACCAAGTCAATAATTTCCCTTCAATTCCTAGAGTTTCAACTTTAGTAAACAATCCGTCATGAGGGACTTTTTCAGGTGCCTTCTGAAAGTCCATATAAATAACCTTCATAGACATTGTCCTGCCCTCCACTTTTCGTCACTTAATGTTCAGTTAGGTGCACCAGGTATACAGCACAGAAAAAGGCCATTCAGCCGATTCAGTCCAAGCTGGTGTTTCTGTTCCACTTGAGCATCCTCCCTCCTTTCCTCATCTAAATCTATCATCGCACCCTTCTACATCCTTCTCCCTCCTTACGAAGACTTGTGACTGAAGCAGGTAGAGCACGTGTGACCCATTTTGTCTATGCTGGCTCTTTGAAAGAATTCCCTAATAACTTCTAATTCATTCCACTCCCCTGCTCTCTCCCCGCAAATTGCTCCCTTTATGCATTCTTTTAATTCCAGCTTGAAAGTTACTGTTGAATCTGCTTCCACAACGCTTTCAAACTGCACATTCCAGATCACACCAACTCGCGTCATCAAAAAATTCTCCCCCTCTCCCCTCCGTCCCCCATCCTCCAGACACTGAAAAGAGTTTTTCCCTATCGACTCCCGCAAATTCTGTCCAACCTTTGAACAACTCTACTAAATTCATCCTTAGCTTTCTGAGAAGAAAATCCCAACTTCTCCAGCCTCCGCATGACTAAACGCCTTCATTGCTGACTCGTCTGACTGGGTAACGCAAGAAACAGGAGCAGAAATTGATCACACTGCGGATCAATGGCTGAATTTGGGATTCAACTCCACTTTCCTGCCCATTCCCCATATCCCTTAGGCCAAATGGGCTAAAACTCCACAATCCTCAAAAATCCACAATCGTCCGGGGTAGAAAAGTTGAAAGATTCCCAACCCTTTGAGTGAAGTAATTTCTCCTCATCTCAGTCCTCAGCTCTTTATTCTGACACTGCGCCATCCAGATTTTAGTTTCCCTGACCAGCGGAAACAATCTCCCAGTGTCCACCCTATCCAACCCCTTCAGAATTTTGTAGGTTTCAATGAGATCGCCTCGCATTCTTCTAAACTCCAGAGAATATAAACCCAATTTACTCAGTCTCTCATTAGAGTTCAGCCCCCGCATTCCAGGGTCCAATTTAATGAACGCGGTGTTTGCCCCCTTTCAGGGGCTATCTGCCGAGTGGGTCACGTGGCCTGGATAACCAATCAGGGCCCAGGGTGGGGGATCACCCTAGCAAGCGTTGGTTTCTGTACAATTTTGATCCTGTAAGCGGACTTTCATCCACGAGGCTATGAGCTTCTGCACTGTAGTTACATGTAAATAAACGTTGCAGTTGTTATTTACCTAACTGGTGAACTGGAACATTACATTGGCAATGAGGATTAAAAAAGCAGTTCCAAAATTGTGCGTATTAAGTCACGTTGAAGTTCAGTTTGAGCTGCGAGACAGAAGAATGCTTGCAGGTATGCCCTTATTTGGATGGATAGATCCAATTAATGTGGAAGATTGGACACAATTAAACTTTCGGGCCATTCCTTCCAGGTCAACGGAATAGAGGGAGGAAGGGAAGAGAAAGTCAATCCTTCCGAGTTCAGGCCTACAATTTAATTTGTGTTGTTGGATGTATGGAATTTCTATTTGACATTAGAAAGTTGTTAACACGTCTTGGTAACATGTCTTGATCTCTAGATGCCTTCACTGCGTGCTTGATTGATTGCACAAATTGTTTGGTCAAAATGTTGGCTGCAGAATAATATGGAGTAGATTTGATACATTGAATATCAATCCCCTTTAAATAATCTTCAATCTCTTTTGATGCAAATTGAGTCCCATTCCACTTACAAGCTGCTCTGGCCTTCCAAACCTTGCAAATACCTCAACTAGTTTCTCAATGGTTTGTTTGGTTGTCATGGATTTCATGACTGAGACATCTGCCATTTTGAGTGTGCGTTGATGATCGCTAGGAACGTATGCCCCTCAAGTGGACCAGCATGGTCTATATGTATTCTTTGCCATGGCTGTTTAGGTCATTCCCATGGCTGTAAAGGTTGTGGAGGTGGAGTATTCCTTAGGGTAGCATAGGATTCGCATTGCCCACCTTCTCCTGAATTTGGGCCTCTAATCCCAGCCACTGTGTGCCAATTCCTTCATCTTTACCACAGCAGGATGTCCTTCATGTAACTTCTCAAGGATTCTGTTATGCAGGCACAGGGGAATAATCACTTTAAATCTCCCATAGGGGAACTCCACTCTGGACTATCAACTCAAGTCTTCTCGTGATGTCGGACTTGAGGTCTGGATTCTTCCGATGCACATTTGTTAATGTACCATTTAGGAACAAAGCCATAACCTTGCCCATCACTGGAGCGGTTCTTGTACACCTCTGTACTTGAGATGAAGTCACAGATACAGTATCCACTTGATAAAGCTACAAGATATTTACAAAACATTCTTCACATTCTTGTTTGACTTAATGATCTTGTTTGTCAGCGGCTGTCTAGATAAAGTGTCTGCATTTGGGTGCTGCTGATTTATGACACTGGATATCATAATCATGTGCTGACAAATTGAAAGACCATCTTTGTAAGTGACTGACTGCTAAAGATGGAATACCCGTATACAGCCCAAAGATTGTAATTAAGGGTTGATGGTCAATCAAAAGTGTAAAATGACATCCGAAAATTACGTTCAAAGCTTCTTTTTCTAGCTGAGCATTCTTCAATTCTGCGCTAATCAGTGTGGCGACTAGGGGATTTTCACAGTAACTTCATTGCAGTGTTAATGTAAGCCTACTTGTGACAATAATAAAGTTTATTATTAGGTATCGCGATCTGGATGTGGGCAGGACCTAAATTTCCATATTTAGGTAAGCACACTTAAATATGTCTCCGCTTGATCTAATCAATGCCTCGGATCGAATCCCCTCACCGAGGAAACCCCAGCTGGTGCCGTTTAGCACTGGTCTCCACAAAAAAAGGCTGGTTGGGGGGGGGGGGGTCTTCCAGGTGATCATAGGCCCCCAAATGGTCGGCCTGTGGGCAGGGTGGCACCTTGGCACTGCTGATGCCACCTAGGCACCTTGACACTACTAGCATCTCTGGCACTGCCAGGTGAAGGAGGGAGGTGGGAGGGGCAAACAGAGCCAGAGAAAGTAACTGAGGTGTTTAAGGCTTTTTATCAGAGATTGTACAGATCGGAGTCCTTGGCGGAGGATGATGGCATGCATCAGTTACTGGATAGGCTGGCGTTCTCATGGGTGGATGAGACGAGGGTACAGGGGCTGGACTGGGGGTGGTGATGGATTGTGTGGGGATGATACAGTCAGGGAAGGCCCAGGGCACGGACGGGTTCCCAGCAGAGTTTTATAAGAGGGTTGGGTCGAAGCTGGGGCCCCTGTTAGGGGAGATGTACAATGGGTCGGTGGGGAGGGTCTAGAGCTTCCTCCCATTTTGTCAGGCGTCTACCTCGCTCATATTAAAGAAAGACACAGACCTTGAGCAGTGTGGATTGTACAGCCCGATATCATTGTTAAATGTGGATGCAAAGCTATTAACGAAGGTGCTGGCGGGTGATAGGGGAGGACCAGATGGGGTTCATGAAGGGGTGGCAGCTATCAGCCAATTTTCAGAGGATATTGTATGTGATAGTGATGGGCCGACGGGGCAGGAGATTGAGGTGGTTGTGTCAATGGCCGTGGAGAAGACGTTTGGCCACCTGGAGTGGCTGTATTTATTCGAGGTACTGGGGCAGTTCGGGTATGGGCAGAGGTTTGTCAACGGAGTGAGATTGTTGTTTAGGGCTCCGGAGGCGAGTGTGCGGACCAATAGTGTCAATTCAGATTATTTAGAGTTGCACCGGGGGACGAGGCAGGGGTGCCCGCGCTCCCCTTTGCCCTAGCAATTGAACCGTTGGCAATTGCACTTAGGGCTTCGTGTGGGTGGTGGGGAGGTGGGCATTGAAGGGGGAGGGGGCACCAAGTTTCTTCATGTGCTGAAGGCCTCTTGTTATTTATTGAGAACCCGATTGAAAGTTTCGACAGGATCGTGGGAATTTTGGAGAAGTTCAGTCTTTTTTTGGGTATTAGCTCAATATGGGGAAAAGTGAGGTGGTCCCGATTAACTCGAGGGGACGGGGGAGGAGTTTAAAGAGTTTGCCCTTTCAGTTAATAGGGGCGAGCTTTCATTGTCTGGGGATACACGGGTCCAGCTGCACAAGTTGAATCTGGCAAAGCTGGTGGAGGGAATGAAGGAGGACTTTTAGGAAATGGAATATATTGCCTTTGTCATTGGCTGGAAGATGGTAAAAATGATGGTGTTGTGGAAATGTTTGCTTGCATTTCAGAATCTCCAGATTTCCGTGCCAAAGTTTTTAAAAATAGGGTGAATGAGATGATGCTGGGGTATCTGTGTGTGTGTGTGTGTGTGTGTGTGTGAGGGGGGCGGGGGGCAGGGGGGGGCGGGAGGGGGGGGGGGGGGTGGGGGGGGGGGGGGGGGGGGGGTAAGATTCCCGGACCAGACGGGTGTTTCTGGAAAGGGAAAGGGGTGGGCTGCGGCGGTGGCTGGCGATGCCGAATCTGCAGAATTATTATTGGGTGGTGAATATAGCTATGGTATGGATGTGGGCAGATGAGGAGAAGTCAGTGTGGGGAGAGATGGAGGAGGTTTTGTGTAAAGGGACCAGTCTGAGGGCGCTATTGTTGGCACCTCTTCCGTTCTCGCCGGCCAGGTACTCCACGAGCCCGGTGGTGGTATCGGCGTCAAGAGTGTAAAATCAATGTCAGACGGTAAGCATGTCCCTGTGGGCACCGATTTATGGCAACCACAGGTTTGTTCCGGCAGGACAGGCCAGGTTTTGGCGTTGGAGGCGGTTGACGGTAGAATATTTTCGGAGGGACAGGTTCACAGTATTGGAGGAGCTTGAGAAGGTGTACTTGCTGCCGAAGGGGAATGAGTTCAGGTACCTGCATGTGAGGGACTTCTTGAGGAAGGAGGTGGATTCGTTCTCTCAGCTGCCACCTCCAGTGCTACAGGACAAGTTGTCTGAGGATAAGATAGACGAGGGCAAGGTATCAGACATATATGGGGATCTGCTGAAGAGGGAGGGTGCCCCAGTGGAGGAGGTCCGGTGGAAGTGGGAGTGGTTGGGAGAGTGGCTGCTACTACTCATCGTGAATTTATTTTCAACCCCCCCCCCCCTCCCATTACCTCAATTAATGATGGAGAATGAATGAATGAGGAGAGATATCGCTTCCAGACAGAAGTTTTCTTCTCCCAGCATCAAGCAAAGCACACAGAGTGCAGGCTCCACACATGCGGTCAGCTACTTGCACTATCCAAACACGCACAGGAGAGAATTTCCCTGCTTCTGTTACTGTGATTAGCTCCCCTCACCCTCCCACTTACCCTCTGGTCCATTCATTGTGTTTGTACTTCCTTTCTCCTGTTCCCTTGTCTGCTCTGATTTACTTCACTGTGACCCTCCCCGGGCTTTCCCCTATTTCCTTCACTGTGCTCCTCCACTTCACCCCACTTTCCCCTTCCCCCAGCTTTTCCCCTCTTCCCCTGCTTCCCCCTGCTCTCATGCTTTCCCCCATTCCCTCACTTCCCTCCTCAATGCTTTCCACCCATTCCACCCCACTTTCCCCATTCCCTCCACTATGCCATCCCTATGTTTTCCCCATTCCCTTCACTTTCTCCCATTCACTTCTCCTTCCCCCATTCTCTTCACTTTCTCCCATTCCCTTCGCTTTTCCCCATGCTCTTCACTATGCCCTCCCCCCATGCTTCCCGCCATTCCCCCTCTTTTCCCCGATTCTCTTTGCTGTGCTCCACCACCTTTTCTGCTTTTCCCGTGTGAATTGTATGGATGCGCTCTACCTGCATTGGGCCCACTTGACAACTATGGGGTTAACTAAACTCTAGGCCATCAAAGCCTGCATGGCACCACGTGTTGTACTTGTGGCAGTACCTTTGAAACCTGAAGCTGCAGGTGTCATTCTGACCTTTAAAACTGACTCAATATAAACAAAACTTGTGACTTAACAGAACTCACCAAACAGGTGAACCTTCCTTCCGCTGCAATACAACTCACATCACTTGACATACAAAAGGTTTATGATCTATTTTGTTCGAATTTGTTTGATTAAAGGTTATCCCAACATGTGGGCAGGTGGCTTGGTTACCTCCCTGCTCCTGGGCTTGTTGCAGCATCTTCCTAGTTTCATAGTGAGATTTTACAGTCCCGCCCAACACCAGGATCATCCAGTCCTGCCAAAAGTCAAAGAACTTTTGCCTGGGCCACTGAATATCCTGCGGAAGGTCCCCCTACAACGGGGCCAGGAAATCCCAGCCCATAGAATCGTACAGCACAGAAGGGGGACATTTGGCCCATCGTGGAAAATGAGTTATCCAATTAGTCCCAATCTCCACGCTTTCCCCATGGTCCTGTATATGTTTAAAGCATTTCTCCAACTCCCTTTTGAAAGTCACTACTTATTCTGTTTCCAGCAACCTTTTAGTCGGCACATTCTAAATTGTAACAAATATCGGAGTTTAAAAATATTTCCCCGTCTGTTCTCTGGCTCGTTTGCCAATGACCTTGAATCTGTATCCTCTGGTTACACACTCTCCTGCCAGAGGAAACTGTTTCTCCTTACTTTCTCCATCGAAAGCCTTCATCGTTTTGCACATCTGTCAAATCTGGGGCTGGTTTAGCACACTGGGCTAAATCGCTGGCTTTTAAAGCAGACCTAGGCAGGCCAGCAGCACGGTTCAATTCCCGTACCAGCCTCCCTGAACAGGCGCCAGAATGTGGCAACTAGGGGCTTTTCACAGTAACTTCATTTGAAGCCTACTTGTGACAATAAGCGATTTTCATTTTCAAATCTCATAACCCTGTCGACTCTAAGAAGCAAAGCCCCAATTTCATCCCTTGAGAACTCAATACTTTTGCTAACATTTCATATCAATGGGTGTAATTGGTTCCTGAAGCATGGGAGCTTTCTGGGACTTTGGTGCAAGCAAATAATTGCCCCTCTCATCCCTAATATTCCTGCTTTCAGCAACAAGCATCATTCTCTCTTGTCTTGGCTAGGCTGAGTTTACCTTGAATCGTTGCCAACCAACATTCTGGGTAGAATCTTACCAGTCACACAGAGTCGGAATAAGGAGGGCAAGGGGGGTAAATGTTTGTACCTCGTACTGGAGTGCTGCTCCATCATGTTCCTCCTCTGAGTGATCTTGTGGAGGCAGGGGGGAGACCAGCATCGAGTGCCCATCGGGCAGCAGCGAAATTAGAAGCAAAGGAAGCAGCGAACTTGGTGCAAATTGGTGATGCTGCTGGGATCTTGCTATACACCTTCTGACCACCAACTGAAAGGACCCAAAGGAATCTTGTTTTGTTGCCAGATTTCACAATCGATTGACATTCGTTAATAAACTTTGAGCTTTTCACACTTGTGCGGTGGGAATATTTCTGCCAATCTGCTGATACTCAATTTTTGAAACCCGCTTTACAAGTTTTGGGAACTTTATAGAAACGCCTCAATCTTAATCCAAGTGGAAAGAATGTTGAGATTGTAGACCGGTTGTATCTGGAATACCAACCTTCTGTCACTAGAAACAGTTCCTCCGTATTTACTCTCGCAAAATCCATCACGATTTTGAACAATCCTGTTAAATCTTCCCTGTTAAACATCTTTATCATTTCAAAGACCTCAATCAGTCGGGGGTACTCTCTCAGCTGTTTTGTCGGAGCACAGTGCCCTCAGACTGTTCCCCTTGCCCTAAAAAAATCACACATCAATCCAACCGTGTGTCACAATAGCGGACAGCCAGAGCGTGCCGTGACGTGCAGTATACTCTGCTCAGGCAGTTCCAGGAGAACCTAGCTGCATACATTTATAAATGAAGACAGTGGCCGCATTATGAAACAGTGAACGAGGCAAGTTTATTTCAGCTTGGGAATGCAGCCGGTGTAAAGTGTAACAGTCTGACTGCAGAGGATATAGCTTCAAATAGCTTGTTATGTTTTAACACCAAACTAATAAAAGTTAAATACACCCAAACCCCAGCTTTGGAGGCTCTGAAAATACAGATTCTCTTCCCTTCCCTGACAATATTAACTTCCCCCTCCCCAAATACTCCATTAGAAAATCAATTTAAATGCAAACTATCAAAATAGAAACTATGGTCATGAACTTGATGAATGAGGAATATCAGTTGGTGTTTTTTTTATATGCAGGGTCAGACGAAAAGATTTTCAGCAACAACCATCTCCCAAATGAAAATGCGATCATCACCTGTTAGTCCAATAGCAGGTGCAGCCTACAAATGGGAATATGCTGTGCGCGTTTTGCAGACAGCGGTTCAACAAGGCAGCTCACCACCACCTCTAGGGACAACTAATGAAGGGGAACAAATGAACCTTGCCACGCTGCCTACATTCAGAGAGTGAATTATTTAAAAAACAACTTTCTCTTTGAAGACTAATTACTGATAAATGCAAATGATGTAAATTTGCATCTTCTAAAAGACATAGGAGTTTATGGAAATTCTAAAATAAAACCAAAATACTGCAGATGCCGGAGAACTGAAATTAAACCAGAAAGTAAAACAAAAACTCAGCAGGTCTGGCAGCTGCTGTGGAGAGAGAAAGAGAGTTAAAGTTTCGAGTCCAGATGATTCTTCCCAGTAATTCTAACTCAGTCGATGTATTTGAACATTGTTAGATGGAGGAGGTAATTATAATGTAATGGCTGAATCTTGCCTCATTCTAAGCATGGTGAAGACAGATAACATTGGAGATAGAATTATAATGCTCTGCATAATAACGTCCCTTGTAATCCTTTGCTCGGTTAATGACTTGTGGCTGGAGTGTTAATCCATTGCCACTTGTTGCCTAGATGATGAGCTATTTGACTTGTTGGGTCATCCGTGCAGAACAGCAGTAATTGGGGCAGCAATCAGGATTACGCAGCTACGGTTAGTATTTTAGTCCAAAGGCATATCTAATCCCAACTGAGATCGACTCACTCGTACAGAGTGGAACTT
This sequence comes from Scyliorhinus canicula, assembly GCF_902713615.1. Lineage (NCBI taxonomy): Eukaryota > Metazoa > Chordata > Chondrichthyes > Carcharhiniformes > Scyliorhinidae > Scyliorhinus > Scyliorhinus canicula. Next base: position 42,127,809 of record NC_052165.1, on the reverse strand, counting down.
GGAAATGTCCTGGCCTGTGTCACTCAGTCACCTCCAGGATAAACCTGCCGAGAAGCTGCGGGATTTCCATCAAATGTAACTTCATACATCGAGCATCCCTTCCACTTCCTTGAGCCTTCTTTGTTCAGACAGTCAGCATTACCTCCCTGGGCACAGTCCATCTCAGTAAAATGACTTCCGCTCGCGAGCAGCATGATACGCTTTTGTTGTCCGACTATTGATGAAATCTGACTTTGTGAATCCAGCCTTCAAATAAAACAAAACAGGTTCTCAATAACTAACAAAGTAAGAAAGAACTTGAATTTTCATAGCGTCTTTCTTGACTTCAGGGCCTCCCAAAGAGTTTTACAGTCAATTAAGTATGTTTTATTTTGAAGTGTAGTCACTATTATAATGAAGGAAAAACAGCAGCCAATTTGAACACAGCAAGATCTCACAAACAGCAATGTGTTAATGACAAGACAATCTGCTTTTATGGTGTTGATTGAGGGGCAACTATTGACCATGTTACCAGGGAGATCTCTTCTTTGAAATAGTACTATTGGATTTTTTTTTATGAGTACGAAGGGAGCCTCAATTTAACATGTCAGCTCAAAGACGGCATCTCTGCGTGTGCAGCACTTCCACAGTACTGGCACCAATTTGATGCAGAGAGGATGATGGGAGGAAAGGGGGGGGGGGGACGGGATCATGAGGTAGAGAGCATTGGTGCAGATCCAATTTTAAAAATGGGTTCTCTCTTAACATGGTGGGGCAGGAACTAATTAAGGATACTCAGGTGGGAGGGGGGGGGGGGGTAAATACTTGCGCAGCTATTAAAGCATGCTTGTTCCATTACCACTGGGTCAGGTGGCATCCCCCCTAAACATGAGCAAAATGCTTGAAACCCTTAACCTATCTAGAAGGAAAATGGACATATTCGATTATGTGGAGGTCCTTCTTTAGAGGACTGAGCGGCTTATGAGGCAGTGTCAGAGGGCATCAAGGGTCAACCAGACAGGTTGGGACTGGAATCACATTCAGGCCCAGAGCAGGTAAAGATGGCATGTTCAATCCCTGAAGGACATTAGTGAACCGGTTTGATTTTTAAACCAATTTCAAAGTCATTTTAACCCACTTGGCCTGACATTCCTTGAGAGGTTGCTATGGTTTTGCTGGTCTCCTGCTGTAATTCCTACCAGGTAAAGCCAGGAGACTTGGTTCTGGTGAACCTTCCTGATTCCCTAATAAAATTTAAAACATCTGTCCACCCCTTTCAAGACAATTGAAGAGAAGAACTGTACAAAATTGTCAAAACCAGTATGACTAGCACCATTGCTTACAGGAGTTCATTTTAACATATGCAAAACCAGTTTGGACAAAGTTTTATTGGTACTTGTCATTTTCAAGTTTGACTGATTTTCCCTTGAGATTTATGGCGAGAACTCCAGAGCTCAAGACCCAGTCAGCCGAGGACACGGCCGCCAATGGTGGAGCGATGAAGTGTAAGAGTCCAGAATTGGAGGAGTGGCGAAATCTCGGAGGGCTGTAGGGAAGTTACAGAGATGGGGAGGGGTGAGGTCATGGAAGGATTTGAACACGATGAGAATTTTGACAATTTTCAGCAGTGGGTTCCGAATGCACCTGTAAAATAAGTTGGGTGAGGGGAGTTTGCCTTGACCTTATTCGATATGACATGACCTGGATCGAGATCCTTGCTTTGGCTTAGGCGAGGCAGTTGTGCTGCCGCAATACAACATTAACGATAGTCCGAAGGGAAACTACTTCACCTCAACACTGCCCACAATGGAAATAACCCCAGTAAAAACAGTTTGATAAGCTACCTTTTTATAGGCAGCATGAAGTTCCCGATGCAACCACAGGCTGTACAGCACATTAGAAGCAGCTTTCCCAGCTGCGGTGGAAACATTGCTGAAAAAAAAAACAAGAGAACTGCTATCAGAGATGTGCTTGACTAAAGGATTTACAGGTTAGAAACAAGCCGACAGTCCAACTGGCCGTGCTCCATACGGGCCACATCCAAAACAGATATAAAGTTACTGACAAAAGACCTTTGGTCTTGGACTTTAATCCTTGTTTCCAATGATTCAATTTAAACAAGCGTGGGGACAGGTCTGTTCTGGAGGAATTGCCATGTACGTAAAGATCAGTGTCCAGCTGGTTCTGATAGTCACATGATACAGCGACAATCACGGCAATCTATCTCTATCAATAGGCCGAACTTCACTCTGGAGGGTGTAAACATCAGGGGTGAGCCCACCTCCACTTGGCTCCTCGCCCTGCAGCGTCTAGGTAGACCACCAGGCTATTAAAATAAGTAAAATGCTGTGGATGCTGGAATCTGAAACAAGAACAGAGGATGCTGGAAAATCTCAACTGGTCTGGCAGCATCTGTAGGCAAGAAAGCAGAGTTTTTTAAAATTCCAATTAAGGGGCAATTTAGTATAGCTAATCCACCTACCCTGCACATCTTTGGGTTGTGGAGGTGAGACTCATGCAGACACAGGGAGAATGTACCAACACCACACGGACAGTGACCCGGGGCCAGGATCGAACTCGGTGGCATGAGACAGCAGTGCTAACCACTGTGCCACCAAACAGAGTTTTCGAGTTTATTTATTATTATTCATAATATCACCTCACAACCCTCGTCTCTCTTGTGCTCAGTTCCTCCACCCCCATCAGATCCCCTCTTGTTTGCTACAGCTCATTGAAGTTTGAGAAGGTAAAGAGGAAATTTTATAGAGGTGTTATCAAGTCATGATAAAATGATGAGGAGAAATTGTTTCTAGCTGCAGTCAGTAACCAAAGAAAAACAGATTTAAGATAACTGGTGGAACAGCTGGAGGGAGCATGAGGAATCTTTTATCTTTGTTTACGCACAGAGTTGCTATAATCTGGAACAAGCTGCCTCTAAGGGCAATGGAGAGAGAATTAACAGCAACTTTCAAAAGAGGATTGGATAAACACATGAAGGGGAACAAATGACAGGACTTTGGGGAAAGAGCCGGGAAGGGGGATCAATTGGAATGTTCTTTCAAAGAGCCAGCAGACAAGATGGCCTGAATGGGCTGCATCATTCTAATAGGCCAAGAGTCTCCAATGAAATTGACCAGAACTAACATGACTGGGTTAAGTGTTGTCCAATCCCATCAATTCCAGCATCAACTTTGCAGGGATCATTTGATTTTGGATATGGGATTCAGTGAATTGCACTGTGCCTATACCGATGGATGAGCTTGTTAGTTGCTGATGGATGTCCATTTTCCAGTTGGAATCATTCCAGAAGCCATTTTAGAGAGAATAAAAATCGATAAGAGATTTAAAAATAAGTGTAGCTGTTGATTGCCTATTGCCCATTTTACAATAGTGCCGATCATCTGGTGCTTGTCAGACACACGTTAAATATTAAGATCTGGGTATTGTTCCTGTGTTGACTTGATCAGTTCCACTTACCTGTCATCATTGCTAATGCTTACTATCTTCTTCAAGCCTTGATTCTGCACAAAACTGCGAGCATGTTGAGGGTTATGCTGGATTAGGTTGTTCAGCACGTGGCAGGTGAAAGAGACAGTCTCATTGGGCATCGAAGAGTCGTGATTTGATTCAGGTAGTATTGCTATCAGATCGGGCATGATCAGATTTACTGGAGCAAGACAGGAAGAAAAGAACAAATGCTCAAATTTTCCACATAGTGTATATCTGCTCGGGTGAACTTTCAGTTTAGTGATCATTTCCCACACAAAGTCAGCTCCTGACCCCCATTCGACCCGACATTTGGGTCCCTAAGCTGATGCGGAAAATCCTGAATCCATTGTCAGATAACTTCTGAATTATTTACCGTAGGAACTGGATCCCATTTTTTCGGGTACGATTTACCGGCCGCATCCGACCCCAGACGGGCGTTGTTTAGCACTGCTCCCCACAAACGGGGACCAGGTAGAACCACACTTGGGGGGGGGGATCTCCCAAGTGATTAGAGGCCGCCAGGCGGTCGGTCTCTGGCCCGGCTGGCACCATGGCACTTCTGGTGCCAGCCTGGCAGTGCCATCTGAGCAGCCTGGCAGTGCTACCCAGGTGCCACTCTGGCTCTGCCTTCGGAGCCCCTCAGAGCTGTATAAGAGGCTAAGTGGAGCCTTGGCAGGGCGATTTTATTTTCAGCTACATTGCCCCCAGAGGGTTCAATATAGTGTGCAGCAAGCGTGGGGTCATTCCATGGTGGAAGTACGCCGTCCGTCATCTTGCTTAAGGCTCCTCTATATTTTCTCAGGTACTTGCCTAAAGCTGGCACTTGTTTTTACTCCCCCCTGTAAGATTGGATTGTGCCCAAGTCACTTAGGGTAGTTTTATTTGCACAAAGTCAGTCTCCTTGAATTGTGTTCAGAGCGAAACCCTCTGCTGCTGGTGAAGGTAGCTCTGCATCCACTTGGTAAAAAGGAGGGGTAGGAATTTCTGAACCCCCCCATTCTACGCGGAGTGTTTTGTGGCGGGTGGAAGCGGCCCATCGTTGGCCAGTGATGGGATCTTCTGGTCCTGTCGCTATCCACTACCTTTCTTGTTCTTCGCACCGTCCACCAGTGGGAACGGTTGGGAAATGTCGACTTAGAGATTGTAAATTTCCTCTTTTTGCACCAGTTATGAACAGGCTATAAATTTCTGGCCCAAACTGAAGGTGCAGCCCAAAGTCACCTTTCTAATGATACCTAAAGTGATTTTGTCTTCTGATTTCCCATACCCTGGGCGGGATTCTCCGAGCCTCCGAGCCGTAATCGCGATCGGCGTAGGGGTGGAGAATGGGCGTGAAACCCGAGATCGGGTCCAATGCCGCTCCCGCGATTCTCCGGTCCCCGCCTATCGTGCGCGAGCGGTCGGTGCAGTGCCGGTCGGGGTCCATTGAAAGAGGCCCCCGCGGCGATTCACCAAGTTAGCTGGCCGAGTTCCTGACTGCGTGGTTCTCTCACGGTTCCACCTGACGGGAACTCAGCGTGGTGGCTGCCGACTCAGTCTGTGGCTGCCCTGGTGGGAGGCGGGGGATCATTCAGGAGGGTGGGGGTGGGGGGGGGGGGTGGGGTGGGCCTCCTGGATGGCCAGGCTACCGATCGAGGGCCACCGATCCGCGGGCGCGTGCAATCTGGGGGGGGGGGGGGTGCTATCTTCTTGGTGCTGGTCCACGGTGTGGGTCAGCCATGTCTCGGGGGGCAGCAGATGCAGGCTGTCGTCGTGTGCATGCGCAGACCCCCGACCGGAAGTGCAGGGCCCCATATCGGCAGCCGGGGCCCTGCTAGCCCCCAGCAAATTGGAGAATCACCCTGGACTTTCTCCAGGTAAGTCCAGAGTGATTCGTGCGCATTTTTTCATAGCCCCATTATTGGAGAATCCTGCCCCCTGTCTTCCGTTTAGTAAATCACACACAGCTGTCAACGGCAGTACTCTACTAACCCAACTCTTCATGGACTTTGCGGTTTCGTGACATGTTCCTCAATAAAGAGACTGCAGCTTTCTGCACATTTGGCTCCTTCGAATACAACATCCGTCTGATGTGCTGGAGCCCATTTTCTTTCGATGTGATGGTCTCGGAAATGGTGAATCCCATCTAATAATGACCAAACGTGCTCGATTAAACCCTTCATATCTTATGGCACATTGTTTAGCAATTGCTTCCCCAAGAAACCCCTCACAAACTCCCTGTCTGGGACAATGCAGACAGACTTCAGTGAATCATTCAAATAAAATAAGGTAAATAAATAAAAGATTTAGGAGTAAATTCCGCCAGTCGACACCCTGCCTGCTCGTGAGCAGTTGGTTTTAGAGAGTGTACCTCAGTACCTCTTGTGATGCCTGCCTCTGAGCCAGTAGCTCTGGGTTCAAAAGCACTCCAATTCTGGGTTCAAATCCCACTCTAGCTAGGTTTCAAATCTCATTCCAGGACATGATAAAGTGGCCAAGCAAATTGCATAGCAACCAGTAAATCTTTCCATCACATGCTAAAGACAGACAATAACAGTGGGAGAGACTCCTGGTCAACCGTGTGATGGAAAGACCATCGGAGCCTCGACCATCATTATCCATAGCTCCCTCACTAACAGCACAATGGTGCATCTACATCACACGGACTGCAGCAGTTCAAGAAGGCGGCTCGCCACCACCTTCTCGTGGGTAGTTCGGGATGGGCAATAAATGCTGGCCTAACCAGTGCCACCCACATCCTGTGAATGAATGAAAAAAATACTACAATATGCATGTAAAGGTTGCCACAGCAACTCAGACTTCCTGAGTGCAACACAACACACCACCATCCACCGCATTACCGTGTGCCATATTTAATATCAGTAATATTATACTACTTAATATTAGTCATGAACAGAACTGAATTAACTAGGATCAGACTCCCACAGCCTTTGTTATGTCACTGTGAGACAGTTCTGCTTTGAATTTGTGTAAACGCGGGTTCGGTTTTGTTATCCAAGTCTGATTTGTGAGCCGTCCCATGCTCTCCAGCAGCATGGGGGAGGGAGGTTGAGTTTTGTGGATCCTGCCTGCAGCCCCAGAGTAAGATAGAGTATAGTTTAGTCTCAGCCAGCCAGCTACTGTGTAAGACCCCGTGTATATTGTGAGATGTGCGAGCTATGTGCTGGTGGCAGCTCCCGCCATTATCACCGGGGTTTTAGCTCACCGGACCACTGCTGGCTGTCAGGTTTTGGAGCGCGCCAAGAGAAGCCTCCTGAGTGCAGTTGCTGGTGCTCCTCGCGACAAGGGAAAGATACATCCTCACCACCAAACTGTGCCAAAGCCACTCAACCCCTCTGGGATTCCTTTTCTCTTCAACAGACGGAATATTGACCACATTCTCCTGATGGCGAAAGATTGAGAAACTGTCATTAACCTGAAATTAATTCACACTTCCCCCTGGAGCAAACCAAGAGCTTCCATTTACAAATGAGCTTCAAGATCCAGAAAAAAAATGTCTAAAGTGGGTCGAATAAACTGGAATCAAAGGTTGGCAGGAAACAGTGCAGCTGATCAGTGAGCTACCTTCCAAGAAGAGACAGGTAAGGCACTGTCAAGGTATATTCCTTCAAAAGGGAAAGGTAGGGAAAACAAATCTAGAACACCCTGGATGATAAAAGAGAGAGAAATTAAGATAAGGAAAACAAAAAGTATGCCTGTGACAGAATCCAGCTACAAAATATAGAGAACCAGGCTGAATATAGAAGGTTCTGTAGAGAGGTGAAAAATAAATTAAGATAAGCAAAGAGGGAGTATGAAAAGAGACTAGCAACTAATATAAAAGGTAATTCTAAAGTATTCTATAGACATATAAATGGTAAAAAGATGGTAAAAGGAATAGGACTGAAGAGGGACCAAAAAGGAGACATGAAGGTAGAGGGCAGAGTTGAGGTATTAAATTAATACATAGCATCTGCTGGACCAAGGAAGAAGATGCTACCCAGGCCGTGATAACAGAGGAGATAATTCAGATATTAGAAACGTTAAAAATTGATTAGGAGGAGGTAATTGGATAGACCATCTGTACTTAAAAGTTGATAAGGCATCAGGACCGGATGAAATGCAGGGATACTGAGGGAAGTGAGAGTGAAAATTACTGAGGAACTGAACATAATTTTTTAGTCTTTCTCAGATTCAAAGGCAGTGCCAGACGGCTGGATAATTGCAAAGGCTACAACTGTATTCCAAATAGTATAAAGATAAGCCCAGTTTATCTTTATCTTATCTCATCTTGAACAGGTATTTTACATCAGTCTTCACGATGGAGGATACAAGGCAGCACGGTAGCACAGTGGTTAGCACAGTCGCTTCACAGCTCCAGGGTCCCAGGGTCGATTCCCGGTTTGGATCACTGTCTGTGCAGAGTCTGCACGTTCTCCTCATGTCTGCGTGGGTTTTCTCCAGGTGCTCCGGTTTCCTCTCACAGTCCAAAAGATATGCAGGTTAGGTGGATTGGCCATGATAAATTGCCCTTAGTGTCCAAAAAAAGGTTAAGTGGGGTTACTGGATTACTGGAATAGGGTGGAGGCATGGGCTTGAGTAGGGTGCTCTTTCCAAGAGCCGGTACAGACTCGATGTGCCAAATGGCCTGCTTCTGCACCGTAAATTCCATGATTCCATGAAGTATCATCCCAGAAATGGCTGTAAATCAGGAAATGGAAGGGAGGGAGGAACTGCAGAAAATTACAATCACCAGGAAATTGTTGGACCTGTGGTTGACAAATCCTCGGGTCTTGATGACCTTCATCTTCGTGTCTTAAAAGAAGTGGCTAGTGAGAGGGCAGCACGGTGGCGCAGTGGGTTAGCCCTGCTGCCTCATGGCGCCGAGGTCCAAGGGTTCGATCCCGGCTCTGGGTCACTGTCCGTATGGAGTTTGCACATTCTCCCCATGTTTGCGTGGGTTTCACCCCCACAACCCATTAAGATGTGCAGGGTAGGTGGATTGGCCATGCCAAATTGCCCCTTAATTGGAAAAAATGAATTGGGTACCCTAAATTTATTTTAAAAAAGAAGTGGCTAGTGAGACAGTTGATTCATTGGTTTTAATTTTCCAGAATTCCTTAGATTTGAGGTAGGTTCCATTAGATTGTGAAATAGTGAATGTGTCTCCTTTATTCAAAAAGTGAGGGAGACAGGAAGCAGCATCTATGGGTCAGTTAGTTTAACATCTGTCGTTCAGAAAAGGTTTATTAGACTAATACTGGGAATGGGTGGATTGTCTTAGAAGGAAAGGTTGGACAGGCTAGGCTAGAAGAGTAAGAGGTGATTTGATTGAATCACGTAAGATCCTGAGGGGTGTTGACAGGGTGGATGTAGAGAGGATGTTTCCTCTTGTGGGAGAATCTAGAATTAGGGGGGTCACCATTTAAAAATAAGTGTTTGCTCCTTTATGAGAGAGATTAAGAGAATTTTTCTCTCAGAGGCTCGTGAATCTATGGAACTCTTCCTCAAAAGGCAATAGAAGCTGTGGGCGGTATTCTCCGCTCCCGATAAAAATCGGGATGGCCGTCGTGAAATTTACCGAGGTTCACGACGGCCTTGGGGCCCGCTCCCCGCACCTAATTCACCCCCACCTGGGGGGCTAGGTGCGGGCCTCCGTCTTTCCCGGCCGCGAACTTGTCGCGCCGGAAGTGACGCGCAAAATGGCGCATTTGTTAAGTCATTCGGACATGCGCGGGTTGCCGGTTCCAACCGGGTTGCCGGTTCCAACCCGCGCATGTGTGGATGACTTCATCGCGCAGACGGCGCGAATCGCGCATGCGCAGTGGCCGTCTTTCTCCTCAGCCGCCCGCAAGACGTGGCGGCTTGATCTTGCCGGGCGGCGGAGGGGAAAGAATGCATCCATTTTGGACGCTGGCCCAATGATCGGTGGGCACCGATCGCGGGCCTGTCCCCTCCCGAGCACAGTCGTGGTGCTCCCATGCCACTCGGGCCCCTAGATGCCCCAAACGGGTATCTGCTGCCCGTTTCACGAATGCAGCGGCCAGGCGTGGTTGCTGGCGTGTTGAAACGGGCGTGAAGGGCCGGCCGCTCGGCCCATCGGGCTCGGAGAATCGCCGTTCGCCGTGAAAAGGGGGGGGGGAAGAATCGCTGGGGGCGCCAGGGGGGGCGTGAAAAATGTCGGGAGGCCCTTCCATGATTCTCCCACGCCACGTGGGGAGCGGAGAATTCCGCCCAGAGTCTTTGAATGTTTTCAAGAGCAGAGCTAGATAGATTTTTGATAAACAAGAGAGTTAAAGGTTATCGATGTAGGCAGGAATCTGGCGATGGGATAACAATCAGATCAGCCATGGTCTTATTGAATAGCGAAGCAGGCTCGAGGGGCCGAGTGGCCTGCTCCTGCTCCTAATTTGTATGTTCATAAATAAAGGATAATTGGGAAGGGGCTCCAAGATCAGAGCAACTTGATGTACATATGCTTAAGTCATTGAAGGTGACAGGGCATAATACATACAGTGCCCTGGGCATTACTATTTGGGGTATAGAGTACAAGGGCAAGGAAGGTATGTTGAAATTATATAAGATAATAGTTCGGTCTCAGCTAGAGTAAAGTGGCCTGTTCTGGGATCCACACTTTAGGAAGGATGTTAAGAATTTGGATTGAGTGCAAAAAAGATTCATGAGAATGAGGTACTTCAGTTATGAAGATAGATTGGAGAAGCTGGGACTGTTTTCTTTGATGAAGAAAAGATGGGAGCTGATTTGATAGAGGTGTTTAAAATCATGAGGGATCTGGACCGAGTAGACAGGGGGAACCTGTGTCCACTGGTGAAAGTACCGAGAACGAGAGGGCAAAGGTTTAAAGCAATTGGCTATAGAAGCAAAGGTTATATGAGAAAATATTTTTTCACGCAGTTATGATCTGGAATGCACTGCCTGAGATTGCGGGGAGGCAAGTTCAATCGAGGCATTCAAAAGTGAACTAGACTGTTATTTGAGAAGGAAGAATGGGAGGGTTCAGGAAGAAGGCGGGAGAATGAAGCTAAGCCCATTCGGAGAGCCAGTATGACACGATGGGCCAAACGGCCTTCTTATGTGCTGTAATAATTCTGTAATTCTGTGACCTCTGCGTCAGGCAAATATTAGACATCTCATGACCCTGTTCATGGTCACTGACACTGTCCAACTGCGAAAAGTGAGAATTATATGTGTTTCTTTAATTGTAAGGTTTAAGTTATCTATTATTTCCAACTTTTGAATGAGATATTAAACACCAATTTCCAACTCATTTGGACGTAGAAGGTCCCATGGGAACGACTTCAATGAAGGGCAGGGGGGAGTTCTCTCTGGTGTCAATATTCATCCACAATCAACATCACTAAAACAGACTATTTGGTCATTATTTATTTTCTGTTTCTGGGAGCTTGCTGTGTATTATAATAATAATAATCTTTATTATTTTCACAAGTAGGCTTACATTAACACTGCAATGAAGTTACTGTGAAAAGCCCCTAGTCGCCACACTCCTGTGCCTGTTCGGGTACACTGAGGGAGAAATCAGAATGTCCAATCCACCTAACAGAACGTCTTTCAGGACTTGAGTGAGGAAACCGGAGCACCCGGAAGAAACCCACGCAGACACGAGGAGAACGTGCAGACTCTGCACAGACAGTGACCCAAGCCGGGAATCGAACCCGGGTCCCTGGCGCGGTGAAGCAACCATGCTAACCACTATGCTACCGTAAAAAAAACATTTGGCTGCCGCGTAACAATGACTATACTTCAAAAGCACTTTATTGGCTATAAAGCACGTTGGGACATTCTGAATTTGTGACGGGCATATAATCGGACTTCACAGTGGGGCTCTGCTGATTTAATCCAGCTTCAACGCCATCCTCATAAATTTACTTTCCTGCAATTAGTTATGAGATGCTATGTAAAGTCCCCTCACATACCCGCCTCACGAGACCTTTTCGAATGGAAGTGTAAATAACGAGCAGGATGAGGGTGACATACCTCTTTCAGCCTTGAACTCCGATCTCCGAAGCAGCCTGCTGATTTCTTCTGTGATGAGGGATCATTTTTCCAGGCGAGGTTCTCAGAGTAGGCACTTGGCAACTCATTCTCCAGTTGAAAAGACAGGTTGTGTAAGATGCACATGCAGTTTTCTGTTGACTGGGTGGAAAGCAGAGAGATTTATTACAGCCTAGTGCCATGATCAGAGCCGATCACGAGAGGGTTGAACTCCTAAAGCCCAGAGGCTTTGTGTTTTTACACCACAGCGCTGAACCTCCTGGGACAAATATAAGAGCAAAATAGGTGTCCTTTTTTCAAGTTTCTTCTTTCACAGGATGTGGGTGTCACTGGCTAGGTCAGCATTTGTTGCCCATCCCTAATTGCCCTTGAGAAGGTGGTGGTGAACTGCCCTCTTCAAACTTGAATTGCATTGCATGTGTAGGGACACCCACAGTGCTGTTAGGAAGGGAGTTCCAGGATTTTGACCCAGCGACAGTGAAGGAGCCATGATATATTTCCAAGTCTGGATGGTGAGTGACTCGGAGAGGAACTTGCAGGTTGTGTTCTATTCCGCACACTGAGCATGGACGTAATGCATCAGATTGGGTTGGAGTCCAGTAACAGAGTCTCACCAGCCTGGTATCTAATATTAGCTCAGGAGTATTCAAGATCCTAAAGGTTATGTGAAATTCCTCAGGAAGAGAAGAGGCAATGTGAGACCATTCACACAAAGATGCCATTTTAGATACGCTCAACACATAAAAGATTGAATTGGATTTGGGCAGTAGCAGAAAATGTATAGTATCATAACAGATGCTGTTATGCATATAGGAACATACATACAAATATACGGATTAGGAGCAGAGTTGGCCACTTGGCCCTTCAAGCCTGCTCTGGCATTCAAAACGATCTTGGCTAATCTGACAGTAACCTGCCGCATACCCCGGTAACCTCTCACCCCCTTGTTGTTCAAGGATCTATCTAGCTCTGCCTTGAAAATATTCAGACTGCTTCCTCCGCCTTTTGAGGAAGAGAGTTCCAAAGACTTGCAACCCTCAGAGAAAACATTCCTTCTCATCTCGGTTTTAAATTTATGTCCTCTTATTTTTAAACAGCGGCCCCTAGTTCTAGATTCTCCCACAAGAGGAAACACTCTCTTCACATCCAACCTATGAAGACCCCTCAGGATCCTGGATGCTTCAAACAAGCCACCTCTGATTCTTCTAAACTCTAGAGGAAACAATAAGATTTCCTCATAAGACAACCCACCCATTCCTGGTATTAGTCTGGTGGACCTTCTCTGAACTGTTTCCAATGCATTTACATTCTTCCCTAAATAAAAGTTCAATAACTGTACACAGTACCTCCAGATGTGGGCTCACCAATGCACTGTACGATGGAGCATAACCTCCCTATCTATATATTCAATTCCCTGCGCAGGAAATAACATTCTAATAGTATTCCTAATTACTTGCTGCATCTGTATACTCGCCTTTTGTGATTGATGCACTAGGACCCAGATCCCTCTGAATTTCAGAGCTCTGCAAACTCTCACCATTTAGATAATATTCTTATTATTCGTTTCTCCTGCCAAAATGGGACAATTTCTAAATTTCCCACAAAATACTCAATTTGTCAGATCTTTGCCCACTCACTTAACTTATCTATATCTCCTTGAAGCCTCCTTACATTCTCTTCACAATCTACTTTTCTACCTATCTTTGTGTCGTCAGCAAATTTAGCAACCAAAACCGTCGGTCCCTTCACTCAAGTAATTTATATGAAGTGTAAGACGTTGAGGGCCCAGCCATTTAATTAAATATTCAGTTAATGGAACTGGATTTGTCTGGGATATATAACAGGCATCCAATATGTTAATTCAAACTTCCCAGCATGTCAGGAAACTGGCAAGAAGAGGGTTTTTAGTGACCATTCTCAAGATGTAGGCCAGCATTTATTGTCGCTCCCTGGTTTTCTAGAGGAGGGACAACATCTTGAGGCAATTTTGATGCGAGGAGTGGCTTCTGAGGCCACTTCTATGGATAGTTTTCAGTTCTGAAGAACTCAGATTGGAGTTGAAACATTAACTTTTTTCGCTTCCACAGCTGCTGCCAGACGTATTGAGTTTCCCCAGCATTTTCTGTTTTTCTTTAAGGTTCAGTCATATTGGTGTGGGGCTGGAGTCAGCCCAGACTGGGTGACAACAGCAGGATTTCTACACTAAAACGACAGGGGTTTTCATGACAATCTGATGCCTTGGTGGTCACTTTTACTGACATCAATTTTTAAATTCTAGATGGATTTGAAGTGAATTCCAATTTCCAAGCAGCTCAGGTGAGATTTGAATCCATGTTCTCTATATTATTCCTTTTTCTGGGAGATTCTTTAGAAGGCCCAGAGACCTTGATTGTCAGTATTTTAAGTGTTGTCCTGGGCCCTGATTGCCAAGATTGTGGGTTTAGTTCCTATTGGTGCTTTATAGAATCACAGGACGATTACAGCGCAGAAGAAGGCCATTCAGTCCATCCTGTACATGCCAGTTCACTGCAACAGTAACTCAGCTAGTCCCGCTCCCCTGTCTTCTCCCCATAGCCCTGCCAATTTCCTCTCTTCAGGTGACCAACCAATTCCCTGTTGAGAGCCTCGACTGATGTTGCCACCTCCACACTCTCAGGCACTGGATTGCAGATCTTTACTGTGTTAAACAATTTTTCTTATGGAACCTCTGGTCCTTTTGCCAGTCGCCTGAAATCTTTGTACTCTGGTTGTGACTCTTCTGCCAATGAGAATGGTGTTTCCCAAGGAGAACAACCACGGCTACTCCAATCTGTCCACATTACTGAAGGTTCTTGTATCTGGAACTTTTCTTGTGAATCTCTTCTGTACCCTCCTCTCAAGATGTGGTGGCCAGAGGTGGACACAATGTGTGGAATTTAATGTAATGATGGGATTTACAAAATGTGTCACTTCACACTCCTCTGCATCTGATCCTTTAGTTTGAAGTCAGCTATTTGCTGATTATTAATTTCTCAGTCTCCACAGCCTGAAATGGTTGGAATCACTGTGTGTGTGTGTGTGTGTGGGGAGGGGGGGTGTCATAGGACAGGAGGATTTGAAGATTGGAAACCAGGATTTTGGACACATTTCCAGGTAAGGACCGACAGCACAGGGGAAGGGCTTTGAGGAATCTCCAGTGACTTTCTTGGATCAAGCCTTGGGTCAGATGTATTTCATTTACCTTATCATCTTCTTGATTATTGGCAATTGTGAACTGGATGTAGTGGACAAGGGAGTCAATTAGTCCATCACATTCTCTCATTTGCTTCCGACCTTCTGGACTAGCTGAACTTAAATTTCTGTAAAGAGAGAGCAGTAAAGTGGCTCAATCATCAACAAAAACTAGAATCTAGTGAAGACCGTACCAAGCAATTATTACCTCAAACTTTATATAATGTGTATACAGGTGACCAGTTTCCGCTATCCAAGTGACCAAAAACGGGTGGGTGATGGAAAGCTGTAGAATCCTTTACATTCAACTTTTACAGGAACTCAGTAGGACTGTTTGTTTTCATTCTTCACAGGATGTAGGCATTGCTGGCAAGGCCAGCATTTGTTGCTCATCCCTAATTGCCCTTGAGTGAAGTGGCTTGCTCAACCATTTCAGAGGGCAGTTAAGAGTCAACATTTTCTGGGTCTGGAGTCACATGTATGCCAGACCAGGTAAGGATAGCAGATTTCCTTCCCGAAAAGACATTAGTGAACCTGACACATTTTTAATGACAATCGATAATAGTTGCCATGGCCACCTTTTGTGATGGTGAGATTTACTGGTACTGCCAAAGTTAATAGTCTTTTGATTGGCTCGCTGTGAGGGGAGCATGATGACACACTCGGCTATTCAGGTGTTGAGTTCTCAGTAGTTCTCAATATTTACTACCTGACTTGGCAATGACATCTGATCTGGGATAAGCTAACAGAGCTAGGTGGGCAATGGGTAAGGGAAGAGGTTGGACAATCCAGGACAAGGTCAGGGAACGTCAGGCCAGCTTGACTGGCACCATGGATGATTTTGTTTTTGCATATTTAACACAAAAGCTGCTCCTTGCTTAGGGAGATAGAATTCGCAGCCACGCTAAATAAGTAGTGAACAGACTGACAGTCTAGATCCCCTGCAAGAGTGTCAGACTGCATGTGTTGCCTGTTGTGGCAACAGATTGTCCCAGACTGGCCTGGATCTCCAGAAATTGAAGATTAATTTCCAGGACAATGCTGCCAGCAAAACCTGGGAGAAAAAAAACAAAGACGTGATTAAATAAAAATGTTTCTTCTTCATTTCACTGAACACTTTTATTTATTACTTGGATTTTATGAAGAAAATGCCATTATTTTAATACTTTTGACATATATTGTGTTATTCTGTGAAGCAGGCTTGTGGAGTGTATGTGTGTGTGTGTGTGTGTGTGTGCGTGTGACTAATAATGCCTCGGTGTGAAAAGCAGGCATTTGAAGTAAATAGAGCCGAGTTGGTAAATAAGACATGGATAGAAATTTGCATTAAGTGATAAAGAAGGTTTGTTGGTAAACTTCAAAGAGAAGTAAAAGGGATTTACAACTGGGAAAAGGTCATAATTAAATAAGGCAAGGTTATTAAATGTTATTTTCACCAAAAGTGGTGGCATTTTGGATAACAGAAGATATTCATATCCTGGGAAATGTTCATATCAAAGAATGATGAGGACAGTGGGAAAAGATGAAAGAGGAAACACATATTTAAAGAGGGGTTGGAGCTGAGCTGGGGAGTGGCCCTGTAAGATCTCCTGAAGTATGCTCTGCGCTGAGAGAGAAAAGAAGCAAAGTTTAAAAAATATATATTTTTATTCTCCTCCTTTTTCACATTTTCTCCTAAATTTGCCCCCACCAACAATAAACAATAAGCAGTGACGAATATAATGTCAATCCCTATATTAACAACAACAATCCCATCCTCCCACCAACCCCCAAACAACTGCCCGCATGTTAACATAAACAAATAACAAAAAGGAATCGGGAATCACCCATAGTCACCATTAACACATACAGTCCCCCTCCCCCCAACCCTCCCACCCACCTGCCCAAACTAATGTTCGATTTATCCAGTTCTTGAAAGTGCATAATGAATAATGCCCATGAATTGTAGAACCCCTCCATCCTTCCCCTCAGTTTAAACTTAACCATATCAAAAGTCAAGAATTACAACAGGTCCCCCCGCCACGCCAGTGCACAGGGTGGAGTGGTTGCTCTCCATCCCAACAGGATCCGCCTTCGGGCGATCAACGCGGCGAAGGCTACAACGTCTGCCTCTGCACCCGTTTCCAACTCCGGCGGGTCTGACACCCCAAATATGGCCTCCCGAAGGCCCGGGTCCAGTTTCATGTGCACCACTTTAGAGATTACCCTAAAAACCTCCTTCCAGTAATCCTCCAGCTTTGGACAGGACCAAAACATATGAACGTGATTTTCTGGGCCCCCTCCTCAACGTTCAACTCATCTTCTACACCCTCAAAAAGCCGGCTCATCCTCACCCTTGTGAGGTGTGTTCTATATACAACCTTCAATCAGTCCCAACGTCATGCACGAGGTAGAGGTGTTCACTCTTTGGAGCAACACACTAGAACCCCTCCTCCATAACCTCTCCCAACTCTTCCTCACACTTTGCTTTGATCCCTTCCAGTGGTGCCTTCTCCTCTTCCAAAATAGCCCCGTACACCGCTGACACTACCCCCTTCTCCAGTCCCCCTGTCGTCAGCAGCTCCTCCAGCAATGTGGAGGCCGGCTCCACTGGGAAGCTCGGTATTTCCTTCCTGGCAAAATCTCAAACCTGTATGTATCTAAACAATTCCCCTGCTCCAGCCCATACTTCGCTTCCAGTTCCTTCAATCCTGCAAACCGACCCCCAAGAAACAAATCTTTTAGTGTCTTAATCCCCTTCTCCTCCCATTTCCGAAAATTTCCGTCCCACTTCCCTGGCTGAAAATAAGCAAAGTTAAGCAGTTTTCAGCCAACCCAGGATAGTATCTGACTGTTTTTTTCAGAAAGCAAGGTTTTGTTTTAAGGTTTTTGGAATTTTCCACAGCAGAGAGAAGTCCCAGGTCATCTCCTCTCCACAGCAACAGGGGATGTATTGTGATAATATTACTTGATTTTTAAAAATAGATTAAATAACTATGCGGACTGTTGACCAAAGGGGTGTTTACTTGTGAGTCTAACCAAGTAGGAATCTTTTGCAGGGAATGCTCTGTAAAACTAATTGCAACTGTGTAAATGCAATCTTGTGCACAATTTAATGGCCTTGTTGCACCCATCTTTGTGATGCGATGAGGCTGTTATATTTTGTAAGATGTCTCTTTCTCTCTCTCTCTTGAGATTTGCGACGCTCAGAATACCTCACGTGATCTAACAAGACCTTACATTCTGGATCCCTCCCTCGCTGGGTGTGATCCAGATTAACATATTAGGCTCTTTTAAATATGTCTGCACGCGATTCCCGGGAGAGCCAGGAACGAATGCCATGGCACGTTTAGCACTGGTCCATGCGAATGTGAACCAGGTGTAACGGCAGCTGGGAGGGGGGGGGGGGGTGTGTGTGTGTGTGGGCTCCCTCTCCCAGGTCATCCGAAGCCGCTGGGTAGCACCCTGGCACACCTGCTGCCATCCAGCACCTTGGCACTGCCAGTATGGTGCTTTGGCACTGTCTTCTGGGCACCCTGGCACTGCCAGAGTACTCGAGTTGTGGTACCAGGCTGACAGGGGCACTGCCAGGGTACCAGCCTGGCAGCGCCATGGTGCCCATATGCCAGGTTGTCCGTGCCAGGGATCGGGCCCGGGGGTCCCTGCCCTTAAGAGGTGGAGTAAAGGGGGGAGGGGCTGCAGAAGAGGTAAGATAGGGCAGTGGGGGAGGGGGTCTGGAGGTCATGGTGGAGATTCCGAGGGAGTCGAAAGTCGAAAAATGGCGCCCCAATCTCTTCCTGCACTGATGAGCTGCAGGAAGTGAGATAAGTGCGGCTTCGACGAGGGGTTCCCAACCGAGGCAAAAAAGTGGCAAAGTCCCGTTAGATAGCGGGGTGTCTCAATGAACTGCCCCACTTTATGTGCCTAAAACGGGACTCTGTTTTCTCCCATTAAATCGTGCCTGTTGTGTTTTTAAGTTTTCTCTTATTTTGTTAATAAAAGTTTTAATTTAATATTTAAAGCCTGCAAAAATGTTACTGGTATTTGTGGCTCCTAACGTATTGAGCGCGATTCTGCGCCCGAGTTAATCGTAAGCGTAAATAGCGACATGGGCTCAAAATCCTGTGAGAATCGGAAAATTCGATTCTTGCAAATTAAATCTCGTTTACTGATTTTCCTGCCACTTGTCGGCGACATGACAAGGCTTTCGCCCAGAAAGAGTGCGAACCTCATTTAAATATAATTTTATAAATTTTAATATAATTAGCGGGCTTTCCCGCCATACATTCCCTCATATTTAAAGTCCCCCCTTTGTCAATGTGACGTCACGTCAGCTAGGTTTACGACTGTTTTTTTAGAAATGTAAAGCAGTTGAAGGGAACTTGACGGGAGCGCACGGGTAAGTATGGCTCCTCGGTAGAGAGGGGTGGGCACTACCCCTGGCATCCTGGCAGTACAATCCTGGCATTGTCACCCTGCGGACAATACAAGGTGGATCCCCGGAGGCGCTCCATTGAGGGGGGGGGGGTGGTATGGGGTGGGCGGGGGGGTTAGAGTTTTCCTTACGTGCAGTGGGGGGGCGGTTAGAGTTCTCCTTACGTGCGGTGGATGTGGGGGGTTGCCCTCGTGTGTATGTGTAGGTGTGTGTGTTGGGGAGGGGGTTCTCCCATATCCTGGGGGAGGGGGGGTAGGTTCCCTGGTGTGTATGTGCATGTGTGTGTGTGTGTGTGTTGGGGGGGGGGGGTTCCCCTTATTCCTTGGTAGGGGGAGAATGTTTTATTTTTAGTGCAGGTGAGGGCATACTTTAAAATGTCTGTGGAGCCAGCATTGCCAGCTTTATCAAGTCCTTTCCCCCAGCATGACGGCAGAGACCTCACCTCCAGATCTTTTGTGCACAGAGTCCCGGAATATCTGGAGGGAAAACTCGGCTGTGCAGGTGGAGTGCTGCACACCAGCTTTCTCACCTCAGCCAACACTCTGTGTACAAAGTGGAATAGCGTAGTAAAATACAAATTGAAAATAGCTGTGATAACTTGCCATCCATTTGGGATTTGGTTTTCCCGGCTCTTAACACTAGAGATGGGCAAATGGCTGTTTGACTGAGAGCCAGGAGTCACCCAATCAGGTACGAATTGTCTTTTCACTGTCCAGTTGGATGCAGGAAGGTGGGGTGATACAGGGATGGGCAGATTGTGCGACTAATTGAAGGGATATTGGGGATGAGGGGGTGGATCATGCAGATTGATTTGTTGGAGGTCCAAAGCAGGAGTTGTTGGAGGAAGTGGTCATGTGATTTACCAGAGTTCGCGACCCTTGCCGAGAGGGTTAAAACCAAACACTGATTTTCTTTGGGGATAGTGAATTTTATTCTCAAAGTGTTTACTGCTCCCGAATCTGCTTGAGAATGAGCATTGCTCAGCAAGAAAGGGAAAGATGTCCTTAAACCGTTAGTGGCCAGAATACTGCCTTCAGCAAATGGGAAGATTGAAATGAATCCATTTGGATTAATAATTAACAGAGAGTTAGGTGCAAAGATTACAACAGGGGTTACAATTGTGCCTGCTAGGTTCTATCATGAAATATTTACTGCTACGCTTCCATGGAGATGAATGGGAGGAGAAGTTTTAAACAACGACATGACTCAGTGGTGATTTAGTGGTTGCTTTAGTCCAAAAAGTGGGTTTGTCCAGTTCTCGGAGCAAGAAGGTGCAACTTCCAAAGACAAATCGCTTCCTCAGGAATGTCCCAAATCGCTTCTTGAACAATTAATTTGTTTCAAAAGTGCAATCACTGGGATAGATCTTCACTTTGTGCAAACGTATGAAACACAGAAGAGTGAAAAAAAATTAAAATAAAGTTCAGTAGAGTTTTGGAACAAGCGATTGGCCATTCCTCAGATTTGATTAAGTAAATAACAAATTAAACCACTTTGGGGGTGATGGCTGCTGGATAAACACTGCCTAACACACCAGAAGATGCCCAATGTCTTAAATCCACCCGAGAAGGTAAAAATGACCTTGGTTCAACATCTCATTCGAAAGACAGTAACTCGGACAGCACAGCACTCCCTCAGCAGTGTATCGGGGGCGTCAATGTAGATAAGGGCGCGATCCAAGGGCCACGCTGCAGCTGAAATGCAGCTCGCTGCGGCGTAGTGTGGCCGCTATCAGGAGACTCCACTTCTGGGATCTACCTGACTGCCTCGCGAGGTCTAACGCGATGTCAGGAGATGATGCAATGTAAATCTCGCCCATTTGGGGCAGTGTACCCACGCCTGCAGATTTCCTGATGGCGTGGGGTGGCCACAATGGGAAACAACCACTGGCCGGATGCGGGAACAGAAAATCCCGTTGCCGGTGGGGCGAGCCGACCAGAAAAATGTGGCTTGCGGATCGGAGAATCCCTTCCACTGAATCTGTATCATTTGTCTTTCCAGGCAGCGCGCTCCAGGTCAGAACAGCAATAAAGTAATTCTCAGCTGCCCTCTTTGGTTCTTATGCATTTATCTTAAACCTGTGTCTACTGCTTACTCCTGCCACGAGAAAGAGCTTCTCATTAATCAAAACCATAAATGATTTTGAATACTTCTATATAATCTTCCTTTATCCTTCTCTGCTCTAACGAGGATGATTCCAGTTGCTCCTGACTTTCCATTCAACCAAAAGCTAATGGAGTTGTTCTCCCAGAGCTGTGTACTGAAGCTGTGAAGCAATGAGCCATGCTGGTGACTTTCCAAACGACCTCGCACTGACAATTAATTCCCCATAATTTGCACTCCACCCACAATCTTGTCTCCAGCGTTTAGCTCTGCATTTGAATTTTACTAAATCGGCCACTGATTGTTCACTGAGCCACAAGCCATGTCGGAACATGTCGACTGGAAGGGTGAGTCACCAGTAACTGGAAAGCAATGAGCCCAAACTTGTACTCAAGCCGAGCGACGCATGAAGGAAACGAGTAGCAGCAGTACTGCGGTGTCAGCGATTATCGAAGGTCTTTTTGGGTTCATCCAGCGCTGTGCCTTATCACCAAGGCATGTCATCATGTGTTTGAGTGGGATTCCTCCGGGTAATATTCTAACTCCTTTAAAAGCCATGCTTAAACGAGCAGACAAAAGACTTCTGAACCAACACATCGGCCCCAACCTTATGGGGAAAATTGAGATGAATTTGTAGGCATTCAACATTATTCGAGGGTAAATTGCAAATTTGCTGGATGATTTTGTGCCATTCTGCTGTTAGCCTTACAAAAATAGCAGCTTGCCCTCAACCTACTCGGTCATGAAATACCCACATTAGGGCAGCACGGCAGAGTAGTGGCAGCACTGCAGTCTCACGGCACCGAGGTCCCAGGTTCGATCCCGGCTCTGGGTCACTGTCCGTGTGGAGTTTGCACATTCTCCCCGTGTTTGCGTGGGTTTCGCCCCCACAAGTCAAAGATGTGCAAGGTAGGTGGATTGAACACGCTAAATTGCCCCTTAATTGGAAAAAATTCATTGGATCCTCTAAATTTATTTTTTTAAATGAAATATCCGCATTGACACATTCATTTCCCATTTATGCCACTGCAGAAAGTCAAGGATGGTATTTAACAGGGTAAGGGCCCTTTTATTGAGGAAATTTCTGTGCTTCAATGCCACTCACCCTCTCTGGCCCAGAAAAGGAACAATTGAGACTTCGAAGCCTCAGCTTGTAAACTATTCTTAGAGACTTCTTAGTTTATCGTTATTTTCTTATTTTTCATTTCTCGTTCTCGTTTCTCTCTTAATCCAACATTTATTTCCCTCTTTTTATTTCTCTTTCTGGAGCTGACTCTAATTCTCCTGATTTTCCTACTCACTCAGTCCTGTTTCTTTCTCAGTCCGTAAGGAGATAGAATGTTGGTTTCATTGTTCACCAAGGTATCAGGCGCTATGTCACCCTCTCCACCCTGTTTTCAGTCCGAGGAACACAAGGACATAGGAACAGGAGTAGGCCATTCAGCCCCTCGAGTCTGTCACACCATTTAATGAGATGATGGCTGATCTATGGCCCAATGCCTTTGGCCCATATCCCTTAATATCTTTGCTTAACAAAAAACTATCTATATCAGATTATAAATTAACAACTGTTCTCGCTTCAACTGCTGTCTGTGGGAGAAAGTTCCAAACCTCTCCCACACTTGAGTAAAAAAGTTCTTCCAGACATCGCTCCTGAACAGTCTAGCCCTAAACTTTAGACTATGGCCCCTAGTTTTAGAATTTCTAATCAGTGGAAAGAGTTTATCTTTATCTACCTTATTTAGCCTATCTCCAGTAAATTCTGGGACGATGACATGAAAGACAATTTCATGGTTAATAGAGGTCTAATCTGAGTTGCTAGATTATGAAATACAACAACATCTTGTTTTTGTGGCAAACTTATGACTTGGTAAAAATCCCTCCAGGTGCTTCACAGAAATAAATCTCAAACAAAATCTTGACACCAACTGTCCCAATGCTGAACGTTAAGACAATTATGTTTTAAAAGTAAAGATAGACGGAAATGCTGGAAAAGCTCAGCAGGCCCAGCAGAATCCGTGGCCGAGAAACAGAGTTAATGGGTTGGATTCGCCGCTGCCCACAGCAGCCAGCGGGTTTCCCGATCCGATGGAGAATGGCACATCGGCACCAGGTGTTCTGATGCTGTGGTCCCTGCCAGCGGCGGCAGTGAGCTAGACGCCCATGCCGGTGGTAAGATTAACGGGCTAGAAGCCCAGTTTTCCAAGCCCACATGAAGCTCCGGGGCTTTCAAGTCGGGATTCGCTCAGACGTGGATTGGTGTAGGTATTTTCAAGAGCGGCCTTGACAGGGTGGACTCCGCGGTGGTTCAAGGGGATCACTGCGTAACAAAGGTGCCCCCCCAAAGTCCATCAGAAGACCCCCATCCCCCCCCACATCGCTAATCCCCATGCCCATCGCCCCCATCCTGCTCCCCTATCAAAAAACCCCAACCTCCCCACTAGATTTCCCCCAGCCCCCTATCAGATCCCCCCCAGTCACCCGATCAGGCCCCCATCAAAGACACCCCCCCCCACAGAGACCTCCCTCAGACCTACCGACCAGAGACCCCCATCAGACACCAGCCCCCCACCCCTACAGAGACCGTCCCATCAGACCGCCGATCAGACACCCCTACCTGAAAGCCCGATAACGGGATTCTGACAGAATCCTGTGAGCCCAGTTCCATGTATAAATCTACATGGAAAATGTGAGTAAATCGCTCTGAGCGCGGGTCCTAGTGCCAGCGGAGACCAACAGCAATACTACTCCAGCGGGAGCACTTAGGGCGCGATTCTCCGCTGCCTACGATGGGTCGGAGAATAGCGGGAGGGCCTTCCCGACATTTTTCCCGACCTCCCGCAATTCTCCCCCCCCCCCCCCCCCCCCCCCCACGGCCGCCCCACGACAAGAATCGCTGCTCGCCGTTTTTCACGGCGAACAGCGATTCTCCCCTGGCCTATGGGCCGAGTTCCCATGCCTTTACGGCCGTTTTCACGAACGCAAACATACCTGCTCTCACCGTTCATGAAAACGGCCGCAAAGTGCCGTCCGGAACAACCATGGCACTGATTGGCACGGCCGTGCCAAGGGTGGCATGGGCCCGCGATCGGTGCCCACCGATCGCGGGCAGCGGGTCCGATACCCACGCACTCTTTGTTCCTCCGCCGCCCCGCAGGATCAGTCCGCGGGGCGGCTAAGGGGCATGACGGCCCGCGCATGCGCAGGTTTGACACATATGCGTGATGACGTCATCCGCGCATGCGCGGGTTAGAGCCGTCCAACCCGCGCATGCGCGGCTGACGTCATCGTGCGCGTCAGCCGCCGTGACACTTGGCGCGCGGGCTTAGCGACCGTCGCTAAGCCCGCGATGCCGTTCTTCACGGGGCAGCGCTGCTAGCCCCGACCGGGGGGGAGAATCGGGTCCCGGGAGGGGGAGCGGAGGCTGCCGTGAAACACGGCCAGTTTCACGGCAGCCTTTACGACTCTCCGCATTTGCAGAGAATCGCGCCCGTAGTCTCCAGAATGAATAATCCAACCCAAAGTTTTGAGTCCACATGATTAATCCAGAGTTCTGAAGAAAAGTATACGGGCTAGAAACATTGGGCGTGATTTACTGGCCACGTCCCGCCGGAATCGGGGGGAGGTGCGGTTGGTAAATCTCGTGAGAGGCCTCTTCTTGAATTCCCGACAGACATCACAATCTGGATCCTCACAATGGGCGGGATCCAGACTTGCATAGTTAAGTGAGCTTAACTGCTCATTTAACCATGCCTATGCCAGAACTAACCAGCCCCCGGATCAATTGGACTTTTCGAGGAGATCCTAGTCAGGTGCTGTTTAGAACTGTTTAGAACATAAAGGGGGACCACGCGGTACGGCACTTGTTGAGGGGGGGGGGCTCTCCCAGGCAATTGGAGGCCCCCAGGTGGTTGGATGCCCAGGGTGCCCAGGTGGCACTGCTGGCCTGGAGGGGGCACTACCAGGGTTCCATGTTGGCAGTGTCAAGCTGCCAGGATGGCATTTTGTCTGCGCTAGGGATCGGGCGAGGGGGTGCCCTGCCCATGTGAGGTGGGATGTGGGGTGCTTGAGGACCCCCAATAGGCACTAGGGAGGCGGGGCGTGTCTGGCGTCACATCAGGGGGTTGGGAGATTGGGTGCCATTTAAAAACTGGGGAGCTCCGCTAACTAGTGCAGGAAATACGACTGTCATTCTCGGCCAAGGCCTGAAAGAGTTTCGAGAATTGGATGACATCGAACATTAGGGTGGTGCCTGGGTGGGTTGGGGGGAGGGGGACTGTTTGTGTTAATGGTGACTATGGATGATTCCTGATTCCTTTTTGGCATTTGTTTATGTTAACATGCGGGCTAATGTTTGGGCTTTGGTGGGAGGATGGGATCATTGTTATTGGATTAACATTGCATTCGTGACTGGTTATTGTTTATTCTTGGGTGTAAATTTGGAAGAAAATGTGAAAAACGAGAATAAAAATATTTTTAAAAGATCTAGAGAGAGAGGCGGCATGGTGGTGCAGTGGTTAGCACTGTTGCCTCACGGCACCTGGTATCCAGATTCGATCATGGCCCCGGGTCACTGTCCATGTGGAGTTTGTACTTTCTACCCGTGTCTGCGTGTCTCACCCTCACAGCCCAAAGGACGTGCAGGATAGATGGATTGGCCACACTAAATTTCCCCTTAATTGGAAAAAAAAGATATAGAGAGAGGGAGTGGCTTAGATTTGGAGCACCAGAGTTTAGGAAAACACATCTGTTTGAGAACGAATGCTCGGCTAGTTTTCGCAGTGCTGTACTATCAAATGCTTGGTCCTCTCAGCCAACGCATGCGTCTAATGGTAACACGATAAAGTTCTACATTTAGGTCCATCTTTTATTTCTTTACTTGCTCCATTATTGCCTCTTCTTTGACTTTCATCTTTTAAAATCTTCTGTCTTCCACCAATCACAGACCTTCCCTCTTGTCCTTTCCCCCGCCCCCCCCCCCCCCACCCGTCCCCATGTTTCTCTGCCTCTGTACTTGATTAAAGTCTGTCACATCGCTATGATTATTCCAATTATGATTAAAAAGATTATTGACCTGGAATGTTAACTCTGTTTTTCTCTCTCCACAGACACTGCCAGAGCTGCCGAGTATTTCCAGCATTTTCATTATTTGAATAATTTCCCAGTTGGCTATTTCCAGCCAAATTCAAACTTCCAAATGTTTCATAGAATAGAATCATAGAATCATAGAAATCCTACAGTACAGAAGGAGGCCCTTGGGCCAATCGAGTTGCACCGACCCTCTGAAAGAGCCCCTACCTAGGTCCACTCCCCCATCCACCCTGCCCCATCCTCGTACATTAACCTCCATATCCCTGGACACTGAGGGGTAATTTACCGTGACCAAGCCGCCTAACCTGCACATCTTTGAACTATGGGAGGAAACTGGAGCACTCGGAGGAAACCCACGCAGAGTTAGGGAGAATGGGCAAACTCCAGAGTCACCCAAGGCTGGAATTGAATCTAGGTCCCTGGCACGTGAGGAAGCAGTGCTAACCACTCTGCCACTATGCAGCAATCAAATATTCGCCTGTCCCTTTAAGTAAATAACAGATGTGTCCAACAGGGCAAATAGTCAGCTTCTTTGTTGCCAATTTAATAGGAATACTATCCCACCAGCGTCACCAATAATGTTGCAAATTGGCACCGGAGTCGGCAATAATGTTGCCAATTAATAATGATGCTCTTTAAAGTCGCCAGGTATCAAATGACACCACCACAAGGCTTTACCGGACATCGATCAAAGGACCACACAACCAGTTAGTCAGTTCAAAGATGGTTTATTGTCATGTGAGAGTACCTTTAAAAAATGGGTGTTTATAAATGGGTGTGTATATAAATATCTGTAGTGAGAGTACCTTTAAGAAATAGGTGTTTACTACTGCAGTGATGTCAGAGAGTGGGTGGAGCTGGGCTCACTGTCAGCTTTTTACTTTTGTTTTTGAGAAGGCTACAGGGTGTGTTTTAGTTTCATTTTCAGTGTTGGAGCTGAAGCCAGACAGAGCAGGTGTACTGCTGTTCTCTCTGCCATCAAAAGACTATCTCTTGATCATTTGGTGAATTCAGAATTATAAATGTTTTCAGTAGTGACTTTAACCTGATGTGCCTCTGATAAAGGTTTTGTTTTTCAGTCGCATGGATGTTAAAAAGGAAAGCATAAAGGTTTACTTAGTGTCTTTGGGGGTTGTATTTGAATTAATGGTTGCTAAGATGTTCACTGTAGGTTAACTTGAGTTCATAGAATAAACACTGTTTTGCTTCAAAAAATACTTTTCCATTTCTGCTGAACCACACCTGTAGAGTGGGCCATGTGCTCCCCATGCCACAATCTATTCAAAGTTGTAGGTCAGGTGAACTCCATGATACACTTTGGGGTTCTCTAAACCCTGGCCCATAACATTATTTACACATAAGGCTTACTTTGACATGCAACACAAAACTCTACAAGTTAAACTACACCTAACAACTACAATAACCTACACTTAACTTCAGGGCAACCGGCTCTATGCAGATGGGCAAGGCCTATGTCCGGATCTTGCATGGTTGGGTGGAAGAAGTGGCTCTGTTTCTGCTGGGCTCATCCGTCTGATAGCGATCATTGGTCTTGAACTTGTCTGTCTGGTCGTTATGCTGCACTTGGGTTGGCATAGGCCGGATCCAAGAGAGACCGAGCACATGGCTGTGTCTCTTCTTATCCCTTTGGGATTTTGCACTCTTTGGGGCAGTCCTTAACTTGGACCCAACAATTCGACAGGTTTTGATCACTGCCTTCGATTTTGGCCAATAAAGGGGTGGGTGCTTTGATGGCTGGGATTGTCTTAGCGGTTATTGACCTTGGCTGTTTGGGCTCCCTGAGTAAAGGGAATGGCGCCGACTAGTCTGTATCTGTATCAGTTACCTGAGTACAGTTCTTTTGTTCTGGGGAAATGGGCCATTAGAACGCAAACGAGCAGGGGTTTCGATCACGTCTAGCTATCTGGATTGCAAATACACACACAAGCTGAGTCTGTCTGAGTCCTGAGTTGGCCATAATTCCCATGGTCCTTTGCAGGTGGTCATCTGAGATGGCTACACCTTGTCTACTCCATATTCACGCACCCACTATTTTGTGTCAAGCCATGTGTTAAAACTTGGCACAGTAGCAAGTCATCTGAGCTGTTGCTACAAGAGAGCCTCTCCCACGGGTGTGGTCTGTTCTGAAAATGAAAATCTGTTATTTTCTGCTTGCTTAATTCCCTTCTGGCTAGACATTCATTGCCCTTCCCGCCTGAATAGATGAGAAGTGTTTGCCTGTACAGCATACAAATCCCATTTGTATTACCTATGAGACTGAAAAGGCTGGAATACTCTAAGATAAAGAAACAAACTGCAGACTTGTTCTGTATGTCTTGGTACTGGGGTGTCAGTGTGTGTGACACAGAAACAAGAAGAGACAGCAGGCAGTCATCCCTGCAAAAACTTGCATGCACAAAAGGATTTCCCTCTCTCTCTGTGGATGGAACAAGTTAAAGACACAATTTAAAGGAAATCAGACTGCTTTTCAACCACACTGTGGAATCCAATGTCTCCTAATTAGCTGCTCATCTGCTAGAGTCAGGTCTACCAGAATCACCCAACCTAATGGCCGCAATGTACCGGCATCTACGCTCATGGACAAGCCAAAGGCTGGTTTGCATTTTTAAAAACTTTTATCTGGACTTTCACCTTCTCACCTGATCATTGTATGAGTGTGTGGGGCATTCTTTACTGTTTTCACATTTTTAAATAACTAATAAACTTACTCTTTCTTTGACTCAAGACAGACTGGTTAAATTGGCTCCTTCTAAAATAAGTAAATACATTAGGACCGAGAGAGGTATCTATGGCGGAGAGGGAGTCCTTTTAAATCAACCTTGTCACGACCGAGCGTGGGGGTCAGGCTAATTCCTCCTCACCTGACTGACCATCCAACTCAATAGCCTGACCTGCCTTCCCTGGAAATACTTTGATCCCCTTCGCCCCAAGAGCAATATCTAACTGATTCTTGAAAACATACAGGCTGGGATTCTCCACCCACCCAGTCGTGTATTTCTTGGCGGTGGGAGGTGGCGCACTGTTCGCTGGCGGCGGGATTCTCTGTTCCCACCGCTGTTAATGGAATTTCCCATTGAAGCCAACCCACACATAGAACAGTACAGCACAGAACAGGCCCTTCGGCCCTCAATGTTGTGCCGAGCCATGATCACCCTACTCAAACCCACGTAACCACCCTATACCCGTAACCCAACAACCCCCCCCTTAACCTTACTTTTATTAGGACACTACAGGCAATTTAGCATGGCCAATCCACCTAACCCGCACATCTTTGGACTGTGGGAGGAAACCGGAGCACCCGGAGGAAACCCACGCACACAGGGGAAGGACGTGCAGACTCCACACAGACAGTGACCCAGCCGGGAATCGAACCTGGGACCCTGGAGCTGTGAAGCATTTATGCTAACCACCATGCTACCCTGCTGCCTCGAATTGGGAAATCCGCAGGGGGTGCACTGCCAATGGAATCGCGCCGCCAACGAATGGCTGGAGAATTCCGACCACAATGTCTTGGTCTCAACTGGTTCACGTGGTCGTGGATTCCACATGCTTATCGCTCTCTGGGTGAAGAAATTTATCCTCCTCTCAGTTCTAAAAGGTTTTTTCCCATATCCTTAGACAATGACCCCTGGTTCTGGACACACCCACCATCGGGAACATCCTTCCTGCATCTACCCTGTCTAGTCCTGTTAGATGTTTATGTTTCTATGAGATTCCCCTCTCACCCTCTGAACTCTAGCGAATATGATCCAAACTGATTCAATCTCTCTTCATACGCCAATCCCGTCGTTAAGAATTTTGTATGTTTTCATGAGGTAATCTTTTATTCTTCTAAACTCTAAAGGATACTGGCCCAGTTGCCTTCCGCATAGGACACTCCAGACATCCCAGGAATCAGTCTTGAGAACCTTGGTTGCACTCCCTCTATGCCAAGTATAACCTTCCTTAGGTAAGGAGACAAACACTGTACACAAAACTCCAGGTGCAGTCTCACCGAGGCTCTATATAATTGCAGCAACGCATCTTTATTCCTGTACTCAAATCCTCTTACAATTCACGGGTTCCCTTGGCGGGGGCCCAGTGCAGGGATTCACCAGATAAATACCAGAACTAAATCAGTAAGACAGGTTAAGAATAGAAGATTAAGGGTGATCTAATTTGAGGGTGTTTAAAATGATTAAGTGATTTGGTTGGCTAGATAGAACAAAACCATTTCCTCTCATGGGGGAAATCCAGAACAAGAACAACACATATTTAAAATTAGAGCTTTCGGAGATGATGTCTGGAAGCAGTTCTTCACACTAAGGCGTGGTTACAAAGGATTGTGGTCGCTGATTATTACTGAGAGCTGTGGGCTGTGGGAGGACCAAGCATGTGTGTGCTTGACTACCCAATTGCTTCAATGATTCACCGCAATGGAGAACTAAAGATCGCAACTGGAACGCTAAGATTTTCAAGTGAAGGAAATTGGTCTGAATGGTTAGATAATTAAATATACAGCATCTTATCGCAAAGCAGATTCTCAATGGTATAGTGGATTGCCTGGCCACAGTAGGAATTCCATTACAATCAAAGGATTAAAAAGTTGCACAGCCAATTTACAGTGGCAGTTGTATGGCTGGGTAGAAATTTGAAAAGCTTCCTCTATACAGAATCACAGAATGATACAGCACAACAAGAGGCCATTCGGCCCATTGTGCCTGTTCTGGCTATTAGCTATTCAATTAGTCTCACCCCCATCCTGAACCTTCCCCTTTGCCCAGCAAATGTTTCCTTTCTTGGTATTGATCCAATTCCCTTCCGAAAGTTGTGACTGAATCTACATTTCAGGCAGTGAATTCCAGGGGCAGGATTCTCTCAGCCAGGAACCAGGCCGGAGAATCCCCGCGACTGGCACGAATCGCACCACGCCGCCCCGCCGCCAGCACGCAATTCTCCGCAGAGCGCGGTTGGCACGACGCCGGCCGGCGCATACATGGATCCTGCAGTGTCCAGTTCGCGCCGGGATCAGCAGCTGGAGTGGCGTCAACTGCTCCAGTGCCGTGCTGGCCCCTTTTGCGGGCCAGAATTAGCCATCGGGTCGGCCCGTTCATGCCGTTGTAAAACACAACGGTGTTTACTTTGGTGTGGACACTCTACTGCGGGATTAGAGAATCCTGCCCCATATTATGATAACTCACTCAGTAGCGATGTTTTGAGCAACATTTGGGCTGGAATTTTCCAAATTTGGCATCTACACCATATCTTGCATTATTTAGTGGCCCATTCCTCCGGTGGCAAACTTTGCCAGAAGAAAATGTGTCTAGTGCTACAGTGATAATCCCCAAACAGGGAACTCTGAAGCTCTGCGGTTAATGTCTTATTCTGTCTGCACCAACCGCCTATCCAATTCCTTTACAGAAGTTTCAATTGACTCTGCTTCCATCACCCTTCTGGGCAGCGCCTTCGAGATCACAACAACTCGCTGTGAGAAAACTTCTCATCTCCCTCTGGTTCTTTTGTTATTTATCTGAAATCTGGGTTCTCTGGTTACGGGATTGTTTATTTATCTGATCTGGATTTGTTTTAAGTTGTGTTTCAGACCTGGCTCAGTTGGTAGTTCCATTGTGTTTGAGTTAGAATGTCATTGGTTCAAGGCGGCAAGACAGAGACTTGAGTATAAAAAAGCTAGTGTAGTACTGAGGGAGCCCTGTATAGTTAGAGGCGCTACCTTTCAGCTGCAAGGTTAAACCAACGTCCTGTTAGGTGGACGACGAGGTGCCATGGCACTGTTTCAAAGAAAGGTTGATCCTGGATGCCCTGACCACTGTTTATCCCTCAATCAACATCACAAACCCAGATTATCTGATCATGATAGCTCTTCATGTGGGAGCTTGTTGTGCACAAATTGGATTTTGCATTTGTTATATTACATAAAAACATCATTTCCTATGAAGCACTTTCGGACATCCAGTGGTTGTGAAAAGTGTTGTACAGATGTGGGTCTTTCTAGTATTTTTCATGAATTTCCCCTCTTCATCTGCATCTATCTTGAAAACATTCACAAAGTTCCCACATATGTTTATTTATTCGTTCATGTGATGTGGGCGTCGCCAGCTGGCCCAGCATTTATTGCCCATCCCTGAGGGCATTTAAGAGTCAATCACATTGCTGTGGATCTGGAGTCACACGTAGGCCAGACCAGGTAAGGAAGATTTCCTTCCCTGAAGGACATTAGTGACCCAGATGGGTTTTTGCGACAATCGACAACGGTTTCATGATCATCATCAGACCTTTAATTCCAGATTTTTATTGAATTCAGTTTCCACTATCTGCCCTGGCGGGATTTGAACCCACGTCCCCAGACCATTATCCTAGCTTCAGTGACAATACCACTACGCCACTGCCTCCCCTATATACGTCTCAGCATTAGATATCAGAGACACGGTGAATACGGAGCTTAGCTAGTAGGAAAAGCCTTTTGGTTGGTTGGCACTACCCTTCAATATTTGGTGCTAAAACTGTCTTGGTGATGTCTTTCAGATGGGCTGCGGACTGAATTAAAACATTCCCACATTAAAGGTTTGGTTTTATTCACAGCTTTGCCTGTGTGCAACCTAAACCGCTTATTTTAATAGGCTGAAGTGTGCAAAATGTAATCAGAAGCTCTCTGGTGAAAGTTGTCATGGAAACAATACGTCAATGGAGTCGCCTTGTTAAATTATTGACAAGGTTTAGAAGTTTGCATTGCACTCTCTGTTGCAAAGGGGGATAAATTGCACTGTCTGACTGAACAGAAACAATACACTATCTACAGTATCTTTCACAGACTCAGGAGGCCAAAGTTCTTTACAACCAATACATTTTTTTCAATGCAGTCACTGTTGTAATGTTGAAAACACAGCAGCCGATGTACAGTTATAAAGATCTGACGACAGGCAGCGATGTGATAATTACCAGATAATCTGTTTTTAGATATTGGTTGAGGGATAAATCCTGGCCAGGACACCGGGGCGAACACCCCAGTTTCAATCTTGTGGCCTTGAAAATTTTACTTTCACTCGAGAGGGCAGATGCAGACCTCAAATTAACATCTCACTGCAAAGACAGCCGATGGGATTTTCCTTCCCGCCTGCCATGCATTCCGGCACGCGCCCCCCCCCCCCCCCCCCCCCCCCCCCCCCCCCCCCCCCTCTCTCCCTGCACGCTGGCAGCAAGATCCTCCCTTACAGCAGCCAGCCAATGTCGGGAAACCCGTGGGTGTGCTGTCGGAGAACGGACAAGGATCACGCCAACGGAGAATCCCACAGAGCATGTGTGACAATGCAGTATACCCTCAGCACAGACCCTCGAACAGCTAGTGCAGCAATCGCTCAGTACTGACACCCCGACAGAGCATAACTCCCTCAGTATAGCTTTCAACAGTGCAGCATGTCCTCAGTATTGACACCCCAACAGAGCAGCACTCTCTCAGTACTGATCCTCTGACAATGCAGTGCTCCCTTAATGCTGACCCTCCAAAGTGCAGCAGTCCCTCATTACTGACCCTGCAACAGCATTGCACTCCCTCAGTACTGACTCTCTGACAGTGCATGCAGCACTTCCTCAATGTCGACCTTCTGATAGTGCATCATCCATCAGTACTGACCCTCTGACAGTGCAGCACTCCCTCAGTACTGACCCCTTGACAGTGCAGTACTCCCTCAGTGCTGACCCTCTGACAGTGTAGCACTCCCTCAGTACTAACCCTCTGATGGTGCAGCACTCCCTCAGTACTGACCCTCTGACAGTGCAGCACTCCCTCAGTACCGACCCTCTTACAGTGCAGCAGTCTCTCGGTACTGACTCTTGAAGCGAAGGCTTTCATTTTGAGCTCAAAACTATTGAATGGGACTCACACTCACGACCTTTATGGATTTAGAGACAAAAGTGTTGACCACTGAGCCACGGTTGACACGGTTATAACTGCGCTGATTTTGTTTTCTGCAACTTTGCAGATTCTGTCTGGGGTTAAAAGTCAGCTCACCTCATGCAGCCAGTGGTGTTGTAGAAGATGTCGGGGTCTACATCAAAGTTCTTGACATCCCCATCGGGCCAGCCCGAGAATGGAATGATAATTGATGTTGTTAATGGTTTTAGAGCTCTTTCGATCAGTTCAGCCTTCAGATGTTCATTTGAAGACAAGTTCCACAGTAAACCTGAAGTGGTGGGAAACAAGATGGAACGCATCAGTCATTTTAAACTAGTTATCAATCTGAAAGGAAATCTACATTTACTCCTTAACTGAGGCAAACTCCTCACCAGAACTACAGCTTCATAAATTTGATTAAGGGAATAGAAATACTATTTAAGCAGCAAGACATGGGCAGCTCTCAAATCTCAGAAAGTTAGTATGCAGGTGCAGAAAGTAATGAGGAAGGAAAATTGAATTTTGGCATTCGTTGCTAATGGAACAGAGTATAAAATTCGGGAAGTGCCGTTGCTACTGTATAGGGCATTGGTAAGAACGCAACTAGAGTAATGTGAACAGTTTTGGTCCCCTTACTTGAGGAAGGACGTAAATGCATCAGAGGCGGTTCAAAGAAGGTTCACTACATTGATTTTCAAGGATGAAGGGCTTGTGTTACAAAGAGAGTGTGGTGGTATGATTTGCATAGCTGTCTGCCATTGGTGCAGAACACCGGCTTACCATTGGCCCTGGTTGGTCATGTGCCTCTCGTCCGATTGGTTGAGACCAGTCATGTGACGGCTCTCCGATTAGTCGAGAGGCTGAGTTAACCACGCCTCCATACCGAGGTATAAATAGTCAGAACGCCCGGCGGTCGTCCATTTATTGTAGTCGACTGCAGGGCTAAGCTCTAGCTTATTAAAGCCTAACTTTTGTACAGCAACTCGTCTCGCGTTTAATTGATGGCTCATCAGAGAGATTAAGCAGTTTAGGCCTTTCAGTAGAAAAGAGAAGCAATAGGTGTGACTTGATAGAGATGTTTTAAGTTATAAGTGGTTCAATAGGGTAGATGTAGCGAAGATATTTCTGATTGTTGGGGATTCCAAAACTAGGAGTCATAATAAAGTTAACAGGGAATTCAGGAATAGTGCCTGGAGATAGGAAATATACCAAACCCAACTATTTAAGACTAGAGAGAGAGAAAACGGGGAACTGCAGAGCTGCTAGCCTGACATCAGTAGTGGGGAAAATACTAGAATCTATTATAAAGATGATAAATGGTCACTTAGAAAGCAGTGATCTGATTGGGCATGTGTGGGACTGCAGGATGCCAGGGCACTGCCAGGATGTGACAATGGCAGTGCCAGTGTGCCTAGCTGCTAGGTTGGCATTGTCAGGGGTCGAGCCTGGGAATGCCTTGACAGGTAGATCGGATATGAGGGGGGCTCACAGAGGTCAAAAGAGTGGGGCCTTAAAGGGAAGAGGAAAGATCATGGCTACCTTCCAAAATGGGACTCAATCTGCGAGCAGCCTATCTAGAAATCCCTCTAAGTGCCTCCTGGGCAGGGAGAAACCACTCAAAGTCAAACAGAGCAGAAAAGTGCAGTTAGATGCTGGGATGTTTCTTGGCACTGCAGCCACAGAGAAACACCCTGCCAAACGTTCTGTTCAGTGGACTTTAACTTGAGTTTGCTGAATCGTGCCTGCAGGGTTAAGAGGAGAGCGCAGTGAAGAGAAACTGGTTTCTGAGTATTCCAGTGAAGCGTTTGCAATGATAAAATAGGGAGATAGCACTGTAAATTTCTACAGGCTGTTCTTATTTCCAAACCAGTGCCAGCGATGCAAGTCAGCAATTCCAATTACCATTTAATTTTCCTTTCTCTCTCGCTCATGTCTCTACCTAGTCTGGCTTTATTTCTCTTGCAGCAAACTCAAATCTTTTCAACCTATCAAAGACTCATAGAGTCATAGAATTTACAATGGAGAAGGAGGCCATTCGGTCCATTGAGACTGCACCCGACCTAAGCCCATACTTCCACCCTAACCCCACACCTCCACCCTATCCCCATAACCCCACCTAACCTTTTTTTTTGAACACTAAGGGCAATTCAGTTTAGCCAATCCACATAACCTGCACATCTTTGGACTGCAGGAGGAAACCAGAGCACCCGGAGGAAACCCACGCAGACACGGGGAGAACGTGCAGACTCCGCACAGACAGTGACCCAAGTGAGAATCGAATCTGGGACTCTGGAGCTGTGAAACAACTGCGCTAACATGCTGCTATATTCTAACCAGCACCATGTCCCATTCACCCACACGCCCAATACTCGGCAATCTGCACTGGCTTCCGTTACCTCAATTTAAAATTTCTTATCTCATATTCAAATCCCTCTACATCCCTCCCTATTTCTGTAATCTCCTCCAGCACCGCAACTCTCGGAGACCTCTGCCTTCTCTAAGGCTTCATACACAGCCCTGATTTTAATCGCTCCATGGCTGGCTGCCGAACCTTCAATTGCCTGGGAAGCTCAGGAATGTCCTCACTCAACATTTCTACCTTCCTCTCTCCTTAGTGAAAACGCTCCTTAAAATCTACCTCTTTGTCAAAACTTTTTTGTCACATATCCTAGTATTTGTTTACATTAATTATGTTAGATAATACCCCTGTGCTATGTTTTATTGTGTAGGGGTGACATAAAAATATAAATTGTTGCTATTCTACACCCAACTACACGTTCCGTTCACCATGGGTGGGAAACCCCACTTGAAAGACAAACACTCAGCCCCAGTATGGGGACCATTTCCTGACCGACACTGTTCATGTGTACATGAATAATGTCGTCACCAGAAATGATTCATTTGGTTATTTGTAAATGTTAATTGCTCCAGTAAAAATACAGAGGAGAATTTAGACTATGCGGCTCGACAGTCAGAGAATATACCCCATAGAAAGAAATCAATAATTGGCTGAATTAACCAGAAGACGGGGGATGAGTCTATCGACAAAATTACACAGCAAGTTGTTCGAATCTGAAACATGCTGTCTGGAAGGCTGGTGGAAGCAGATTCAACAGTAACTTTCAAAAGGGATTTAATTGGATAAATATTTGATGGAAAGATTTGCCAGGGCTGTGTGGAGAGAGCCAGGGAGTGGGATTAATTGGAAAGCCCTTTCAAAAGAGCCGGCACAGGGACAATGGGCCTTTTCCTGTGGGTCCGCTTCTACGAATATATCCAATGCTGGTAGATGTTAAGCCCTTTAAATTTGGGCAACGTTCAATATTATGAAACTATCTTTGCAATGAACTCACCAGTGATTTGCTTCTTTGTCTCAATGTCCTTGGTTTGCCCCAGTAACTGGACCAGTTTCTGAAGTCCGTTCTGTTTCTGAACTTCTACCTTGCTATCGTTCTCTTCAAACACCCCATTGCGGATGGCCCCACAGGCTGCCCTTTGAACGTCGACATCCTCATTGCTCAGTAGGGTGATAAGTTTCCCAATCCCATCCAAATTGTAAAGCTGCAGGAAAATTGCATTTTTCAAACACTCAGCAGCACATCACGTACATTGGTGGACTCCTCGTTGTGTGAGTATGCAAGTGATTCACATCATGTGATATTACAAGCGATGCACAACAACAATTTACACTTACTAGAGACAATTATTCGAGATAGAATTAGCAGTCACACGGAAAAGTGTAGGTTGATTAGGAAGAGCCAGCATGGATTTCTAAAGGAGAAATCGTGTTCAGCTAATTTGCTGGAGTTTTTTTGAAGAGATAACAGAAAGAGTAATGCTGTTGAGGGTAATGCTGTTGATGCCGTGTCCACGGGCTTTCAGAATGCATTCAATACAATGCTGTATAACAGACTTGTGAGAAAGGTTATAGCTCATGGAATAAAAGGGACAGTAACAACAGTAACAAAATTAGCTGAATAATAGAGCTAGGATTAGATTCAAAGAAGAAGCATACAAATTGGCCAAAGAAAAAGCAGAGCTGAGGATTGGGAGCAGTTTAGTATTCAGCAAAGGAGGAGAAACCCTCCTTGGTTAAGAAGGGGAAAATAGAGTACGAGCGTAATCTTGCAGGGAACATAATAACTCCTATAGGTATGTGAAGAGGAAGGGATTGATGACAGTCAGAAACAGGGGAACATTTAATCAGTTCAGCCCATTCGAACACCATCAAATTCTCGCCTTTAAGCAAAGAGAAATCCGAGTTACCTCTTTCTTTGCGTCAGGGCTTTGGTAGCACTCATGTTGGATGAAGTTAGCCCCGTACAATACGTAATCAATGTTATCATGAGTCAGGGCAGAAACTGCAGTTTCCATTGTCCACTCACCATCATCATCCCCACTCGCGCTAATAAAAAATACACATTTATATTAGATCTGAGACAGCATTAACACCCAATTAAGGCAAAATGTTAGACTGGAAAAATGCAACTACCAGTAACAGTATTGTCTCCAACATCGTAAAACTCCACAATATTACATTTCAATACTCCTAGACTGACGCCATGCTCCCTCAGTGATTAAGTGGTTGCTTAAATATAAAGGCTGACATTGCAGTCATAATAGCTACAATAGGAGTAAAGCATACGACCCTCGAGCTTGCTCCGCCATTCAATACAAACATGGCTGACCTGGGGCTCCAACTCCATTTTCCTGCCCGCTCCCCATATCCTTTTCATTTGCTGAGAAATCAAACATCTGTTGATCCCAGCCTTAGATATGTTCAATGATGGGGCACCACCACTTTCTGGGATAGAGAATTACAAAGGTTCACAACACTTTGAGTGAAGCAATTTCCCCTCATCTCAGTCCTAAATGAGCAGCACCTTACCCTGAGACTGTGCGCTGGTGTTTTAGATTCCCCGAACAGCAGAAGCAATCCCTCGGTTCACCCTATCAAGAACAAAGAACAAAGAAAAGTACAGCACAGGAACAGGCCCTTCGGCCCTCCAAGCCTGTGCCGACCATGCTGCCCGTCTAAACTAAAATCTTCTACACTTCCTGGGTCCGTATCCTTCTATTCCTATCCTATTCATGTATTTGTCAAGATGCCCCTTAAATGTCACTATCGTCCCTGCTTCCACCACCTCTTCCGGCAGCGAGTTCCAGGCACCCACTACCCTCTGTGTAAAAAACTTGCCTCATACATCTACTCTAAACCTTGCCCCTCGCACCTTAAACCTATGCCCCCTAGTAATTGACCCCTTTACCCTGGGTAAAAGCCTCTTACTATCAACTCTGTCTATGCCCCTCATAATGTTGTAGATCTCTTGTGGTAGTATGGCTAGAGAGATCATATTACCGGAGAACCAGGCTGCCATTGGTACAGCAGCCTTGCTGCCCATTGGCCCAGGCAAGTCATGTGCCTCTCTGCCAATTGGTTGTGGCTGGTCATGTGACTCCCTGCCGATTGGCTGAGAGGTTGGTAGCTCCGCCTACAAGGCGGGGTATAAGAGCTCGTGTTGGCTGGCAGTCGGCCTTTCTCTGTACGACCACTGCCTGGTTCACATCTAGTGTATTAAAGCCTGTTGTTTGGAACTTCATTACGACGCGAGTCCAATTGATGGTGCATCACCTCTAACAGGCCCCTCAACCTCCGTCGTTCCAGTGAGAACAAACCGAGTTTATTCAACCACTCCTCATAGCTAATGCCCTCCATACCAGGCAACATCCTGGTAAATCTCTTCTGCACCCTCTCTAAAGCCTCCGCATCCTCCTGGTAGTGTGGTGACCAGAATTGAACACTATACTCCAAGTGTGCCCTAACTAAGGTTTAACTAATGTTCTATACAGCTGAAGTACCTTCAGAATCTTGTGTGGTTCAATAAGATGGCCTCATTCTTCAATACTTCTCTGGGCCCAATACTCAGTCTCTCATCAAGGGACAACTCTGTTAAGTCAGGGACCAATCTTTGCTGTACCATCTCCAATGCAGGTATATCCTTCCTCAGGAATCCAAAATGCAGAGTACTCCAGGTGTGGTTTCACCATAGTCCTGCGCAATTAGTGCAAGGATTCCTTCTTCTTGTACTCCAATCGCCTTCCTAATGCTTGGCGCATGGTGCGCTAACTGTCTGTATGCCTTGCTTCAGCACACCCATATCCCTCAGAACATCATTCACGCCTCAATGAATGGAGATCCTGTCAGAGAGAGTGCAGGACTTCAAGGGACAACTATTTTACAACCTGCGCTCTTTTGTATTACCTCACCACACTGGGATTATATCGAAATATCCAGATGTTAAAACACACTCACAACAATAATGAAAATGAAAAAATGAAAATCGCTTATTGTCACGAGTAGGCTTCAATGAAGTTACTGTGAAAAGCCCCTAGTCGCCACATTCCGGCGCCTGTCCAGGGAGGCTGGTACGGGAATCGAACCGTGCTGCTGGCCTGCTTGGTCTGCTTTAAAAGCCAGCGATTTAGCCGAGTGAGCTAAACCAGCCCCTTGAATAAAAACATTCAATGTAAATAAGCTATCCCACAGGAGCATAAACGAGAGAATTACACCAAGCCACAGAAGGAGATATAGACGCAACTGAAGATTTTTAAGGGGTGTCTAAAAGGAAGGGAATTGGAGAGGATCAGGGAGGGAATTCCAGAGCTGAGGGTCTAAGCAGCTGAAGACACGGCCACCGATGGTGGAGCGATGGAAATTGGGATGCACAAAAATCCAAAGTTGGAGGAGCGCAGTCATTTGGAGGGTTATATAACGTCACATGTTAGTTCCAGCACAAACTGGTCGTTCGGCCCAACTAGCTTGGTGCTGGTGTTCATGCCCCACACGAACCTCCTCCCACCCCTTTGCATCAGATTGCATTCATTTCTCTCCAGTAATCATCGACAATTATGGTATTCAACTGTGTGCATGCAATGTGAATGTCATTGCCATAATCACTCAGTCATCTTGTCCTGTGGATGGTAGGGCTCAGAGAGTAGCACAGATTGGGATATTTGGGGAGGTAGGCCAGAGCTGGAAGGCACCAAGGTTAGGCATCACACACAGGATGCCGTACGAGGGTGACGTTTCACAGGTTCAGTGATGTCACTCCATTTGAGGAGTCCGTGTTTTTGGGAAGACAGCAGCCAAGGTGGGATTGGGGTCGAGAGGATGGGAAAAGTTATCAAAACAAACCTGGAATTTGTATCCCAGTTGCAAAGAGGCTACTGCAGATGGAGAAAGAAACAAGCACAGGCCTCCTGGTGTTTTACCGAGGGAAGTGGCCTTTGGGTCAAAATACTGGATATAAAACCATCGGGTAGCAGATTGGCAAAATCAAGACTGTCTGGTACCAAACCAAATGTCTGGCCACCCAGGAATGCGATCATGGAAGTATTTGAACACAAGGCCCAAACAGACGGTGTCAATGTTTCCCCTCCATCAAGCAAATAGATTAAGTCACAATTACCCTCCTTGTTTCCAGGCCCATCCATTGCTTCTTTTCCTACATTTACCTGTCCAAAAACTCTGGAAGTGAACCTCTCAGTAGCTCTCTTGTGTTAAATCTTTGTTGCTTGGCCTCATTCCTCATCCCTTAACTGCTGGAAACGCTCTTTCTATCTATTTAACAATTCATTTGTGTAGCTTAGGCTTTGCTGGCAAGGCCACCACATTTATTGCTCATCACTGACTGCCCTTCAGAAGGGGGAGAGGTGAGAATATTTTCCCAAAATTAAACACATTCCTAGAATGATAGTTACGGCTGCTTACAAAGCCCCGGTTAGGCTATATCTAAAGGACTTTGCAGAGCGCTTAACATTTGACAGGATAAATGGAAGGAATGTAATATAGCTTCACTAGATTGTTACCAGGTGAAAAGAATTAGATTATGAGTGATTAAATAAATTAGGCTTTGCCAAGAGTATAGAAGGTTAAAAAGTGGTATGATTGAGGTTTTTAAGGATTTTTGAAAGGAATGAATAGGGTCAATAGAGACAAGTCTTCCTCTCTGGCATTGGAGTTCGAGGCAATGGGAAATCA
This sequence comes from Scyliorhinus canicula, assembly GCF_902713615.1. Taxonomy (NCBI): domain Eukaryota; kingdom Metazoa; phylum Chordata; class Chondrichthyes; order Carcharhiniformes; family Scyliorhinidae; genus Scyliorhinus; species Scyliorhinus canicula. The sequence goes on along the minus strand of NC_052165.1, from coordinate 42,085,560 downwards.
CATGAAATTCCGAGCTGGGCTATTCAGGAGAGAAGTTGGGAAACATTTCACACAAATGTGGAACTGTCTCCCACAAGAGGCAGTAAATGCTGGATCAATTAATAATGTTAAACCTGAGCTCAATAGATTTCTGTTAGATAAGGGTTCAAAATGATGTGGAGCCAAGATGGATGGATAGGATATATAGATGAGCCATGGCCTTTTTGAGTAATGTAACAGGCTGGAGAGGGGCTGAATGCCCACCTCCTGTTCCAATGTATGGGGAACAGCCGATAATAAGCCAAGTGCAAATCAATTATGGAGCAAAATGCTTTAAAAGGAGGGGCAAGTCCTCTTGGCAGTTCAATACTTGCTACTTGACAACCCTCACTTTACTTGGTCATGCCTTGAAAGTTGACATAGCTCTAATTTTATAACCTTTTTTTATCACTGAGTAGGATTTGCCCACTCCGCATGTTACCCTTGTTGAGAAATGCGGGTTTTAAAGTGAACCAATGCTTTCAATGATAAGGTTTGGGGAGGGCACAGTACCAGTGTGTTAAGTAGTACAGTCGGATAAGGAACTTATTGGACTGTATAATTCAATTAAATAAATCCACATCTTCAATCAGAATCCTCGGTACTAATTCCCAGACAAACATTTTACCAAGGTTAGGTGGATTGACCATACTAAATTTCCCTTAGTGGCCAAGGCATTGGATGGGGGAGTGGCCTAGGTAGGCTGCTCTTTCAGAGGGTCGGTATAGACTCGATGGGCCAAATGGCCTCCTTCTGCACTGTAGGGATTCCATTCCTTTCTAACTATTTTGAATTCAGGTTCCTTTATCATATCTGCAGGTACCAGGTGTACAAATATCAACTGCAGCTCAATGGGGAGGACTATTGTACTGAATCAGAAAGTTATGGGTTTGAGCTCCACATCCAGGCTGACATTCCTCGGAAACCTTTCCTTTATTGGGTTCAGACGCCTTAGATGTGACAATTATTTTCCGTCTTCTAGAGTGAAAATATCACCAATTAAAGATTGGAGGAGCTTGCTGTCACTGCAACTGCAGGGGGCGCAGTCACCACATGTTCAGTGCCTGTGACATCTCAGCCAATGATGGCACAGGTAACTGCCTGCATCAAAGAACAATATTTTGGATGCCTGCTGATCGCTGCCCCATTCCCAACCTATCACTGCCCTGCTTACTACCTCATTTGTTGCCTCAATCACCATCTCATTCACCTCCCAATCACAACCCCTCTTGCTGTCCCGCTCCAAACCCTTGAGCCCTCACTACCTCACTTAGGAGCTCGCGGTCTTCCCTAAGGGAAGAAGGAGGAATAGGGTTAACGCCACTGAACCACCAACCAGAGGCTCTGGCTAAAGGTCTCGGTCGATGGGTTCAAACCCCACCACAGCAGGTGGTGGAATTTAAATTCAATTAATAAATCTGGAATATAATGTTAGTCTCAGTAATGGTGGTCAATTGTGTAAAAGATTTACTAATTTCCCCTTGGGTGAAGAAATCTGCCGTCTTTACCCAGTCATGTGACTCCAGACCCACAGCAATGTGTGCGATTCTTAAATGCCCTTGGAAATGGCCGAACAAGACTCAGTACAAAGGGAATTCGGGATGAGCATCAAACTCTGGTGTGACCAGTGATGACCACAGGCTGGATTCTCCAATCCCCGAAATCGCGTTCGGCGACGGGGCGGAGAATCCCCGATGATGCCAAAATCGGGGGCGGCGCCGCTTTTGCTATGCTCCACCCCCTGAAAAGTAACGTAGGATACTGTTTCCATGGCCTCAGACCATTGCCTGAGGCCCGCCTCACGATGCTCCATCCCTGACCAGCCGAGTTCCTGACGGCGGCGTGGGACACGTGTGGTCTCACCCGTCGTTAACTCAGCGTGGTGGCTGCAGACTCAGTCCAGCGCTGCCACAGTCTGGGGTGGGTCGATTCATGGGCAGGAGGGGGCATTATTCGGGGCTTGGGACAGTGGGGGGGGGGGGGGCCTGGGGGGAGGGTCCGGGGTGCGCGAACGGCCGAAGGGGGGGACTATTTTTGCGGTCTGGGTCCGCGGGCTGAGTCCGCCATGAAGCATGGTGCGGCCGCTGCAGGCCACCGCCGTGCACATGCGTGGCCACGGACCCGGCAAAGCTCCAGACCGTATCGGCAGCTATATCTGGGAGCTCTACGCTGCCTCCCTGCTAGCCCCCTTGGAGCAGGGAATCGGTGGCCGTTTTGCGCCATTATTTCTGGCGTAGAACACCACCGTTTAAACACCGACGTGGGGACTTAGTCTCCCAAACTGAGAAACCAGCCCCACATCTTGTGAAAGAATAAAGAGTGAAGTGATGGTGGGACGGGGTGAATGAGGAGGTGATAGTCATGGTCAATTGAAAGGAATAACAATGGGTGCACAATGATGAAGAGAATAGCACCAATTTCCTGTACGATGGCAGGAAATACAATGATGTGAAGATGCAGGCGTTGGACTGGGGTGGGCACAGTAAGAAGTCTTACAACACCAGGTTAAAGTCCAACAGGTTTGTTTCAAATCACTAGCTTTTGGAGCACTGCTCCTTCCTCGGGTGAATGAAGAGGTATGTTCTGGAAACATATATATAGACAAAGTCAAAGATGCAAGACAATGCTTTGAATGTGAGTATTTGCAGGTAATTAAGTCTTTACAGATCCAGAGATAGGGGTAACCCCAGGTTAAAGAGGTGTGAATTGTCTCAAGCCAGGACAGTTGGTAGGATTTCATTAGCCCAAGCCAGATGGTGGGGGATGAATGTAATGCAACATGAATCCAAGGTCCCGGTTGAGGCCGTACGCATGTGTGCGGAACTTGGCTATAAGTTTCTGCTCGGCGATTTTGCGTTGTCGCGCACATTGGAGAACGATTACCCGGAGATCAGAGGCTGAATGCCCTTGACTGCTGAAGTGTTCCCCGACTGGAAGGGAACATTCCTGCCTGGCGATTGTCATGCAATCTCCGTTCATCCGTTGTTGCAGCGTCTGCATGGTCTCGCCAATGTACCACGCTTCGGGACATCCTTTCCTGCAGCGTATGAGGTAGAGAACGTTGGCCGAGCCGCACGAGTATGTACCGCGTACCTGGTGGATGGTGTTCTCATGTGCAATGGTGGTACCCATGTTGATGATCTGGCACGTCTTGCAGAGATTGCCATGGCAGGGTTGTGTGGTGTCATGGTCGCTGTTCTGCAGACTGGGTAGTTTGCTGCAAACAATGGTTTGTTGGAGGTTGCTCGGTTGTTTGAAGGCAAAGTAGTGAGGGTGTGGGGATAGGTCATCACCACCAACCTGGCTGTGACCTTGCTAGCTGGCAGTTTTAAGGCACCACCCTGCTCAAAGGGAATGCCACTGGGGGCCTCCAATCTCCTTGGATAGCCCCAGGAGTGCCTGACTGGTGCCCATTTGTGGGGACCTGTACCAAACGGCGTTCGCCCGAGGTCCGTGAGGTAAAGGGATTGAATCTCAAAGCCTCAGGTACCTTGGGAATCTACACATTATATTCTGCCTTGCTCTAATATGCAGATTTGCCAAAAAACTGATCTCGCCCCTTCCCCTTGCAACATCTCGTGAGATTGCATTGAATCTCACGCGGCGTTGCGAGCCAGTTAGATCCCGGGAGCGGGGTCTCCTGGCTTTCACCGGCCACACTGCGCTGCTGGACATGGACCAGTGTAGAAGCAAGCATGGAATTAGCTCAGAGCTTGGGTTACACCCTGCAAATGTGTACATAGATATGTTATCAATAAATAGTTAATATTCAACCAAACAAGACTCAGAACCACTTTGTGAGACCTACTGAACAGGCAATAAAAATGATTTGAAAGGAAGCAACGCAGATTGGAATTCCCTCCTGGTCTCCTACGGAACATGGGGTCCGAATTCTTAACTGGATCACGTGATACCTGTTATCCCTTATCCTTTACTGCATTGGGAGGAAATCAAACACCCTGATATTTGCTGCTGCATTTGCAAACATTTGTTTCTGATGCGGGAGCAGATTTCCCTACATTTGCAAATTCTAATGCAAAGAAAAGTACTTGCATTTTCAACTCATTTTCCACAACCTCAGAGCACCCTAAAGTTCTCGTGAAGTGTTGTCGGAAATGTAGTAGCCTAATTGTTTGAGCACAGCAAGCTCCCACAAACAGCAATGTGATAATGATCAGATATTACTGATGTTGGATGATGGTTTTATATTGGCCAGAACACTCCGCTGCCTATCTTCAAATAGGGGCTGTGGATTCATAGACCTATAGAATTACTACAGTGCCAAAGGATGCCATTTGGCCTATCGAGTCTGCACTGACCCTCTTAAAGAACACCCACCGCGACCCACTCCCCCACCCCATCCCCATAACCCCACCTAACCTACACACCCTTGGACACTAAGGGGCAATCTAGCATGGCCAGTACACCTACCCTGTACATCTTTGGACTGTGGGAGGTCACCGGAGCACCCGGAGGAAACCAACGCAGACACGGGGAGAAGGTGCAACCTCCACACAGTCACCCAAGGTCAGAATTGAACCCTGGTGCCTGACGATGTGAGGCAGCAGTGTTGCCAACTGTGCCACCATGCTGCCAGTGAGGCGGAATTTCCTTCAGAGGGAATAGTAATTTGATAACATATCTGAAAGACAGCGGGCGGTATTCTCCCCCCCCCCAATGCCAGGTGGGAGAATCGCCAGGGCACCGCGCGAGTTGTGCCACGTCTCCCCGACACCCGCGCGTGATTCTCCCACCCCACCCCCGAAACCAGCGCCGCGAGAATCGCGGCGGGCTGCTTGGAGAATCACCGCAAATAGCGCGCGGCAATTCTCCGGCCCGGATGGGCCAATATGGCACGGCCCAACTGCGCATGCGCAGGAATGAGCTGCCCCAACTGTGCATGCGCAGGTTGGTGCACGCCCATTTGATACCGTGTAAGGAGGCTGGAGCCTGGGCCCTGTTTGCGCCATCTTGAAACGCGACGGCATTCATGACGGCGCGAACACTTGGCCTCAATTTCGGAGAATCTCGCCCAGCACCTCCAACACTTCAGCATTCCCTCAGTACTGATTTTCTGACAGTGCAGTACTCCTTTAGTACTGAACTTCTGACTGTGCAGTGCTCCCTCGGTACTGATGCTCAGACAGTGTAGCACGCCCTCAGAACTGAACCCCTGACAGTGCATTGCTCCCTCAGTACTGAAGCTTTGACAGGGACCCGGATTCAATTCCTGCCTTGGGTGTTTGTCTATGTGGAATTTGTACGTTCTCCCCTTGTCTGCGTGGGTTTCTTCTGGGTGCTAGTTTCCCCCCACAGTCCAAAAACGTGGGCCTGGATTCTCCAATCCTGCGAGAATCGTGCCACGCCGCTCCGCCGATTCCCGGTAACCGGAGAATCAGCGCCAATCGCGCCCGCGCGGTCACTGCCATGCCGGTCGGGGGTCATTGAATGCAGCCCCCGTGGCGTTTCTCCGCACTCGACGGGCCGAGTGCCCGCCGGGTTCGGCTGAGTCCCGGCGGCATGGGTTACGGATGGTCCTACCCAGTGGGACCTTGGCGTTCTGGCTGCTGGTCCGTCCTGGTTAGAGGCGGTGGATCCGACTCCGCGGGGGGGCCTCCACTGTGGCCAGGCCCGCAATCGTCTTCAGAACAGCGACCACGACACCACACAACCCCGCATTCCGCGGGGGCCTATGTTCCTCCGCGCCGGGCTCCTGTAGGTCTCCGCCATGTTGCCCGGCGCGGAGACAGCAATGCATGCATGGACCTGCGTTGGCCGTGGTGCACACATGTGCGGGCCCATGCCGGCTGTGGCATGCTGGCTTTCGGAGCATTGGACAGCACTCCGGCGCTGTCTAGCCCCCTAGGAGGCGGTGAATGCCTGGGCCTGGAGGCCCATTGACACCGGCGTCGCTCACGCCAGTTTTGAAGCCGGCGTCAACACTTGACCGGGATTTCAGAGAATTCCGACCATGTAGTTTAGATGGAATGGCCATGCTAAATTGCCCCTTAATGTCCATGAATGTGCAGGTTAGGTGGGGTTATGAGGAAAAGGCAGGGTGGTGGGCCTATTTAGGGTGCTCTTTCAGAGGATTGGTGAAGACTCAATGGGCTGAATGGCCTCCTTCAGCACTGTAAGGATTCTGTGGAGTCTGTACTCCCACTGAAGAATTTCACATCGAGGGAGTGAATAATCGGAATATGTAAATGGAAAATGTGAGCACCCAAAATCTCTATTCTCAAACTCCCAATGATCACTCCTAATTTTGATTCTGGCTTATTTTGTTCCATTATGGTGGCTGTGTCTTTGGTCAACTTTATCCTGAACTCTGGAGTTCCCTCTTAAATCTCGGCACAGAAGACAAGGGTGGCACGGTAGCATAGTGGTTAGCACTGTTGCTTCACAGCGCCAGGGATCCGGGTTCGATTCCTGGCTTGGGTCACTGTCTGTGCAGAATCTGCACGTTCCCCCCGTGTCTACGTGGGTTTCCTCTGGGTGCTCCGGTTACCACTGGCAAGTCCCGAAAGACGTGCTTGTTAGGTGAATTGGACATTCTGAATTCTCCCTCTGTGTACCCGAACAGGCGCCGGAATGTGGTGACTAGGGGCTTTTCACAGTAACTGCACTGCAGTGTTAATGTAAGCCTACTTGTGACACTAATAACGATTATTATTAAAGCCCCTTGTCCTCTCTTTCCTGCTTTAAGATGCTCCTTAAAAGCGACATCTTTGACGAATCATTTGTCCAAATATCTGTACGTGGTATGGTCAAATTTAGTTTGATGACTCTCCCGTTAAACAGCTTGTGCTGTTTTACAAAGTTAAAGTGGGTATTAGAAATGCTGTTGGTTCACCTGATTTCTCAGTGGGCTCATGGTCTGGTGTTTGGTTCATGAATATCTTCACTTTTGATCCAAAGCCCCTTGTGAGTCGTTTGTGCATCATCAGTGAGGGTGGGGGTCGTCTGTTTGTGACACCTGATTCGCTGGCAGACATATTAAGCAGGCCCTAAACACATAATGATTCTCCACTTGGAGAAAATACAATGGCTGCCACATGCATCCCAATACCACAGCTCCATTCAGCACAATGGAGTCTTTCAAAAGGCCATCTGACGTTGTAATGTGCTGAAGGGCCTCCCTTATCTGTGCATACTTTTGTGCTGGTAAATTGTTTACAAGACTAATTCCAAAGCATAAAACATTTCACCAGGTACAAAGGCGACACAGAATAAAACAGCACAGGACGAGACCATTCCTATTCTGCCTCGGCCGGTTCTGTGAAAAGCTTTTCAATTGATTCCACTCACCCAGCTTTTTCCTCACAGTCCTCCAATTTTAAATCCTTCAGGCATTTGTCCAATTCTCTTTTTTGGAGAGCTCGCGTTGAATCTTCTCCCACTGCCCTTTCAGGTGCCTTCCAGATCACAGCAACTCACTAATTGAAACAAATTTTCCTCATTTCCCCTCTAGTTCTTTTGCTTTCAGTCTATGTCCCCTGATTACCAACCCTCCTGTCACAGGAATGAGTTTCTCCTTAACCCCTCATAATTTTATATTAAAAAAAATTTAGAGTACACAATCATTTTGTTTCCAATTAAGGGCCAATCCACCTACCCTGCACACCTTTGGGTTGTGGGGGCGAAACCCACGCAAACACGGTGAGAATGTGCAAACTCCACATGGGCAGAGACCCAGAGCCAGGATCGAACCAAGGACCTCGGTGTGGTGAGGCAACAATGCTAACCACTGCGCCACCGTGCTGCCCTAACCCCTCATCATTTTGAACACAGCTATCAAATCTTCTCTTCTCCTTCTCTGCTCCAAAAAGAACAAGTCCAGCTTCCCAAGTCTTGCCACATAGCACCTTTATACCTAATATCATTCCAGTATCATAACTCCTACTGAGACTGAAGAATATTAGTTACAGTATTGAGAAATATAAAATAATTCAGCCAGAATCTTCCCCTGAAATTAAAACAGAAAATAGCCAATGCTGCTTCGGATTTAGCAGGCGTGGTATGGGAGTTATGTCAGGTGATTAAACTGGCCTTACTTGTCAGTTTACTCCCTCACCACTGACATTAATTACCTCTCAGTAAAACTTGCGTGCTTTCCTTGCATTTCATAGTTTTCCTGGTAAGCTGATGCCTGATAGTTGCTTTGGGCCTGTGCTTGAGCCTGGCTCTCCTGTGCCTGTGCTTGCATCTCAGCCTGGATTTGAGTCTCAACCTGGTCCTCCACTGTCGGACCTTCCATTGGTGTTAGCTCCTGAGTCGCTGCAGCGTTGTTGGCGGTAGAATAATGAGTCTGGTAGGATGTTTGGTTCCAGTTGGACCTGTTTACTATCTGGGCCCGCCTCTTGTGAGTAAAGCCATGGTAACTAGAAGTGATTCCCTCTGGCTGCTGATGCAGGGCCTGGGATTGGCTATTCTCATAGATCCTCGACATGCTTTGACTGAGTCCCGGACGGAAGTTTATGACAGGGCTGGTTGGACAACTGTCATCAAGAACACTCACGGAGGATTGGGGCTCTTGACTCACGCTGACTACGTGCCTCTGGGAACTCTGAGAGGAAGACCTGTTTACGAAAGTTGGCCGGGGAGTGACAACAACCTCCGGTTGTCTGTATCTCACGTTACTGTGCCAAACAGGCTTCATGTTTCCCATCTGACTACCCAGCTTTTTCTCAACATAGAGGGCACGTCGACCGTAGGACATGGTGGGATCTCTCCCCACCATCCCTTTTCTCGAAAATCTTGATTCCAATCGCGGGCGACTGCGAGATAAAACTGGGCTGTTGTCCGGGGAAATCTCGATGCGGTGAGTTGGTTTAATCGTTCGGCTTTGTAGACCTTGGGACAAGAATCGACTGGTCCCTGAGGAGAACTGTGCAGCTCCATATCCTCCACTAATTGTGTAACTGGCAGGTTCTGGGGTCTGTTGAAAGATACAAGATAATCAATTTAACAGCATAGAATGCACAAGTAACAGGTTAGCAAAAAAATAACAAAGATACCTTCGGGTAAGGGAGAACCTCTTCAAGGGCAGTTATGGATGAACAATAAATATTGACTTTGCCAGTAATGCTCACATGCTAAGAAAAAAACCCAAAGGTGTGCAGGGTAGGCTTGCACATACTCCTCGGGCGGCATTCTCCGTGGGCTAACGTGGAAATTGTGAAAGGCGATTGGACGGAGATTAGGTTCAGCAGCAAATCGAGGCGGGCGCCGGTTTGACGCTAAATCGCAATTCTCCATCATCTCGACAGTGGCGTCAATACGTTCCAAAATGATTTATGGTAAACACCGTTTGCATAGCATTAGGGGGTCTGACCCTGTACTCTCTGGGGCCTCGGCGATTCGCCGCCTCCGATGGGCCGAGTTCCTGATGGCGCGGTTCACTTGTGCTTTTAAAAATCGTGAAACTGGTGTTATGGCTGCTGAGGGAGAGAGGGGCACCAACATTGCCATAGTTTATGGACAGTTGTGCCGCTGGCTGGGGGACTTCTGCCAGGGCTGGTGGGAGTAGTGGGAGGGTGGCTATGAGGTGGGCTGTGGGCGGGGGTGGATGGACACGGAACACCATTGCCGCAGCCTGCAAGGCAGCCATGCAGCTGTGCATGCCGCTAACAGCCCACTATGAACGTCGTGTCTCGAGTCATATAGGTGTCCCCCCAGGGCACCTCACTAGGTGCCCTCTGGCCCCAGCCGACCCATCAGCTGTATGGGCGCACTACATCATAACCAGTGCCATCATGTTGGCTTGGATGAATGTGTTTGGGGATTGTAATGTGTATATGCAGCTGGTCAACCATCCAAGTGTTGATCATGGACCCGGCGAACCTTGCACTGTTTTTCATTGGAATCAATTGTGTTCCATGCGGCACCGGTGCTAGCCCCTCCACAGCAGCGGAATCTTCATAACTTCAAACTTCATAGAATTTACAGTGCAGAAGGAAGCCATTCGGCCCTTCGAGTCTGCACCGGCTCTTGGAAAGAGCACCCTACCCAAGGTCAACACCTCCACCCTATCCCCATAACCCCACCCAACACTAAGGGCAATTTTGGACGCTAAGGGCAATTTAGCATGGCCAATCCACCTAACCTGCACATCTTTGGACTGTGGGAGGAAACCGGAGCACCCGGAGGAAACCCACGCACAGACGGGGAGGATGTGCAGACTCCGCACAGACAGTGACCCAAACCAGAATCGAACCAGGGACCCTGGAGCTGTGAAGCAATTATGCTATCCACAATGCTACCGTCCACGGTCCACGCTGTACAGTCCAGGTGAACCGCCAGTTTTGCTGTTGTGAAAGTCCACGAATTCTTTGTCTCAGAAATGGAGAATCTCGCCCCTCTTGTTTGCAGAGAACCGATCCCTGTGTATGAACATGTGCCACTTCTATCACGTGTAAATGAATCATGTTATGAGCTTGGCTAATTATCTTAAATTGGTTGTTAGTACAGCATGTGGTTAGCATTGTTGCTTCACAGCGCCAGGGTCGATTCCCGTCTTGGGTCACTGTCCGCGCGGAGCCTGCATGATCTCCCCATGCCTGCGTGGGTTTCCTCCGGGTGCTCCGGTTTCCTCCCACAAGTCCTGAAAGACGTGCTGTTAGGTAATTTGAACATTCTGAATTCTCCCTCTGTGTACCCGAACAGGCGCCGGAATGTGGCGACCAGGGGCTTTCACAGTAACTTCATTGGTGTTAAATGTAAGACTACTTGTGACAATAAAGATTATTATTATAATTATTATTAGCGCACTCAGGGTTCTTCAGCAAGTTCTGACCAATCATGATCACATCTAACAATAGACATTTTGTTTTGGTATCTGTACCCCTTTGTCTTCATTGGCATTTTTGTGATTCTACCTATTACTAAGAATTTTAACGCCATCCGTCATTGGCGAAGGGGGCCAGTTGAAATTTAATAGGTGACTAACCCACTCCATTCTCATCCCGATTGAGCTGACTGCAATTTTCAATTAGAAGTCTTACAACACCAGGTTATAGTCCAACATGTTTGTTTCAGGGGCTGTTTAGCACAGGGCTAAATAGCTGGCTTTGAAAGCAGACCAAGCAGGCCAGCAGCACGGTTCGATTCCAGTAGCAGCCTCCCCGAACAGGCGCCGGAATGCGGCGACTAGGGGCTTTTCACAGTAACTTCATTGAAGCCTACTCGTGACAACAAGCGATTTTCATTTCATTTCAAACACTAGCTTTCGGAGCACTGCTCCTTCCTCAGGTGAATGTTGAGGAAGGAGCAGTGCTCCGAAAGCTAGTGTTTGAAACAAACATGTTGGACTTTAACCTGGTGTTGTAAGACTTCTTACTGTGCTCACCCCAGTCCAACGCCGGCATCTCCACATCATGCAATTTTCAAAGCACAGAGGAGAGGCTTTCCTCTGTCAATGGGAGAGGCCATCAATAGAAGCAAACTTACAAAAGTGACATGCCCAAACTAAAGGAGGCTGACTAACAGAACAAAAGGCAAAGGTAACAAAATCAAGGGAAGATTGTAGATATTTCTTTGATTGATAGCTAATGAATGTTGTTTCATCCGTAAATGCCCACAGGGTTAGTGCAGTGTTAAAACAAGTTGAATCAGTTTTTGGGTAGATAGACACAGAAAATGTGCACAGTAGATAGATTTTAGCAGCCCATTGTCAGAATGTGAAGCAATCTGATATTATATTACAAACAAAATGTCCTTTCATTCATTAAAGACCAGGACTTGGTAAAAGACACCAAACACACTCTTAAAAGGCACAGCTCTGTGATTGAAAGCTCATGGGCAGTTTAACCCGAGCAGTTGACGGGGCCTGTGAAAATGGGGAGCGCACAGATAGCCCAGATAATCTGTGTACACCTAATTGCTGGATCAAAATCTTGTAGCATTTATGAATGCTTACAAAGACTACATACAAGTTACACTGCAGAAACGGGTCAGGTCCGTAGGCTTTGAGCTTCACATAATCCCCTCTCACCTTCCGTCATCTCACCCTGTGAGTATATCCTTTTGTTCCTTTCTTTCCTTTGTTTATCTAGCTTTCCTTTAGCAAGATACATGCTTTTCCCTTTAACTACTCCCTGCAGTAACAAAATCCACTTTCTCACCACTCTCTGGGTGAAGGTGTTTCTCCTGAGTTCCCATTAGATTTACCAGTGGCTGTCTTATATTGATGGCCCCCTAGTTCTGGACTCTCCCGCAAACATCTTTGTGATTATCTACCTGACCATAATTTTATACACCTCTTTCAGATGACCCCTCAGACTTCTCCTTTCCAAAGAAGGCCAGCTTGTAGAATCCCTCCTGATACCTATACCTCTCAGTTCTGGTAGTATCTCTGGCAATTATCTTTGCATGTTCTCAAATACCACTATATCCTTTTTATAATAAGACCATAAGACATAGGGGCAGAAGTCGTCCATTTTTCCCATCGGCTCTGTCATTTAAAGAGATCACGACTGATTTGCTATGATTATTATCAACTTCATTTTCCAGCCTTATCCCCATAACCCTTGATTCCCTTACTGATTAAAATTCCATCTATCTCAGCCTTATATTGGGGCAGCACGGTAGCATAGTTGCTGATGTGTTGGGTATGCTGGGTCTGCGAGGACTGCGTTTACCAGAGCAGTGAGAGACAGGCTACCAACACTTGCAGAAGTACAACTCTATTTTATTTAACTATGAACTGTTAAACATTCTTGCACTGTGGGTTGACACTATGTTAGATTGACTGGAGACCTGAGGCTAACTTGACCAGGCTATACTGCTAGCACATGGTAGATGTTCATGTTGCTGATCACGGGCTCTGGCTGTCTCAGAGGCTGCATCCCGAATGAACGGGAAAACTAGTGCCCTCTGGCTTTATAGTGGCTGTGTCCTGTCTGGTGATTGGCTGCTGTGTTCTGTGTGTTGATTGGTCGTTCAGTGCATCAGTCAGTGTCTGTCTATGCACCATCATATACTTGTTTGTATATTATGACAGTTGCTTCACAGCTCCAGGGTCCCAGGCTTGATTCTCAGCTTGGGTCACTGTCTGTGAGGAGTCTGCACATGTGTGTGGGTTTCCTCCGGATGCTCTGGTATCCTCGCACAGTCCAAAGATGTGCAGGCTGGGTAGATTGGCCATGATAAATTGTCCATGGTGTCCAAAAAGGCTGGGTGGGGTTTCTGGGCTACGGGGGTAGGGTGAAGGCGTGGGCTTAAATAGGGTGCTCTTTTCAAGGGCCGGTGCAGATTCAATGGGCCGAATGGCCTCCTTCTGCACGGTAAATTCTATGATTCTAACATTCTTAATGACCCAGTCATTAAGAATAAGTAAAGAATTCCATAGGTTCATTACCCTCTGAGAGAAGAAATTCCTCCTCATCTCTGTTTTAAATGGCTGACCGCTTACTCTGAGATTATGCCCTCTAGTCCCACAAAGGGAAACCACCTCTCAGACTCTTCCCTGCCATGCCACCCTGAGAATCCTATACGTCTCAATAAAGTGCCTCTCATTCTTAGAAACTCCAATGATTACAGGCCCAAACTATTCAACCTCTCCTCATAAGTAACTCCCTCCATATCCGGGATCAACCATGGGACAAGAACAGAAAGTACTGGACAGTCGCAGCAGGTCTGACAGCATCTGTGGAGAGAGAAGGGAGCCAACGTTTTGAGTCTGGATGACACTGTGTCACAGCTCCTAGGGAATCTGATTTGGAGACCAGAACTACTTTCAGTGCTTGGTGTAATTAAGGATCATCATAACTTCCTTACTTCCCGATTTCATCCCTCCATTCATGAACCACTCAGTACCTTGGATCAATGTGGCTTATATTAGAAGATGAAGAGCAATCTTATCGAGGTATTTAAAAGGTTGAAAGGATCTGATAAGACAGATACAAGGATCTATCTCCTGTGCTAGGAGAAACCCTGGTATGCAATCTCCCTGACGGCTAGAGCCTAAAGCCTTCTCTCTGCATCAGTGTTCACATCACATCCTCAAATGGGCAGTTTGGTTATTTAGTAAATGGCCCATAAAGATTAACGCCGCAGACTCCTCTGACGTAACTGAGTAATCTAAGGAAAGTGGATGGAGTTGGGGGATGAATGCTCATGGACTGACATCTTAAAAAAATTGCTGAGAGAGAGAGACAGCAACACAAGAACAAAACAAACAATTTGCATTTACATAGCACCTTAATGTAATAAAACATCCAAAGGCACTACACAGGAGCAATTGTTAAATGAAATTGGGCACTGGGTCACATACAGTGAGATTAGGTCAGGTGATCAAAGGTAGGTTTTAAGGAGCATCGTAAAGGAGGGAAGGGAGGGGGAGAAGTTTAGGGAGAGAGTTCGGACGATAATGACTGAAGGTGCAGCCACTATTGTTGGAGCGATTAAAATCGGATATGCTCAGGAGGCCAGATTCAGAGCCACATAGATATCTGAAGATTTTAGAGCTGGCTAAGGCTACAGTGTTAAGGACGGTCAAGATCATAGAGGGATTTGAATGTAACTAAGGTTATGAGATTTGGGAGTAAAAAGAAGTGTCACTTGTAGTTTAAGCAATTGCTATATTCTGGTTGCTAACTGGTAACACAAATATAAGACAACCCACGGCAACAACCATTCTGAGAATCTTCCCAGATATTGATAAATTCTGCATTCTTTCATATCAATAAACTGCAATGTTTTAACCTTGTGACAGTCACGTGACATATTGATTCTTCCATCGTTTACAAAGATCATGGCTGATCTGTATCCTAATTCCATCCAGCTCCCTTGGCTCCACATCCCTTAAATCCTGGATTCATAAAGCAACTCTGATTCGAAATTCACTGGGCTAACATCTATTATTTGTGGGAGAGAGTTCTACACTTCGACCATCTTTCGCATGAAGAAGTGTTTCCTAATTTCACTCCTGAATGGGTGGCCTTGTGGCATCGTTGGTAGCATTCTTACCTCTGGAGCAGAAGCTCTGGGTTTAAGTCCAACGTCAGGGCTTGTTAGCCACGGAAGGAGCGTTCATAAACCGGTTCAATAGGCCTATAATCAGCTTGGGAATCCTCCCTCCACTATTCCCCAAGGGGTAACAAACCATGTGGATGTGAAGATATGCTAAAAGAAAACTCCTGAATGCTCTGATTTTGAGGTTGTGTCCCTTTGTCCTAGGCTCACGGACCAGTGGAATAATTTTCTCTCAATGAATAACTAACATTCACCAGTGGCATACCTTGGTGTAACCATACTGTGGCCTTGACAGTGGCAGAGTGGGATATTCAAACTGAGAGATAGTGATGTTGCTAAAGTAGTCAGGGGCACTGAGAGTCCGCTGCATCCGATCTAGAAATAAAATGGTACTGTTAGCAATTCCATCACAATATTATACCACACAACAGGTTATAAGGTTTTGTAAGCTCTATAAACTACAATGCACCTGGCAAAACTCTTATGGGCCAGGGTTTAGAGAACCCTAAAGTATATCATGGAGTTCACCTGACCCGCAACTTTAAAAAAAATATAAATTTAGTGTACCCAATTCATTTCTTTTCCAATTAAGGGGCAATTTAGTGCGGCCAATCCACCTACCCTGCACATTTTTGGGTTGTGGGGGCGAAATCCACGTGAGCACGGGGAGAATGTGCAAACTCCACACGGACAGTGACCCAGAGCCGGGATTGAACCTGGGACCTCGGCGCCGTGAGGCTGCAGGGCTAACCCATGTATTGCTGTGCTGCCCCTGACCCACATACTTTGAATAAATTGTGGTATGGGGAGCACACGGCCCACTCTACAGGTGTGGTACAGCAGAAATGGAAAAGTATTTTTTAAAGCAAAACAGTGTTTATTCTATGAACTCAATTTAACCTTTTTAAAACATACAGTGAACATCTTAGCAACCATCAATTCAAATACCCAACACCCAAAGACCACAACACTAAGTAATCCTTTAAGCTTTCCTTTTAACATCCATACGATTTAAAAACAAAACCTTTAACAGAAGCAGATCAGGTTAAAGTCACTACTGAAAACATTTATAATTCTGAATTCACCAAATGATCAAGAGATAGTCTTTTGATGGCAGAGAGAACAGTACACCTGCTCTGTCCGGCTTCAACTCCAACACTGAAAACAAAACTAAAACACACCCTGCAGCAAACTGCCTAAAAGAAAGTAAAAAGCTGACAGACAGCCCAGCTCCACCCACTCTCTGACATCACTGCAGTAGTAAACACCCATTTCTCAAAGGTACTCTCAGTACAGATATTTATATACACACCCATTTATAAACACTAATTTCTTAAATGTATTCCCACATGACAAAATATTGTCCTAGATTTGAAGCTTTGCAATAGGAGGAAACAGCAATTTTATACACAATAACTCATTACTTTAATGTGATACAAGACACTTCACTGGAGCAATCATCAGGCACAATTCTACAATGAGCCACTTGAGTAGCTATTAGGACAGGGTGACCAAAAGCTTCTCCCAAGAGGTGGCTTGTAAATAACATCTAAAAGGAGAGGGAGGTGGAGAGTCAGAAAGATTTAGGAAGGGAATTCTAGAACAACCAATGGTGGAACAATGAAAATCAGAGATGAGCACGAGGTCAAAATTGGAGCAGCACAGAGATCTAGGAGGTTTATAGGCTGGAGGAGGTTAGAGGGTAGAGATTATCTAGGCTACAAAGGGTTCGTATGGTTTCAATGTATTAATTAGAAGTTTACCCTGTGTACACTTCATCTGGTACAAAACGAGGCAGTGGTTATTTATTACAGTTTTCCGTAAGGATTTTCTCACTTGATAACATTCTGATTCAGAAGATTCTTGGTTCAAACCCTGCTCTGGCGGCTTCAACACAATCTAAGATTACATTTCGATGCATTATTGAGGGAGCGCTGCACTGCCCGAGGTGCCATCCTTTTGAGACTTTTAAAATGTCACTGTTGTAATGTAGGAAACATGGAAGCTAATTTGCAAGATTCTATAAACAGCAATGTGATAAATAATTGGATCATTTGTTTTAGTGTTGATAGAGGCATAACAGCTGGTGAGGTTACCATAAGGACTCCCACTTGTCTTCGAAATAATACCATGAGATCTTTAACATCTACCTTCGATGGCTGGTGGGCCACTGAAATCTCAGTTTGAATGTTGTGCTCAACTTTCTGGAGTGAGACATGAGCCTCGCCCTTTTGACTAAATAGTTAACGCTCTACCCATACTGATACTATCGAGATGTGATTAACACCAGAGGTGATCTCCAAATAAAGGGTGGAGTCTTAACCTCATCTCCCAAAATCTGCTGGGATGGGGGAGGAAGGAATAAAGTTTACAAATAATTGCCAAATTGCTCAATTTTTTTCAGAGAAATTCGGAGAAAGAACCCAGCTCCTACATTCATACAGGAGCTGGCCCCTCCAAAATGCCTCTTAGTTTCACCTGCTAATATTGAAGACGCTGATGTGTAAAATAATTCAGGAAGAATTTAGGATAAATGGACCGAGAGTTCAGGCTGTGTGTTGCACTGTGGTATTCAGGGTCCTGGTTTGTTGTAAAACTAGAATCAGCAAGCGGATCAGTGTATGATAGAATAATCCAAAGTTGATCCTGGATGGAGTTCTCGAATTAAGACTCTCTACAACAGAATAACATGGCATAACGTCTAGACGGAATGGGATTGATGATGGAATGATTATAGCGCGACACTCAAATGCTAGCAATTAACATTCAGAACCCATTCAGCACAGCAGCGTGTCATAATAATTGCTATCAGTAATCATTTGGAGCTAATTTACTTCTGCTCTAAATGACAGGATTCCTGATTTGGAACAACATCACCATTCTTTAATCGTCACTGATTCAAATCCTGGAACTCCCATCCCTAAGACCGTGATGGGTTTACCTACACCATATGGACTGCAATGGCTCAGGAATGTGGGTAACCACCATCTTCTCATGAGAAGTGGGCAATAAATGCTGGTCTTGCCAGGGATACCCGCATCCGAAGGCTGGATACATTTTTAAAAAATTATATAGCGCCTTACATATCCCCTAGCACACCCCAAAGTGCTTCACAGCTAAAGAAATACTTTCGAAATATAGTCACTGTTGTAATGTAGGAAACGCAGCAGGCAATTTTGACACAGCAAAATGCCACAAACAGCAACATGATAAATGATCAGATGACCCATTTTAGTGATGTTGGTTAAGGGATAAATATTGGCTCGGACACCCAGGGAGAAGAACACTACTCCTTTTTTTAAAGTCTTTTAAAAATAATAATAATAATCTTGAGTATTGTCACAAGCAGGCTTACATTAACACTGCAATGAAGTTATTGTAAAAATCTCCTCGTCGCTACACTACGCCGCCTGTTCGGGTACACAGAGGGAGAATTCAGAATGTCCAATTCACTTAACAAGCAAATCTTTTGGGACTTGTGGGAGGAAACCAGAGCACCCGGAGGAAACCCACGCAGACACAGGGAGAACATTCAGACTCCGCACAGACAGTGATAAAGCCGGGAATCGAACCCGAGTCTCTGGCTCTGTGAAGCAACAGTGCCACCCAAAAGAATTCAGTAAAGAATAAAGAATTCAAGAGAAATTTCTCTCCCCAAAATGTGGAGTGTGCTACCATGGGGAGTGGATGGAGTAAATAGTATAGAGGTATTTAAGGGGAAGCTGGATAAACACACGAGGAAGTAAGGAATAGAAGGATTTGCTGATAGTGTGAGATAAAGAGGGGTTAGGAGGAGGCTTGTGTGGAGGATAAACGCCGGCATGAACCAGTTGGGCCGAATGGCCTTTTCCCATGCCAAAGACTCAACCAAACTTGGTGAAACAGTGACCATAAAATATTTTACACTCAACTGAGAGGGCAGACCAGGGCCTTGATTTGACGTCACTTCTGAAAGATGGCAACTGTAAATCACAGAGGTTAAAATCACCTTGTTTTTAAAAACAATGAAGTAAATCAGCATGAAGTCTGCCCAACAGTTTTATCCAAGCATTTGCTTGCAAACAAAACACAGCTGACTTATTTTGCCAGCTTTGGTGTTGTCACCTCATTCTCTAACAACAGCCGCCAGCAATACAGCACTGACCTTCAAGAATTTTTAACATTATGCGGTAGATTGTCTTGTTCCTGATAATGAGTAAAAAACCGAGTCCTATCAGGAGCCTCCCATCAACATCTGTTCATTTAAATGAAAATTAAGTATGCTCCGAACAGCAACGCGCATTTATACGGCACCGATATGTGTTGGAACAGTTCAAGTTGCTTCACAGCACCATTATCAAACAAAACTCAGACACAAGGAGCCTTTAGGGTAGATGTCCAAAATCTTGGTCAAGAGCTTGGCCATGAGGAAGTTGAGGTAGAGAGGTGGACAGAGGATTCCAGAGCTTAAGGCCCAGGCGGCTAAAGATACGGCCACCAATGGTGTCGCAATTAAAATCGTTGGCAATCTGATGCTCCCAGGTGCTAGTACAATGACCTCAGTAGGTGGATTCCTCAGAGATAGGAAACCGCACCTGAAAAATCGACAGACGATGAGGAGGGGTGGGAGTGGGCAGGGGACCCAACACCTTGCTCTCCTATTTCACAGTATTCCCTTCAGCTCATCCGACTCTTGCTGTAGTATAATTCTTTTAATTCTAATCATGCAGAAGAGCTAACTTAAATCCACCTTTTCTTGCAGTTTTACTTAAACACACTGCGAGTATCTCCTCCACCCACCCCTATCCCATATCCTGCCATTCCTTTGCACTCCTTTCCACAGAGGGACAGTGCCACCGCCTCCTAAAAGGGGGAGACACCCCCCCACCCCCCACAAGAGAGTTCAGACTCCCCTGCTCCCACTGTGTCAGGCTACCAGTGCCGCCCTCCTCTCCCCCCCCTCCCCACAGAGGTCAGAGCCCAGAAACCCATCTTCACCATCCCACAGGGAAATAGAGCCCCCTACACAGAGGTGGTTCCGTATCCTACCTACCACCCCACCGGGGGGTAGATTATCCCATTCCCTCATTCCCGTATGTGTTTCACCTGTATGTGTGTATATGTCTCACCTGTTCATGTATATGTGTGTATATGTCTCACTTGTTCATGTATGTATATGTGTCTATCTGTCTCATCTGTCCAGATGTACTTGTGTATGTATCTCATCTGTCTATGTATATGTGTCTCACCTGTCCAGGTGTACGTGTGAATGTGTCTCACCTGTTCATGTATGTGTCTTACCTGTTTATGAATAGATGTGTATCTCACCTGTTCATGTATGTGTGTATGTATCTCATCTGTCCAGCTGTACATGTGTATGTGTCTCACCTATTCACATATATGTGTGTAGGTATCTCATCTGTCCAGCTGTACATGTATATGTGTCTCACCTGTTCATGTATATGTATATATGTGTCTCACCTGTTCATATATATGTATATGTGAGTTTGTATCTCTCTTTTTAAAAATAAATTTAGAGTATCCAATTATCTTTTTCCAATTGAGGGGCAATTTAGCATGGCCAATCCTCCTACTCAGCACATCTTTGAGTTGTGGAGATGAGATCCATGCAGACACAGGAAGAATGTGTAAACTCCATCGGACAGTGACCTGGGGGCTGGGACCGAACCCGGGTCCTCAGCGCTGTGAGGCAGCAATGCTAACTACCGCACCACCATACCACCCTGTGTTTGTATCTTACCTGTTGATATATATATGTGCATGTATCTCACCTGTCCAGGTGTACATATGTTTGTATCTCACTTGTCCATGTATATGTGTGTATGTATCTCAACTATCCAGGTGTATGGGTCTCACCTGTCCTGTTGTATGTGTCTTACCTGTCCTGGTGTATGTGTGTATGTGTCTCACCTGTGCATGTAAATGTATGTATATGTCTTACCTATCCAGGTGTATGTGTGTATGTGTCTCACCTCCCCAGGTGTATATGTGTATGTAAATCACCTGTCCATGTAAATGTGTGTATATATCTTACCTATCCAGGTGTATGTGTGTATGTGTCTTACCCATCCAGGTGTATGTGTGTATGTGTCTCACCTGTCCATGTATATGTGTGTGTGTATGTCACTTGTCCAGATGTATGTGTGTATGTGTCTCGCCTGTCCATGTATATGTGTGTATATATCTTACCTATCCAGGTGTATGTGTGTATGTGTCTCACCTGTCCATGTATATGTTTGCATGTGTCTCACCAATCCAGGTATATGTATGTATGTATCTCATCTGTCCATGTATATGTATGTATGTATCTCACCTGTCTAGGTGTATGTGTGTATGTATCTCACCTGTCCAGGTACATGTGTGTTATGTATGTCACTTGTCCAGGTATATTTGTGAATGTATCTGACCTGTCCAGGTGTATGTGTGTATGTGTCTCACCTGTCCATGTATATGTGTGCATGTATGTCACTTGTCCAGGCATATGTGTGTATGTATCTCACCTCTCCATGTGTATGTGTGTATGTATCTCACCAGTCCAGGTATATGTGTGTATGTATCTCACTTCTCCAGGTGTATGTGTGTATGTATCTCATCTGTCCAGGTGTATGTGTGTATGTATCTCACCTGTCCAGGTATATGTGTGCATGTATGTCACTTGTCCAGGTATATATTTGTATGTATCTCACCTCTCCAGGTGTATGTGTGTATGTATCTCACCTGTCCATGTATATGTGTGTATATATCTCATCTGTCCAGGTGTATGTGTGTATGTGTCTCATGTCCAGGTGTATGTGTGTATGTATCTCACCTGTGTATGTATCTCACCTGTGCATGTATATGTGTATATGTGTCTCACTAGTCCAGGTATATATGTGTATGTATCACACCTGTCAAGATGTATGCATCTCACCAGTCAAGGTGTATGTATCTCACCTGTCAAGGTGTATGTATCTCACCTGTCAAGGTGTATGTATCTCACCTGTCCATGTATATGTGTATATGTATCACACCTGTCAAGATGTATGCATCTCACCAGTCAAGGTGTATGTATCTCACCTGTCAAGGTGTATGTATCTCACCTGTCAAGGTGTATGTATCTCACCTGTCCATGTATATGTGTATATGTGTCTCACCTGTCCAGGTGTATGTGTGTATGTATCTCACCTGTCCCTGTATATGTGTATATGTGTATCACCTGTCCAGGTGTATGTGTGTATGTATCTCACCTGTCCCTGTATATGCGTATATGTGTCTCACCTGGCGAGGTGTATGTGTGTATGTATCTCACCTGTCGAGTGTTTCCTGCTCTTCCGGGACATACTGAGACTGACTTGCTGCCGGATTCGGAAGCTTTTCTCATCCTGTTGGAGGCGGGATTGTTTGAGCCTCTCGTCGGAAGGAACAGCGAGACTGGAGTCCCGGTCAGATAGCGACACCTGGCTCAGCACCGTGCGGATAAATGTGTCCGGGCTCATTGCCATCTCGGAGTCTCTGCAGAGAGGAAAGGCGAGTCGGTGTGAAGAGCTGGATTCGAGCTTGTGCTGCCTGTTTCCCCACGCCCACAGATGTCATTCCAGAGGAAAGGTGTGTCTATGGATCAGACAGAGCCGCCCCCAACAAATACAGTCCAGATTGCAACATTCCCATTGCAAACTTCCTCATTTGCAAACTCACATACTCACATGCAAATACTTCCTTTCACTTTAACTACGATCCTGCTGTTCTATGTGGAATCTATCATTGCAATCTTATTTCTGCACCCATTGTCTTAAAGGACAGTGGAAGCCGATTCAATAATCAATTTGAGAGGAGAATTGGGTAAAGAATTGAAGGGGCAAAACACTTGCTGGGCTAAGGGTAAAGAGGAGGGAGGCGTTGGGGAGCAAACTGATTGCGTCACATTTTCAAGGAGCTGGCACAGACAGGAGGGGCCAAACGGCCTCCTTCTATGAGCATTGAGCAAGGTTGGATACCCCACTGACCTGGGTCAAAATCCTGGGTCCTCCTCCCTAACAGCACTCTGGGTTTACCGACATCATAGGGACTGCAGTGGTTCAAGAGGGCAGCTCACCACCACTTTCTCAAGGGAAACTAGGGGTGAGCAACAATTGCTGGCGATGAAATAATTTTAAAAAGTACTCCCGCTACTTGTTTTGCAAGCCTGCCCCAATGTGTGTGGTGACAATGTGCTGGAGTAATCCAGAGAGAGACACTAAAGACACAAGGGAAACTCACATTGATTGTTGAGTGCGTAAATAAACAGGGCCTTTAGACCTAGATTTGCAATGTCTACAATTACAGTGTGGAATACAGGAATGTAAACATACATTTAGAGTGATAACAGATTTTTAAAAAACTATTTCCAGAGTGCTCCTGGCAACATTGTCATCTACCCACAATAATCTCTCCAGTGACTGGGGAATTGAACCTGACAAGGGGGCTGGGTTTGCAAATGAGCAACAGGTTAAAAGGGCTGTAATTGGCAGGTACCAAGAAGGCGACAATGCCGTGCCAAAAATGGGCAAGACAGGATGATGAGCAACGAATAATCTCTCGTGGGGCAGATAAGCAAAACAGAAATGTCACACTTCAAATCAATCTTAAAGAACAAAAGTAAATCCACTTTTGCAGTGGCAAATCGGACGGAAACGAAGCTGTGCCTGCGTTAAAAAGACACTGCTGCAAATTCCGGATTCCCTGTGCTCAGTCCTCTGTCAGCTGATTGGAAATTTGCAATCCCAACTCCACAGAGTAGACCGGGAGAAACTGTTCCCACTCGTAAAAGGCTCAAGAACGAGAGGGTATCGGTTTAAAGCGATTTGCAAAAGGAACAAATGTGAGGTGAGAAAATTTTTTTTCCCACACAACGGATGGTTCAGGACTGGAATGCACTGCCTGGAAGTGGGGTGGAGGCATTTAAAAAATAACGTGCAGGGGTACAGGGAAAAGGAAGCGGAATTGCACCAAGTCATGATGCTTGTTTGGTGAGCTGGTGCAGATACGATGGGCCAAATGGCCTTCTTCTGTCCCGTAACAATTCTCTCATTCTGTGAGGTGTCTGATGAAAGTACATTGATGTTAATTCTGCTTCTCTCTCCACAGGTGCTGCCTGTAAAGTAAAGGGTTAACATCAGGAGCATATACAATGCTAATGTAATAATGATGTCAAATCACATGACTGAGAAGTCAGACCTTGTGTTGAAGTCCAATCTTACTGTAAATAAACTGTTATGGCTAAAGAGAATACACACCCCGGCAGAATATGTGGGAGACTCTGCAGTCCCCACACCCTCTCTAAACTCAACAATGCAACAAAATACCAGCTGATCTTCACTGCCATATCTGGTTGGATAACATAAAACATTGCTCTCATCTGCTCAAACTGTTCACTGTTCCAGGATCATCTTGGGATGCAAAGCTAACTTCAGGCTTTTCCCTACTGCACGTTGTTCCCTTAAACCCCTCTCCCCAACCCCTCCACTCTCACCTTCCATTAAGTTCGACTTCGTTGTAACTAAGATCGAGACAATCTGATCAGATGCCTCTGTTGTTTTTCACCCTTCCCCTTGGGCATTGGGTCCAATTTCCCCTAATCCACGCATAACTATTCATGTTTGTTCCTCGATAAGACAAGGTTGCTTTAAGAGTCCGATCACGTAACATATTGATGACACCATCGGCCATTCGAACCCAGGTCCCCAGACCAATACCCTGGGTCTCTGCATAGCTAGTCCAGTGACAATACTACTACACCACTTTCTCTAATGCTCCTTTCTGCCTGAGCCCTGAACTCACATCTTTCCTTCACTTTTTTCTTATCTCCCGTCAAGCCCTCTCTGAGCTCACCTCCTGCCCTCTCGATCCTATTCCCAGTAAACTGCTGAGCACTCAACTTCCCCTCCCTCATGTGAGCTGATATTGTTGACGGTTCTCTCACTTCAGGTGTTGTCTCGCCTTCAAACCTATTGTCATTACAGCTCTCAAAAAAATCCCTTGACCCCCAACATCCTTGAAAACGGTTGCCCCTTTTCCAGCCCCACTTTCCTCCCCCAAGTCCTTGAATAACCTGTGATTATCCCTCTCTCCAGTCGCACCATCTGGACCTGTAAAGACTTAATTACCTGCAAAGACTCGCATTCGAATTATCATCTTGCATCATTGACTTTGCCTATATATGGGTTTGTGGAACCCACCTCTTCACTCACCTGATGAAGGAGCTGCGCTCCGAAAGCTAGTGAGTTGAAACAAACCTGTTGGACTTCAACCTGGTGTTGTAAGACTTCTTACTGTGCCCACCCCAGTCCAATGCCAACATCTCCACATCTTGAATATGTTGTTGCCTCCTAAATCCATCTTTTCCAAAACTCCATGTTTGAATTCCTCCAAATAGATCCCCCCCTTGTCCCGCCACAGTACCAACAAGGCTCTTACCAAATACATAAGTGGCTTCCAATTTGCCTGTAACAAAGATAAACTTTCCCTCCTCATCCTTCCAGTTCCGCCAGCAGACTATAACAACATCCTCCTCCAATACCTTTCCATTGTTACCCTGCTGGGGGGCGGGGGGTGGGGGTGGGGGGGGGGGGCAGCACACGCCTGCTTCTATTCTTATCTATCTCATCATAGCCAGAGAATCACCGGCAATGATTGCTGTTCCTGATCCCGCATCATGACCTCTGGTGTCTCTCAAGGGTCTGTACTTGAGCTGGTTTAGCTCAGTGGGCTAGACAGCTGGTTTGTAATGCAGAACAAGGCCAGCAGTGCGGGTTCAATTCCCGTACCAGCTGAGAATTCTGAATTATCTACCTGAATGTGGTGACTAGGGACTTTTCACATAACTTCATTGCAGTGTTAATGTAAGCCTACTTGTGACAATAAAACATTATTATTATTACTTGTCCCTTCTATTTCTCATCTAGTGACATTTTTATTCTTTATTCTTACATGGGATATGTGCATCACTCTCCCTTGCAGCAGTCAAAAATCAACCACTTTGCTGTGGCTCTGGACTCCTCCGCTGTTATCAGAGTGCTTATTTGATATCTAGTACTGGATGAGTAGAAATTTCCTCCAACAAAATATTGGGAAGATTGAAGCCATTCATTGTCTTCAGTCCCCATTTCATACTCCTTTTCCTGGCTACCAACTCCATGCCTCTCCTGGGAACTGTCTGAAGCTGAGCAAGACTGTTTACAATATTCGTGTCACGTTTGACCCCAAAATAAGATTCTGGCCACATGTCCATGGCATCACTAAGACTGCCTGTTTCCACCTCCGTAATATCACCCGACCACCCCTGCTTTAGCTCTTCTGCTGCAGAATCCTTCATCCATGTCTTTGTTACCTTTCAACATGTCTATTACAATGGACTCCTGGTTGGCCACCCACATTCTAATCTTCATAACCTTGAGGTCATCCAAAGCTTTGCTGCCCATCCCCTAACTCACTCTAAGTCCTGTTTACCCATCACCCTGTGCTCACTGACTTACATTGATTCTCAATCATGCAACACCCCAATTTTGAAATTCTCATCGTTGTTCATAAATCCCTCGCCCCTCCCTATCTCTGTAATCCCCTCCAGCCCTACAATGCTCCAAACACTCCTCCAATGCTGACCTTTTGAGGAACCTTGATTTTAATTGCTCCATATTTGCTGGCTGCATCTTCTGTTGCTCAGACCTTATGCTCTGGAATCCTCTCCCTAACTCTCTCCATCTATCTCTATCTCTATCCTTCACTTTATTTTAGACACTCGTGAGGACCTATCTCCTTGACCAAAACTTTGACCAACTGCCCAAAAGTTGCCACATGCACCTCGGTAACATATTTGCTTGGGATCTCTTATTACGTAAAGATGCGATGTAAATGCACATGACTGCTGTTGCGTATTTCCAGCATTTTCTGTTTCCACATGTTTTTACATCATGTGCAATTTTAGAAAGTGATTTCTTTATTCAAACTCAGTATCCTCTGAGTTCTCAACAAAATTCTCCAGTACTACAACCACCCCACATCTCTGGACTCCTTGAACTGTGTTCTCTTGAGCTCCCGAGATTTTAATCGTTTCACCCTTGCTGGCTGTACCTTCCATTACCTGGGCCCAAGCTCTGGAATTCCCTCTTTAAACCTCTCTGCCTCTCGATCTCACTTGCCTCATAAGCAGATCCGTAAGCCAATCTCGTTGACCAAGCTTTTGGTCATTTGACCTCCTATACCCTTATGTGACTCGGTGTTATATTTTGTTTGAAAATTTGTCCTTGTGTCTTAGTACATTGAAGGTGTTGCAGAAATACAGGTTATTCATTTGTTCAGAGATCATGAGGAGCGCTGGTGATAGGATTAATTTACATAAGGACTTTGCTCCTGAACAGGAAGAGTTACTGTGTTCCTGTAAGTGTCATGTGTCATGTGAGCAGCAGGGCAAACCAATCTCCGTTTACATAAAAATAATAATTTCCATTAGTGTTAGTACCTTTAGTGTAGTAATATAGCCAAAGTTGCATCACAGGAACATTAACATAACAAACAAGATTTGAACCTGAGTCACATGAATGGAAATATTAGGACAGATGACCAAAATCTGGCTGAAGTAAGTATGTTTTAAGGAGCAATTTAATGGAGGTGAGAATTGGTTCGAGAGGATGAGAGAAGAAACTCCAGAGTTTTGTGCCTTAGCAGCCAACGGCATGGCCACAAATGGGTTGACAATGGAAGTTGGAGATGGGTGAGAGACTGGAATTCGTGGAGCGCAGATACCCCAAAGAGTTGTGGAGCTGGAGAAGGTCACAGAGAAAGGGAGAGCTGAGGCCATGGAGAATGAGAATATTAAGTTAGAGATATTGGAGGACTGGGAGCGAATGTAGGTCAGGACAATGGGATGGATGATGGGTCAACAAGATGATGTGGGATAGGACGCGAGAAGCAGGAGCAGTGTACAAGTGTTTTGAGCATCTCTATATGTATTTTGCTGATTGGAAGTTATAGTCCTGCAAAGTGCCTGAGTCTAAAGAATGGGTAAATAAATGAGAATGAGAATTTAGTGTCATGCTTTCCACTTTAAGGAAAAACAAGGTTTTAAACTCTGCTTTTCGTACATTTTATGCAAATAGTTTTCGTTGTCCGTTTGTGTTTTTGTTTAACAGAATTTAACCTTATTCTTATTCTTAGAAACCTGCTCAATCAGGATGCATCTCTCTCTTAAGTGAGTTAACATCCACTTAATTAGTCAATTAATAGTATTCCAGTGGGAGCCTATAGGTAATTGAGCAGGAGCATTGTGCCTTTGAATGTCTTGATTCAGTCAGACTGTCGTTTCCAGCTTTTCAGATCTGCAGGAACAGAATCAAAATATTTGGCTTTTACCTCATTAATGACAAGGCCGAGTTTGAGGTGAACAGCATGGATATACTTCAGGCAAAGCTAGATAAAAGCTTGAGTAAGAAAGGAATAGAACTGCCTCACGGCGCCAGGTTTCAGGTTCGATTCCAGCTCTGGATCACTGTCCGTGTGGAGTTTGCACATTCTCCCCGTGTTTGCGTGGGTTTCGCCCCACAACCCAAAGATGTGCAGGCTAAGTGTATTGGCCACGCTAAATTGCCCCTTAATTGGAAAAAATGAATTGGGTACTCTAAATTTATTTTTAAAAAGGAATAGAAATGAGACCAGAGATGAGAAGAGGCTGGTGTGAAACACAGAAAGAGACCAGTTCATCAGTGTTGGAAATTGTACCTTTTAACCTCGGGGACGGGCTTCTCCCATCCCGCGGCAGAGTGTCCACGCCGTTGTAAACGGCGTCGCATTTTACGACGGCGTGACGGGCCGCTCTCATGACTAATTCTGACGCCTACAGGGGGCCAGCATGGCGCTGGAGCAGTTTGCGCCGCTCCAGCTGTGCGCTGCGGGATCCACACATGCGCAGTTTCGCTGGCACCAACAAGGACATGTGCAGGGGCACCGGCGCCAACACACGCGTGCACAGTGGCCTCCTTCAACGGGCCAGGCCACATCGGAGGGCCCCCCCTTGGGGTCAGACACCCCTCCCCCCAAAGGCCACCACCGACCCTTACACACCGAGGTCCCGCTGGCCCAGAGTAGTTGGAACGGCGCTGGCGGGACTCGGCTCTTTTCTTACGGCCGCTCGGCCCATCCGGGCTAGAGAATCGGCGGGCCGGCCGCATAGAGAGGCTGCGACCGGCGCCGCGCCAACTATGCCGTCGCCAATGGCGCCGATTCTCCGCTCTGTGGGGAATTGCGTGCCGGTGTCGGGGTAGCGTGGCGCGATTTGCGCGGCCCGCCGGCGATTCTCCGACCTGGCGCAGGGTTGGAGAATCCTGCCCAGGATCTTTAAAATCAGAGCCAAGAATTAAAGCACAATTTTGAAAAGTATTTCCCAAGCGGCCACCGAAACTTATTCGGCGACATCAGATAGATGGAAGCAACAATGGGATTTCCACAAAACTGGTAGCAGAATTACAGTGGCTGATCAGGAGAGAAATTGTTTAGACTCAGATATCTGCTTGCGTAATTCATGTCTAAATTATTTCCATTTGAATTTATTGTCCAGTTCTGACCAAAACGTGCCATGTCCTTGAAGAAAGGAAATCTATTGTCCCTGAGTCACTATATAATTCCAGTCACACAACATTGAATGAACTTGACTCTGGGTGCCCCCTGAATGGAATAATCCACTAAACTATTCTGCCGCATCATATCTCTTATTGACTAGTCATGGGCAATGAATAACAATCTTGTCAGCAATGTCCACACTTCAAGAATTTATTTTGCAATGTTTTTGGCTTTCTGCTGGAGGTTCTGCTGAGGGGATTTAAATGGCTTATTGTTTAAGTATCCCTGAGCTGATCATTGCTTTTCTACCTGTGTCCTAACTCGCACCGAGTTTTGTTCACCTTTCACCCCTCTGCTCACTGACCAAGTTGGCTCTAGGTCCACCAATGCTTCGATTTCAAAATTCTCATCCTCATGTTAGGGGCAGCACGGTAGCATGATGGTTAGCATAAATGCTTCACAGCTCCAGGGTCCCAGTTTCGATTCCCGGCTGGGTCACTGTCTGTGCGGAATCTGCACGTTCTCCCCGTGTGTGCGTGGGTTTCCTCCGGGTGCTCCGGTTTCCTCCCACAGTCCAAAGATGTGCGGGTTAGGTGGATTGGCCATGCTAAATTGCCCGTAGTGTCCTTAAAAAGTAAGGTTAAGGGGGGGGGGGTTGTTGGGTTACGAGTATAGGGTGGATATGTGGGTTTGAGTAGGGTGATCATTGCTCGGCACAACATCGAGGGCCGAAGGGCCTGTTCGGTGCTGTATTGTTCTATGTTCTATGTTCAAATGCATCCATGGCCTCTCCCCTTTCTATCTCTCTCGCCTCCATCAATCCTACGAGATCTCTGCACTTGGCCATCTTGAGAATTCCTTCCCTCACCCAATCAAGGTCTTAAGTTCTGGAATTCCCATTTTACATGCAGCAATCTGAATGCCTGAAGACCAATATAGTATTAGATGATTGTGATGCATCCTTGGGGTGTCTTGCAAAATTGATCAATTTTACCTACATTCACACTGCAAAGGAGAAGAAGCATGGGGAAGCTTGGCCCTCCCGAACTTGCAATACTGCCACTGGGCAGTCGCTGCCCAGAGAGTGAGAGGATGAGTAAGGAAACCAAGCATGGAATGGGTGAGCATGGAGGAGTCCTCCTGCACAGGAATGAACCTCCGAGCCTTCGCCGCAACAGCACTCCCATCCCCACTGGCAAACCTTTCAACCAGCCCAGTGGTAGTCACAACACTAAGAACCCGGAACCAGATGAGAGCATTTCGGTCTAATTGAGGTGTCCGTCATAGCCCCCATCTGTGGCAACCACATGTTGCCACCAGCCATGCTAGATGCCACCTTTAAGAGATGGAGGCAGGACAGGGGGCACTAGCGATTAGGGACTTCAACACAGGGGACAGACTTGCAACGTTAGAAGAGCTGACGGAGAGACTGGAACTACGGTTAAGGGGCTAGCACCAGCGCCACATGGAACACAATCAATTCCAATGAGAAACGGTCCAAGATTCGCCAGATTCACGATTGACACTCAGGAGGCTGACAAGCTGTAGCCACGTATACGCACTTCACACAGACCATCCCAGCCAACAAGATGGCAGCAATACACACGTCCCCATGATTCACCGACGCTGAACTGGAGACCCTCCTGGATGTGGTGAAGGAGAGGCGGATGACCCTGTATCCCGGCCTGCAGGGAGACTGCCAGCTGCTGCCATTCGCCGCGTCTGGGCGCAGGTGGCAGAGGCAGTCAGCGCCGTGAGCAACACCATCTGAAACAGCCAGCAGTGCTGAAAAAAACTGTACCACCTCCTCAGGGTGGCCAGTGTGAGCAGACAGCACTGTGCCCCTGGCACCAACTACCTTCCCACACACCCATAACCCCACCCCCCCAACCCAGAGGGCAGCAGAACCCCCACCCTGCACCACATGCCGGCACTCATACCAGTTGCCACTGAGGCCACGAGCTACCCACCCCCTGGGCGGCACGCGCCAGACTGTCTAACACAGTCGTTTCCCAATCCTCAGGAGAAATCCACTCATAACCGCTGGGAGTGGGCGAAGACAGGAGTGGAACTTCCGGACCTGTGGCCCCTAACTGTGGCAGAAGTGGTCGGCGGCACGGAGGAAAGGGAGGTTGCCAAGGTGGAGTTTGGCCGCGGACGAGGAAGTGAGCCCCCGTTTAGTTGCGGTTCCCCATGACACATGTGTCAACCACCCCCCCCTCACCCAAACACCACCCCCACACCACCCTCACTCCCACACCACCCCCACAACTCCAACCCTCACCACCCCCCACCCACAAGCTCCACCCCACCACACCCCGGCACACGGTCTAATCATGCATCTTTTATTGCACCTTGCAGAAGCTACTGGAGATGGGGCAGGTCCATCCGGTATCCCCAGCCAGTGCCAGAGCTGGTGCCCCACCGTGAGTCGAGCAATGATGACAGCTGGGGAGGGTAGTGAGGGAGTGTGGGGATGGGATGCGCTGTCCTGGCCAGTTCCCCCCCCCCCCCCCTAGTTGGTGAACCTGGAGGCAATCAGAACATTGGCCCTTGTTCACATGGCGTGCAGCCTCCCTAGCCTGCCTGGGCCCCATGTCCTGCCCATCCTCGCCCTCCTCCGCATCCTCCTCGTCGGACGGGGCCTGGTGTTCCTCCTCCTCCTCCTCCAACACTTCGCCCCTCTGTTGCGCGATGTTGTGGAGGACGCAGCAGGCCAACAGGATGGGGGCAACACTCTCAGCATCATACTGGAGGGCACATCAGGAGTGGTCCAGGCACCTGAATCGCATCTTCAGGAGGCTGAAGAATCTCTCGATGACGCTTCTGGTTCCTGTATGGGCGTTGTTGTAGTGGGTCTCCGCTTCGGTCTGTGGCCTCCGGATAGCCGTCATCAGCCACGACCACAGCAGATAAATCCCGTCGCCCTGGAGACAACCTCCCAGCCCGGAGAGATGGGGTGGCATCTCAAACATTGAGTGTGTCAAGATGAAGGCGCCGTGCACAGTGCCTGGGTATCGGGCGCAGACGTGTATGATACGCAGCTGATGGGCACATATCAGCTGCACATTCATCAAGTGGAACCCCTTTTGGTTGGTGTAGAGCGGCCTGTTATCGGCAGGTGCTCGTAGGGGTTACATGCATCCCATTGATCATTGCCTGGACTTGGGGCACCCCGTTGATGGCGGCGAATCCCACTTCACGGGCATGCTGGTGGGCTCGGTCCACATTGAAGTGGATGTTTTGAGCCGCCTGAGCATATAGGGCCTCCATGACGGCGAGGATGCACCAGTGCACCGAGGTCTGTGAGATCCCGGACAGGTCGCCACTCGCCGCCCGGAAGGACCCCGTCACGTAAAGTTTCAGGGCGACCGTCGTGGGGAGCAGGTGTCCTCATCTGTACTTTCGCGGTGCCAGGTGTGCCATGGTCCAGCAGGTCCTCGAATGATAGATGCTGCCAGTACGCACGAGGTCTCATGCGGCGCCTCCTTGACACCTCCTCCTCCTCGGCCGGCTCTCCATCCTGAGCGGCTGCCTCCTGTCCCTCTGCGGCACACTCCATTGCTGCCCGCTTTGCTGCTGCAGCTTCACCCCCCTTGAGCAGCTCCAGCTTGTACAATCGCAGGGCATCCCCTAGGGCTGTAGCGACCATTGTTGGTTGAGTTCCAATATGCATTGTTAGCACTTGTGAAAAATCCAGAACAATAATTACACTAATAACCAATTCAACCAATCTATCTTATAACATGGCTCACTTATCAAAGTGACAGACACACATTCATTATGGTTCCTCCCCATGCTCATCCACCATCCCATCCTGGTCTGCCACCTCCTCAGCTGAGGGCATATGTCCCTTCTCCTCCTTTACCAGCATGTCATCCTGCTGTTGTGGAAGGCATAGTACAAAGTGGCAGACCCCCTGGGGGGTGGACTGCCAGAGTGGTTGAGGCATCAGAACCGCATTTTTAATTATCTGATGCCCCGTTCAATGACAGCCCGGGTGGCAACATGGGCCTCATTATATTGGGTCTCTAATTGGTCTCAGGCCTCTGCACTGGCGGCATCAGCCAGGACCTCAGTGGGTACCCCTTATCCCCAAGAGTCAACCAGTCATCCTGGGCTGGTCCTCGATGACGCTGGGAATCTCCAGGACTTAGCTGTCATGCACACTCCCTGGGATGCATGCACACATGTGCATAATCCAGATGCGGTTGTCACAACGAGTTGAACATTCAGGGAGTGGAATGCCTCCTGTTAATGAAACGCACTCTCTGATGCCCCAGTGTGCACAAGGTGGCAGGCATGCCATCAATTGCATCCTGGACCTGGGGCATTTCAGCGAAGGCAGGGAATCCTGCAGCCCAAGCATCTTGGTGGGCTTGGTCCAGCTCAAAGTTGATATAGTTGTGGATGCACATGTGAGCTGTAGCTTGTGAAATGTGCATAAGCTCCCGCTCGAGCCCTGGAATGAACAGATTGCCTAAAAGTTCAGGGCTGTGGTAACCTTCACGGCCACCGGGGGTGTGTCCTCCTCCATGGAGTGCCATGTCTGCGAGGACGTGGCACAGCTGCCACACTGCCTCTTTGTTGAGATGGAGTTTCCTGTGGCACATGCTGTCCATCATATCCTTGAAAGACCAACAACGCCTGTACACGTTGGGCCATCGTTGAAGTAACCCCCCCAGAGTTCCTCCTTGGCCTGATAGGTCTTCAGGGTGTTGGGTGACCCCCTGTGCATGGGGTACCATCTCCAGTCTGCACCGACCCTGATGCCTTCTCCAGCATCTGGTTGTCTAACCTGCCACCAGCACCGCAAGGGCATTCTCTGTGGGATCGTCACCACCATCCATTTTAGTGTCTATAATCAATTGGAGAAGGAGAGAGAGCAACAAACAGTTTGGGTTTCCACCCGGGTCTCTCAAATCCCCCAGGCCTCCCCCATCCTTACATCCCGCACTGACATTGCCTTCTCTCAGACAGCCATCCAGTTGTGCTGGAAAACCTTGCTCTTCACACTCACCCCTCACCACATCAGGAGCCTCAGACACCAGACTCCTGCCAGGAACATTAGGGAGACCGTGCTCAGGTGCCCTCCCCTGATCCACACACTTACCCTTTGGTCGCAAGGATATCTCCAGTACTGAAGCCCGGCTCTTAAGTGTTTGAATGTTGGCTGCTGCCTCTATAGTGCTGACATTTCTAGAGGTCAAGCAAAGCGTTGAGGCTTCAAAGTTGATTGAAATGCGATTCAATAATCACCGTCTGAGACATGGCGCGCGTACCCATGAGAATGCATTTGAGAATATTTTGTTTATTAAATGTTCAACGATATCCAAGTTTTGAAAATCAAGTTCCGCATATCACACTAACCATTAAACAAAAAGGAAACATCATTGTCCCATACTGGTACCAATACAAAGCTATAGCAGCTTATTGCATAAAAAATTCCCAAACACACAATTTCACCCCTCATAGGTTTCTCAACAGAAACGAAGGATAAGCCTGAGAATGTGCCTGAGAACATTGTCGTAGAAATAATCTGTCCATCAATGTGATCCATGTATCAGTGCCATTCTCCATCCAGGAGCCGCAGCTGTGCTGGCCCTTCCACACGGTCAAATCCTGGCATCCACATATTCCACTGGTGATCAAGGTGCAGCCAAACATCCTTGACTTCCAGTTTGTTGAACCTGCGGTAACATGCTAGTTACATGCAGCACTCACCACACCAACAACAAAAGCATCAGCAATCTGTGGAAGCATTTCTTCACTGGTGTCATCAGGCGGCCCGTTTGAATCAACCCCATGCATCAGGTCCACATGATCTTCTTTCTTCAAATCTTGCTTTCTGGACTCATTTTATTTATTTATTTTAATTTTTCCAATTAAGGGGCAATCTGGCATGGCCAATCCACCTACCCTGCACATCTTTGCGTTGTGGGGGCAAGACCCACGCAGACACTGGGAGAATGTGCAAACTCCGCAAGGACAGTGACCCAGGACGGGGATCGAACACAGGTCCTCAGTGCCGTGAGGCAGCAGTGCTAACCACCGTGCTACCGTGCCACCCGATGTTATGAACTCATACGTCCCTCTGACCCCGGTGTTCCAGGAACCAGCTAGCTTCAAAACAATTGTGCCTCTTTCCAGCTACAGAAAAGGAGGGAAACAGTCTTCAGGCATTTGTGGCCATCAACAGGGGCATGCAACAAACACAACCTGCAGCTGTGAAATGCTCTCACAACTGACAAGGCCAAGTCCTTATTAGCAATAGCCTTCAGCTGTGAAGCTAGAGGCTGCTCACAGTCAAAGAGAGTTAAAGTGACCTTCAGCATACAACCAAGGGCTGGTTTAGCACAGTGGGCTAAACAGCTGGCTTGTAATGCAGAAGAAAGCCAGCAGTGCGGGTTCAATTCCCGTACCAGCCTCCTCAAACAGGTGCCGGAATGTGGCAACTAGGGGCTTTTCACAGTAACTTCATTGAAGCCTTCTTGTGACGATAAGTGATTATTAAGAACGGGGCTCTGTCCTGGAAGTGTTTGCTAAGACTGACAGGCAGCAAATGTGGTAGCCCCTGTTATGAGTATCCAAAATATTTAAAGATGACTTGAAGGCCTTACAGACTAAAAGCTCCTCAACCACCCCCCAACCCCCCAGCCCAGGAACACCCCCTGCCTAGTGCACTTCAGACCCCCCCTGACCAAGCCCAACCCCTCCGAGGGGTTCCCCCATCCACCCCTCTCCTTGAGCCCTGGGACAGCAGCATGGCAGAAAATGGATAATGGTTGCTCACCTCACTTCCCCACAGCAGCCATGCACCAGTTTCACGTTTATAAAAAGGAGCACTAAATGGTGCTGGGGAACTGGTTCATTGCTGGAAGGCCATTACACTCGACTTCAATCTCGCCAATGAGATGGAAATTGATGCAAATTGGGTTCAATAATATGCTGGTAATATTTGGGTGTGATCCGGAACTCGCCATCAGTTATATAGGAAACTGATTCGCGCCTGGCCAAATCTCGATTTTGACCTTTCCCACTATTTAACCGGCGCACCCAGATCTGCGCCGGGTGCAACGCGGGGGTCAAATGGCAACCTACAGTTCCCCGTTGCTTTCTCCATGGCAATGCCTCGGCCAATCAGAATCAACTTGCCAACCAATCAGCTCACTTTTCTCCTGTAGTATAAATTGTGATTGCTTGAAATTTGGCATTCTTTTGTTTGTCCTGATGAGTGCAAATGAAAAGCTCCCAGCAGCATGTCTCTCCTTTCAGCAAGATTCTGGTTCTGTACCACCAAGCGACTGTTTACTTGTCTGTTTCTCCATAGATGTGACCTGACCTGCTGAGCAATGTTGGCATTTTCTTTTCTGCTAACAGGTTCTCAGAATCTGCCATTTTCCTGAGAGGTTTATATTGGCTGTTTAACTGAAAGTATGAGGGTTTTGGAATAGTTACACTGGATGAAAGGTTAGTTGTTCTCTAACTGCACTAATGTAATACACCATTGAAAAGATGTCCTTCAAACCCTGGTAATTATTGCCAAGGAATGTGATACCACACGTCTTGACAAGATCAGAATAAAATATTGACTTGAGCAAACCTCAGTATGCAGAGGGAAGAGTAACAGAGTGTTCCAAGTTGATCATTGTTGAATGAAATGTGTGTTTACTAACTACATTTCTTTGATCACCCAGGTACTCAGATTGTATGGTGAAGGGAGAGTGGGATTCAAATTAATTTGTCCAATAATTTGACACAATAGGTAAAATTATGTTCTGGGACATAAGAAAAAACATTAAGACAAAGTTCTGGGAGGAGGCCATTCAGCCCCTCGATATTTCTGTCATTTAGTTAGACCGTGATTGATCTGTATGTTAACTCAATTACCTTCCTTGGTTCTATAAAATGTAATACCCTCATCCAACAGTAATCCACTAATCTCAGTGTTGATTCCCAGCTTCTACACTTATTTGGGAGAGAGTTCTAGATTTCCACACCGCTTTGTGTGAAGAAGTGTTTGCTCTTGAATGACCTGGGTCTGCCAATGTTCTGGACCACCCCCACCAGAGGAAATCATTTCTCTCTATCAACCTTTTCAACTTCTTTAATCATCTTAAACCCCTCAATTAGATCATTCTTGAGGGATCCCATATTGAGGGATAACAAATCTAGTCTTTGCAACCTGTTCTCCAAACTGAACTCTTTTAACCCCAGTATTACCCTGGCGAATATGTACTGCACCCACTTCTGGGTCAATATTTCCTTCCAGAGATGGGTGGTGCCCAGAACTGAACACAGTTAATCAAGGTGTGGTCTGATCAGATTATGACACAACTTCCACGCCTTTACTGTCCAGATCATTTGACAACAGTGGTAGGACAATGCCCATGGTTTAAGTATGTATTGTAGTGGTTGTGATACAAAACTAGAAATCTCAAATTAATTGGTTGAAGTTGTGAAATGAATTTGTGGCCATCTGTGGAATTGTCTGGAAGTCTATCTCCATTCCTTCAATGCAGCTGCCTCAAAATCGCGAAACTCCATCCCTACCAGCATTGCTGGTACACATACACCACATAGACTGCGACAGCTCAAGAAGGCGGGTGAAGGGGCAGATGGAGATGGGCAATAAATACCATTTAGCCAGCGAAGCCCACATCCCTTCAGCAAACCAAAAAAAAAAATGGTTCCCTCATGTCCTCCACAGAACTGAACCATCCAGTTTAATCTGGTCTACACGTGACTATAGATCCAGAAAATAGGCTGAATTTTCCAGCCTTTCCATCGGCGGGATCTTCCCATCCCACTGAGGGATTCCCCCCCCCCCCCCCCCCCCCCCCCCCCGGCCCGCCTTACCGCAGTCGGTTCGCTGGTGTCGTGACCGGTGATCAATGCAAAAAAAGTGGAAAACCCCACCCAATATTGCCGATACTCCAAAGTAATGAGATCAAGTAATGATGGAGAGTAAACGAGGTATTAACAACAAACAAAGCTTTTGAAGATAAAGGCTAAAACCATGATTGGGGAAGCATCATGAATGATAGATTCAATTGCATATCATTCTGGCACTGGGATATCAATTCAAAGCCTTTGCCCCAAGCAGCATGACTATGCAGTGAGATCGGATGCAATACATTTAATCACATGAAGTACAGCATTGTGATCCTTATCCATCAGATACAAGGGGCGCGATTCTCCGCACACACGCCGGGTCGGAGAATAGAGGGCCGCACAAATTTTCACGGCGACGCTGGTCCGACGCCCTCCTGCTATTCTCCGAACCCCGCATAAACTACACGTCGGCATTCCCGGCAAAGGCCTCGAACGCGCCCCCGACACGACCAGAATCGCTACTTATTGGCCCCCCGCTATTCTCCGGCCCGGATGGGCCGAAGTCCCGACGTCATCACGCACTGTTTTCACGCCGGCCAACACACCTGCTTTTCAAGTTCGTCAACCAGTCGTGCTGACTGACGAGAGCTTCGAGGAGGTGAGCGCACCGCTCAGCGCACAGCTCAGCGCAAGGCTGGAGTCTGGCCACAACGGGGAAGACATTCCCGAGAACGGGAGGGGGTCCAGAGCGGGGGGGGGGGGGGGGGGGGGGGGAAGTGTGGGAGACGGAGGGGGGAGTGTGGGAGATGGAGGTGGGAGTGGGGGAGACGGAGGGGGGAGTGGAGGCGACGGAGGGGGGAGACGGAGGGGGGAGTGGGGGAGACGGAGGGGGAGTGGGGGAGACGGAGGGGGGAGACGGAGGGGGGAGACGGAGGGGGGAGTGGGGGAGACGGAGGGGGGAGTGGGGGAGACGGAGGGGGGAGTGGGGGAGATGGAGGGGGGAGGCGGAGGGGGGAGTGGGGGAGACAGAGGGGGGAGACGGAGGGAGGAGACGGAGGGGGGAGTGGGGGAGACGGAGGGGGGAGTGGGGGAGATGGAGACGGAGGGGGGAGTGGGGGAGACGGAGGGGGGAGTGGGGGAGACGGAGGGGGGAGTGGGGGAGACGGAGGGGGGAGTGGGGGAGACGGAGGGGGGAGGCGGAGGGGGGAGTGGGGGAGACAGAGGGGGGAGACGGAGGGGGGAGACGGAGGGGGGAGTGGGGGAGACGGAGGGGGGAGTGGGGGGGACGGAGGGGGGAGTGGGAGAGACGGAGGGGGGAGTGGGGGAGACGGAGGGGGGAGACAGAGGGAGGAGTGGGGGAGACGGAGGGGGGAGACGGAGGGGGGGTGGGAGAGACGAAGGGGGGAGACGGAGGGGGGAGTGGGGGAGACGGAGGGGGGGAGTGGGGGAGACGGAGGGGGGAGTGGGACTGGGGGGGGGTAGGGAGAGAGTGAGCGAGTGACCCGTCCAACCCCGGTTACAAAATGTCTGCCACCGTGCCATGGCGTGCCGGTCACGAGTACACGGCCGCTGGTTGCCCTGTGGCTTACGGACACAGGCCACTGACGCACCGGTGAAGAGGACGTAGTTAACTGCCCGTTGGATGCAGAAAGTGACCAGGGGTTAGGCTGCCCGCGTGTCAGCAGCGCGACCAGGCCACCGGGACACACAGGTATCCCGTGGCAGGCGGCTGCCGAGGTGTCAACTAACCTCCGTCTAACATGTCCCGTTTCTCTGCCCCCCACCACCCTTCTGTAGGTTAGCACAATGTCTGTGAACAGAACGGCTATGTTCAGCGCAGTGGTTGGGGCCGCTGCACTGCATTTGGAGATGGAGCAGCATCCACAACCACAACCCGCAGTGGATGCAGGGCCAGCTGCAGCAGCAGAGGGAAGGGCCGAGGAGTTGCCAGTCATCGAGCAGCATGGGGGGGAGGAGGAGGAGGAGGGAGAGGAGAGAGTGAGGGTGCAGCCACGGCACCAGAGGCGACGACCAAGGCCGAGGGTGTACCGTGCCCGGATCTCTTTCCTAACAATGACGGACATCGCCTGCAGGAGGAGACTCCGGCTGCGTAGGCGGACGGTGATACATATCTGTCACCTCGTGGCGCACCTCGCCCCACGTGGAACGGGGGAGGACACGTGATCCCGGTTGCCATCAAGGTGACGGTCGCTCTTAACTTCTATGCGACCGGCTCCTTCCAGTCTCCGAGCGGGGACCTCTCCGGGATCTCCCAGTCATCGGTCCACAGGTGTATCCGGGATGTGATCGACGCCCTCTATGCCATCGCGGACCGCTACATCACCTTTCCCGAGGACCGAGCAACTCAAGACTCACGAGCTCGTGGATTTGCCAGCGTAGCCGGGACACCGATGGTGCAGGGGGTAATCGATTGTGTTCATGTCCCCATGCGCCCGCCTGCAGGGGACAGGGAGGTGTTCACAAACAGGAGGGGGACATACTCCATGAATATCCAGGTGGTATGCAACCCCCACATGACGATGTTTGAGGGGCGTCCCCCCCGGCTGAGGGGCTGGTTGCTAGGCGACAGGGGTTATCCGCTGATGTCTTGGCTGATGACGCCTATACGGAGGCCTCAGACCAATGCGGAAACACGATACAACGAGGCCCATGCAGCAACCAGGGGTGTGGTGGAGCGCTGCCTTGGCCTCCTGAAGATGAGATTCAGGTGCCTGGACCGCTCTGGAGGGGCCCTGCAGTACCAGCCCGACAGGGTCGCTCGCATTGTTGTGGTCTGCTCTGCGCTGCACAACATCGCGATGCAGAGGGGAGATGACCTGCTGCAGGAGGCGGAGGGAGAAGCCAGTGGCAGTGCTGTCAGCACAGAGGAGGAGGAGGAGGAGGAGGAGGCTGGCGGAGTGGCGGGCGCAGCACGCAGACACGACC
Source organism: Scyliorhinus canicula (assembly GCF_902713615.1). Taxonomy (NCBI): domain Eukaryota; kingdom Metazoa; phylum Chordata; class Chondrichthyes; order Carcharhiniformes; family Scyliorhinidae; genus Scyliorhinus; species Scyliorhinus canicula. Next base: position 42,044,223 of record NC_052165.1, on the reverse strand, counting down.
CAGGTGCTGGTGATGTCCAGGAGGCGGCATGACGGACCCGGCGAGGACGGCGGGCACGCAACGCCTTGGTGGCAGCACGGTTCACGCGTCGCATGTGACGTCCCAGCTGAACACCAAACCACCACCTGCATCGCTAGTCGTGCAGAGGATCAACACACAACTGCCACCACCACAGCCCCCCCCCCACCCCCTCTCAGTGTACACTGCTCCACTTAGACATCACCCTTACCACTGGGTCCAGACGGTACAACATCGATGGCTGTGTCAGCGGGTGTGATCAGTGCCATGTGGAATGATGACAGCCCGCTCTGCGATGAGCTGTGAGCTCAGAATCGTTAGAGAGAGTCTGACCCATGGCAATAGCTGAACCATCCACCTTGGTGGTCGCTGAGATCGTCATGGACACTCTATCACGTGCCCGCGTGGGCTAGCTGTGGGAGGGGGTGAGGGGGGGGGGGGGGGGGAGGGACTGCACACCCGGCACCGAAGTTTCACCGCTCGTCAACCCCAGCGACACTCGGTCACCATCACGAATCCTGTGGCTGTGGAACAATCACACGGTATTACAAGTAAGGTGGAACAGTGCGTTTAATGTGAACAAACATTTACAGGTGCCCTAGCCCCTACAACTAAACTGTGCCCTTCACCCGTGCCAACTTACTCAGTGTCTATCTTTGTTGCCTTACGGGCCCTACCACTACGTCTAAGCGATTCCCCAGATGATACAGCAGGAGTGGAGGAGGACTGCTGCGAATCGCCCCCTTCGACTAGTTTCTCATTCGGCAAGCGTTTCCTGGGGCGACCCGGCCTTGATGGGCCAGGCTGCTCTGCGGGCGTCTCGGGTGACATTGTGCCACCCTGCTCTGCCTGCTGCCCACCCGATGCACCAGGGATGGGAGGGGGGGATGCCGAGAATTCCGGGACGTCCCGTGATGGAATTAATGGGACGGGCCCCAAAACCTCCTCCTCCCTCGGGAAGCCCAGTGGCCCCCGGGCCTCACTTTGGGACGGAGGTGCCCCGTCGCACCACCGACACCTGGCACTGCCAGTCCTGGAGGCCTGCAACGGTATCCACCAGGATCCGAAGGTTTGCAGAGACGGAGTCCAGGGAGTTAGACATTCCCGCCAGGGACTGTGCGACCTCAACCTGTGATTGCACGACGCCATCCAGCACGTGTGTCAGGCGGTTGATGCTCTCCGCGACTGGCTGCTGGGACTGGGCCATGACCTGCTGAGACTCGGCCAAGGACCGCAGCGCGCCGGCAATGTCGTTTTGGCTCTGGCGCATTGCTGCCTGTGAGAGGGTAACCCTGTCCAGGGCCGAAGATGACGCCTGCACGTGAAGCCCAACGTCTTGAATAACCTGACCCATGGCCGAAACCATTTCACCCATTGCCTCCACCGCGGATGCCACCCGTGCGGTGTCGGCCTGGGTTGCTGCCATGAGCGGCACCACTCCCTGCTCCTGGACGCGGTTTGACTCCTCTAACAGCGTCTGCAGAGTCTGGAAGACAGCCCTTGTGGCGCTAACAATTATACTCAAAGCCGAGAGACTAGTACAATAGAGGCTTTATTGCTGTACGATGTTGTCCCTCCATCCGCAACTGTAGACTGAGGGTCTGAGCAGCTCTCATACATATTTATACACAAGCTCCCTGTGGGTGGAGCTAGCCGGCAGGGGCTGACCGGAGGAACCTGTATTACAGGTACAGGCATACATCCCCCTACTGCAGTACACATAACTACAGTGGTTATCTCACCACATTCACCCCCTGTAAAAAATGAGTCCGGCGGGGGTGACATGTAACTCTAATACAAAGGATGCTATTTACAAGAGGGTCCAACAAGGAAAATCAAGAGTCCATCCGGTTAGCAGGTTACAGGTTGAGCCGAATCGGTGGTCGGACGTTCCGCTGTGAGCGGCGTAGCTGTGGTGGTGACGTCGGCACAGGCGGTGATGGCCCCGATGGTGCAGGTGCTGGCGGTGTTGGTGCTGGCTGCTGGCGGGATGACTCCGAGAGCAAGCCGAAATCTTCCATGTCCTCCAGCGTGGGCAGGGGGATGAGGGATGGACCTGATGGGGACGAATAGGGGGGCGCTGGGGTTGGCGCAGGAAGGGGTGTGGGCATGGGATCGGCACCTGAGGGAGCCAGGTCCCGGAGCGAGACTGTGTCCTGGCGGCCGTCGGGGAACTCCACGTAGGCATACTGAGGGTTGGGGTGGAGAAGGCGTACTTTGTCCACCAGGGGTTCCGCCTTGTGGTGCCGTACATGCCTACGGAGAAGGACTGGGCCCGGAGTCGTGAGCCAAGTCGGGAGCGACACTCCGGATGTGGACTTCCTAGGGAAGGCAAAAACACGTTCATGGGGTGTACTGTTAGTTGCGGTGCACAGTAGCGACCGAATGGAATGGAGCGCGTCAGGGAGGATCTGCTGCCAGCGAGCGGCTGGGAGGTTCCTGGACCGTAGGGCCAGCTGGACGGCCCTCCATACCGTCCCGTTCTCCCTCTCTACCTGCCCGTTTCCCCGGGGGTTGTAGCTGGTCATCCTGCTGGAGGCGATACCCCTGCTGAGCAGGAACTGACGCAGCTCATCGCTCATGAATGAGGATCCCCTGTCACTGTGGATATAGTCGGGGAAACCGAACAGGGCGAAAATGGAATCCAGGGCCTTGATGACGGTGGCAGACGTCATATCTGGGCATGGGATGGCAAAGGGGAACCTAGAAAATTCATCGACCACACTAAGGATGTAGGTGTTGCGGTCGGTAGAGGGAAGGGGCCCTTTGAAGCCCACGCTGAGGCGTTCAAAGGGGCTGGATGCTTTCACCAGGCGCGCGCGATCTGGCCGGTAGAAGTGCGGCTTGCACTCCGCACAGATCTGGCAGTCTCTGGTGACTGTCCGTACTTCCTCGACGGAGTAGGGCAGATTGCGGGCTTTGATCAGATGGTACAAGCGGGTGACCCCCGGATGGCAAAGGCTGTCGTGCAAGGCACGGAGCTGGTTCACTTGTGCACTGGCACATGTACCTCGGGAGAGGGCGTCTGGGGGCTCGTTGAGCTTGCCGGGGCGATACAAGATCTCGTAGTTAAAGGTGGAGAGCTCGATTCTCCACCGCAAGATTTTGTCATTCTTGATCTTGCCCCGCTGCGTGTTGTTGAACATGAAGGCTACCGACCGTTGGTCAGTGAGGAGAGTGAATCTCCTGCCGGCCAGGTAATGCCTCCAGTGCCGCACAGCTTCAACGATGGCCTGGGCTTCCTTTTCGACAGAGGAATGCCGAATTTCGGAGGCGTGGAGGGTGCGTGAAAAGAATGCCACGGGTCTGCCGGCCTGATTCAGCGTGGCGGCAAGGGCGACATCTGAAGCGTCGCTCTCTACTTGGAAAGGAAGAGTCTCGTCTACGGCGTGCATCCCCGCCCTGGCTATGTCAGATCGAATGCAGGCAAAGGCCTGTTGTGCCTCGGCCGAGAGGGGGAAATGTGTGGACTGGAAAAGTGGCCGGGCCTTGTCTTCGTATTGCGGGAGCCACTGGGCGTAATAAGAGAAAAACCCAAGGCAGCGTTTGAGGGCCTTGGGGCAGTGGGGAATTGGGAGCTCCATGAGGGGGCGCATGCGGTCGGGATCGGGCCCCAGTAGTCCGTTTTGGACTACGTAGCCAAGGATGGCTAAGCGGTCTGTGCGGAACACGCATTTCTCCTTGTTGTACGTGAGATTAAGGAGAGATGCGGTGTGGAGGAATTTATAAAGGTTGGCATCATGGTCCTGCTGGTCATGGCCGCAGATGGTGACATTGTCGAGGTACGGGAAGGTGGCCTGCAATTCGTACCGGTCAACCATTCGGTCCATTTCTCGCTGAAAGACCGAGACCCCATTCGTGACGCCGAAGGGAACCCTCAGAAATTGGTACAGACGACCGTCCGCCTCAAAGGCAGTGTAGGGACGGTCCGATTTACGGATGGGGAGCTGGTGGTAGGCGGATTTCAGGTCAATAGTAGAGAAGACCCGGTACTGTGCAATCTGATTGACCATATCAGAAATGCGGGGGAGGGGGTACGCGTCGAGCTGCGTGTACCGGTTGATGGTCTGGCTGTAGTCCACGACCATCCTGTGCTTCTCCCCGGTCTTAACCACTACCACCTGGGCTCTCCAAGGGCTGTTGCTGGCCACGATGATACTCTCCCGAAGCAGCCGCTGGACTTCGGACCTGATGAAGGCCTTGTCCTGGGTGCTGTACCGTCTGCTCCTGGTGGCGACGGGCTTGCAATCCACAGTCAGATTGGCAAAGAGGGAGGGGGGCTCGACCTTGAGGGTCGCGAGGCCGCAAACGGTGAGGGGAGGTAGGGGTCCACCGAATTTGAGGGTGAGGCTCTGGAGATTGCACTGGAAATCCAGGCCTAGTAGGAGTGAAGTGCAGAGGTCGGGGAGAATGTACAGACGGAAACGGTCGAATTCCACACCCTGTACAGTGAGTTTAACCAGGCAGAAACCCCGGATCGGGACAGAGTGGGAACCGGAGGCAAGGGAGATCTGCCGGTCGGCGGGATGGATCGCAAGGGAATAGCGCCTTACCGTGTCCGGGTGGACGAAGCTCTCGGTGCTCCCGGAGTCGATGAGGCAGGAGGTCACATGGCCGTTGACCAGCACCGATGTGGAAGAGGGTGCCAGGTTGCGAGGACGGGACTGGTCGAGCGTAACAGAGGCGAGCAGTGGTTGGTCGGCGGTTGAGTCAGATGAGTCCGACGAGGAGCGGTAGCGACCCGTGTCCCGTGATGGCGGCCCCTGGAGACGAGATGGCGGCATCCGCAGTACCTGTGGGTAAAATGGCGGCGTCCATGGAGCGCACGTTATGGGGTCGGAACAAAATGGCGGCGCCCATGGAACGCACATGGCTGTGGTGGATGAAGATGGCGGCGCCCATGGGGCGCACGTGGCGGGGGCGGCAAAAGACGGTGGCGCCCACTGATTGCACGTGGGGTCGGGGGAAGCGGACGGCGGGGCCCATTGAGGGAGCGGCTGAGGCGTGGGGACCGGCGGCGCGATAGCGGCGACCGTCCGGGACTGACACCCCGCTGCAAAGTGGCCTTTCTTTCCACAAGCTTTGCAGGTCGCTGTGCGGGCCGGGCAGCGTTGGCGAGGGTGCTTCTGTTGGCCGCAGAAGTAACAGTGGGGACCCCCAGGGGGTGCGGTGCGGCGGGCAGCGCAGGCATAGTGCGCGGGGGCGGCTGCTGGGGGGGCCGTTTGCGGGGTCCACGAGGGGTGGGACGGATGGGCCTGGGGAGCCGTTTGCGGGGTCCACGAGGGGTAGGACGGGTGGGCCGAGTGGCTAGCGGAGTAAGTGTGCGCACTACGGGAGGCGGCCGTCATGGAGAGCGCCAGGGCCTTTGCGGCCGCGAGGTCGGGGGCGACCCCTTCCAGCAGTCGTTGCCGGATGGGGTCCGATGCAATGCCTGTAACGAAGTCATCGCGCATGAGTAAATCCGAATGTTCCGCGGCTGTGAGGGCCCGGCAGTCGCAGTCTCGTACCAGAGGTATAAGGGCCCTCCAGAAGTCCTCAATCGACTCACCCGGCTGCTGGACGCGAGTAGAAAGTTGATGCCTCGCAAACAGGGTGTCCGTCGATGGTGCATAATTCTCCTTGAGCAGTTCCATAGCTGCGGTGTAGTCGGTCGCATCTCGAATGAGCGGAAAGACGCTGGAGCTAAGTCTGGAGTACAGGAGTTGCTTTTTCTGAGCCTCCGTCGGGGGAGGGTGTGCTGAAGAGATGTAGGCCTCGAAGACTGCGAGCCAGTGATCAAAGTCTTTTCTGGCGTGAGGCGAATGTGGATCCAGCTGCAGACGGTCAGGCTTGACTCTGATGTCCATGGTGACTGGGAAATCGTACAGCAATAAATTGTGGCGCTAACAATTATACTCAAAGCCGAGAGACTAGTACAATAGAGGCTTTATTGCTGTACGATGTTGTCCCTCCATCCGCAACTGTATACTGAGGGTCTGAGCAGCTCTCATACATATTTATACACAATCTCCCTGTGGGTGGAGCTAGCCGGCAGGGGCTGACCGGAGGAACCTGTATTACAGGTACAGGCATACATCCCCCTACTGCAGTACACATAACTACAGTGGTTATCTCACCACAGCCCTCATCCCGTCATTGTTTCCCTGGGTTTCTTGATGCATCGGCTGTGCGGGTGGGTTGAGAAAGTCCAGGAACTCTGAAAACATCTGGGAGCCAGCTGCATGCTGGGCCTGGCCTCCGCCAGTCCGGGCCGTCGGCTGCTCCGACCTCCACCTGCTGTACCTGCTCAGCTGTGATGTGCGACCCAGACTGTGACCCAGGAGCCTCATCACTAAATAGGCCAGCCGGGGTGAGTGTCTCTGGGATGGTGGATGGTGTGGGAGAAAGCTGTGCCGCAATCTCGAGGTCGTCTTGGGTTGAGGCCTCCTCGATGTCATCGGCCCGCTGAGAGGCCGCAGGGCGTTCGCAGGCCATTTCTTTATCTAGCGGTGTCGCCGCCCTCTGGGCGTCCTGCTCCACAGATTTGGTTGGGGAGGATGGGACTCCCCGCTGATCAGGCACCCTCTGTCGTGCGGCCCCGGGTAAGGTGGGGGCAGATGCCTGTGTCCGTCTGGAGCCAGACGGCCCTGGTCGTTCGGCATCACGTCCTAGGGAAGAGAATGAAACGGGTTATTTAGATTCGCTCGGCCGGGCGCTGGACGGTCCCAGTGGGCAGAGTGTGAAGGGACAGAGGATGGGGGAGGTGTTCCAGTGGGCAGGGTGTGTGAAGGGACAGAGGATGGGGGAGGTATCCCAGTGGGCAGGGTGTGTGATGGGACAGAAGATGGGGGAGGTATCCCAGTGGGCAGGGTGTGTGATGGGACAGAGGATGGGGGAGGTGTCCAAGTGGGCAGGGTGTGTGAAGGGACAGAGGATGGGGGAGGTGTCCAAGTGGGCAGGGTGTGTGAAGGGACAGAGGATGGGGGAGGTATCCCAGTGGGCAGGGTGTGTGAAGGGACAGAGGATGGGGGAGGTGTCCAAGTGGGCAGGGTGTGTGAAGGGACAGAGGATGGGGGAGGTGTCCAAGTGGGCAGGGTGTGAAGGGACAGATGATGGGGGAGGTATCCCAGTGGGCAGGGTGTGTGAAGGGACAGAGGATGGGGGAGGGGGGGTGTTTGTCATGCAGGGTTGTCTCACTTGTTGCAGCTCCTGAGTAGCAGATCCGCCAACAAGGTCCAGGGCCCTCTGCTCAAAAGTGGTGAGGGGCCGCAGGATGGGCGAACACCCTCCCGTCTTGTTCCGCTCACGGGTGTTGTGAGCGGTCTTGTCCTGTTGGGGGAGGGGGCATAGGTAGATCATTACAATACGGCAGGTATCAGCAGTCCGTTCAGATACTGGCACAGTTTGGGGGTCAAGTTGTAATAAGACCATTGCATCTCTCCACGGGGGCCAGAGCGCTGGGTCTGTGACAACGTTGTGAACCACCCTCAACTCACTCTGCTACAATCCCCCTCCACCCCCCGTGCCAGGGGGGGAGGTGGGTGATTAAGTAAAGGGGGGAGGGATGGTTGTGACCCGGGGGCACCCTCTTGGCACTTACCCTGGCAGCCCTGGTGAGGTCGTGCATCTTCTTCCGACACTGGTCAGCTGAATAAGGGGTCTGCCCCACAGCACTGACGGCAGCAGCAACCTCACGCCAGGCCTGGCGCACCACGCTGGCAGGGTGGCGATGCCCTCTACGCGGGCAGATGATGCCCCTCCTCTGCTCGATGGAATCGAGCAGCATCTCCACATCAGCCTCCACAAATTGCGGGGCTGCTCTCCTCAGCTCCGACATCCTGGCCTACAGTTTCTGTGCTCGCCCGCGCCTTTTTACGGCATCGGGCGGCGTCACGTGGGCATGTCCGTAGCGTCGCCGCGTTCCGGTGTCATCGCGCATGTGATTGACGCGGCCCCGTTCCTAGCCCATTTCCCGGACATGAATACCTCGGGAAATGGGTCGTGTCGGGCCGTCGCAAAACTCGGCCGTTTTCACGGCCAACTTCGCGATTTTCCGTGGGTGCGGAGAATCGCGCCCAAAGTGTGTCGATGAGACCTGAAGAATTTTATGAATTTACTAAGTGAGTGCATCATTCAAGCTTGCAGGATACAGTTTCAGAAGCTGGTAAGCAAGAGGCTGGATTGAAAAGTTAAAGCCAAAGTTTAGTTTTGTTGTTAGAACTACAGAAAAGATCTCAGAGATCGAGTGATACGCAGAGACAGTGATATCCACTCAGCAATGAGAGTTCACTGATCCTGGAATGTGGGCCACATAAATGCTCGTATCTCAAACTTTCTTTGCAGTGTGTATCAAGCTGTGCATTAGCTGTGGACCAATTGGTCGTAATATTGCTCCTGAGGTTTGTGGTTTGTGGTAGTATGACTAGGGAGATTACGGTACCTTAGAACCATGCTGCCATTGGTGCAGAAGACTCGCTGCCCATTGGCTCAGGCAAGTCATGTGCCTCTCTGCCAATTGGCTGAGGCTAGTCATGTGACTACCCACCGATTGGCTGAGAGGTTGGTAGCTCCGCCAATGAGGCGGGGTATAAGAACTCGTACCGCCTGGCAGTCCGCCTTTCTCTGTATGTTTACTGCCGGGCACACATCTAGTGTATTAAAGCCTGTTGTTTGGAACCACTTCACGACTCGAGTCCAATTGATGGTGCATCATGGTTTCAGCTACTTCTGGAGTTGAGTATAAAGTCCAAGGCTGACTTTCCAAAGCAGTGCTGAGTGAATGCTGCACTGTTGGAAGTACTGGCTTTTGAATGAGATGTTAAACTATCTCTCTTGCAGGGGGTGTGGAACCAATTGGGTTACGGCGAGCCAGCAGGGACTTGCTGAGTCGAACAGCCTCTTTCTGTGTTGTAATGTCTCCCCTGACTATAGCCTCTCTGTGGTGAATGTATTTCACCTAATTCATGAGCTGTCTGTACTGTCTGTATAATGATGTGACCCATGACCTGGAAGTGATGATATGGGCTACTTCCAAGTACTGTACTGGAACCCCGGTGGGCTCCGCCTCTGGCTCCGCCCTCACCGGGGCCATATATAGTCCGGCCACCTGTGGGTGGCACTCATTTGTACAGCCGACTCTGGCAGGCGTGTTCATGGATATTAAAGCCTAATGTTCGCTCGTTCTCACGGTCTCAAAGTGAATTGACGGTATATAACTCTCAATTAGAACTGTTTGAAATAAAAGAGACTTGCATTTCTATAGCGCCTATCGCGACTTCAAGACATCCCAAGGTGCTTTACAATCAAGGAAACACTGCTGCATTGTGGTTCCTGCTGTAAAGGGGGAAAGTTTGGTAGAAACTGTCTTTGAAGCATCAGAACTTCCCAGCTCTTTCAATTTTCTCTCCCTCCCTCAGTTGAACTATTTATTTCTGCAGTTGCGAATCACATTGGATTAATGGTTGACAGGGACCATTTCATCATCCAGCCCACATCAACATAAATAAGAATTGAGATAAATACGGAAAATTATCTCCTAATACCATAACCAGATTGGATGATTCATTGAAGTTAATTGACTGTATAACAGCAGCAGTTGTTAATGTGATTGGAGATATGTGAGATTTTGTTTTTATGCGGTGGTAAACTGCTTTCTAAAGGTAAATTGTTCTGTCCAGATTATGAATCATTCAGTAATCAACAAATTACTTGCGAAAAACCGAGGGTGCGATTCTCCGGAAACATTTCTGAGTGCTGTAGCAAGAGGGAATTCCTGTGTGTTTCCCGGCCTCGGCCCAGGATTTATACCCATTTGAAAACAAATGGACTCATTAGTGATAGACAGCCTGGTTTTGTGAAGGGGAGGTCATGCTTCACTAACTTGATCGAGTTTGTGAGGAGATGATAAAGATGATTGATGAGAGGAGGGCGGTGGATATTGTTTACACGGACTTCAGTAAAGCCTTTGACAGGATGCCTCATGGCAGACTGGTACAAAAGATGAAATCACACGGGGTCAGAGGTGAGGTGGTAAGATGGGTGTTGAACTGGCTCGGTCACAGACGGCAAAGGGTAGCAGTAGAAGGGTGTTTTTCTGAATGGAAGATTGTGACTAGTGGTGTTCCACAGGGATTGAAGTTTGGGCCTCTGTTGTTTGTTGCATCCATAAACAATTTGGAGGAAAATGTAGCTGGTCTGATTAGTAAGTTCTCGGATGACACCAAGGTTGATGGAGTGGCAGATAGTGTTGAGGATTGTCAGAGGATACAGCAGGACAGAGATAGGTTGGAGACTTGGGCAGAGAATGGCAAATGCAGTTTAATCTGGACAAATGTTAGGTAATGCATTTTGATAGGTCTAACATAGAGGGGAAATATACCGTAAATGGCAAAACTCTTAGGAATATAGAGAGTCAGAGAGATCTGGGCATGCAGGTCCACAGATCTTGAAGGTGGCAACACAAGTGGACAAGGTAGTCAAGAAAGCATACGGAATGCTTGCCTTCATTGGACAGGGCATTGAGTTTAAAAACTGGCAAGTCATGCTACAGTTGTATAGAACCTTGGTAAGGCCGTACTTGGAATATTGCGTACAATTCTGTTCGCCACACTGCCAGAAGGATATGGAGGCTTTGGAGAGGGTGCAGAGGAGTTTTACTAGGATGTTGCCTGGTCTGGAGGGTGTTAGCTATGTGGAGAGGCTGAATAGACCCTGACTGTTTTCATTAGAAATACAGAGGTTGAGGGGGTGACCTGATAGAGGTCTACAAGATTATGAGGGGCATGGATAGAGTGGATGGGCAGGCACTCTTTCCCAGGGTGGAGGGGTCAGTCGCCAGGGGGCATAAGTTTAAGGTCCATGGGGAAAAGTTTAGAGGAAATGTACGAGGCAGGTTTTTTTACCTGGGAGGGGCTGGTTTAGCTCACTGGGCTAAATCTCTGGCTTTTAAAGCAGACCAAGCAGGCCAGCAGCACGGTTCAATTCCCGTACCAGCCTCCCCGGACAGGCGCCGGAATGTGGCGACTAGGGGCTTTTCACAGTAACTTCATTGAAGCCTACTCGTGACAATAAGCGATTTTCATTTCATTTTCATTTTACGCAGAGGGTGGTGAGTGCCTGGAACGCGTTGCCAGGAGAGGTTGTGGAAGCAGATACATTGACGGTGTTCAAATGGCATCTTGACAAACACATGGATTGGATGGGTATAGAGGGATATGGCACAAGGAAGTGCTGAAGGTTTTGGCAAAGGTTGGTATCATGACCGGCACAGGCTTGACGGGCCGAAGGGCCTGTTCCTGTGCTGTATTGTTCTTCATTCTACTTTCTTTGCAGGAGTTCCTCAGGATAGTGTCCATCTTCAGCTGCTTCATCAATGACCTTCCTTCCACCATAAGGTCAGGAAGATGTTTGCTGATGATTGCACAATGTTCAACACCATTCGCAACTCCGCAGACACGGAAGCAGTCCGAGTTCATGTACAGCAGGACCTGGACTATATTTATGCTTGGGCTATTAAGAGGCAAGTCACATTTGTGCCATATAAGAGCCAGACAACAGCCACCTCCCGTGACACTCAATGCCATTATCAGAAATAGAAATAGAAAAATAGAAAATTGCTTATTGTCACGAGTAGGCTTCAATGAAGTTACTGTGAAAAGTCCCTAGTCGCCACATTCCGGGTTCTGTCCGGGGAGGCTGGTACTGGAATCGAACCATGCTGCTGGCCTGCTTGGTCTGCTTGAAAAGCCAACGATTTAGCCCAGTGAGCTAAACCAGCCCCGTAATCATTCATTCCTCCACTATCAACATCCTGAGGGTGACCATTGTCCAGACAAGGTGGTGAGCTCCCTTCTTGAACCGTTGCAGTCCATTTGATGTAGACACACACTCAGTGCTGTTAGGAAGGGAGCTCTCGGATTTATTTACTAGTGTAATATACATAGCTTGATGTTCTTTGTCAACACTATGACTTTTATTCACCTTGGAGAATTATACTAGGAACATCACAATAATGTTATCCTGGTCTTACTGAGTTTCTGATCTATACCACTACAAAACTGTTTGGTTCCATCAGAACTCTTAATGGCTAGAAGATTGTGTACACATCACCTAAGTCTCCCACATACACTTTGACGATGCCTCATGGTGACAGTGATAGAAAGATGAGGGGAAAAGATGACCACTATGTCACAAAGCAATGGATCTACCAGCACTCCGGCCAGGGGAGTGTGTCAGCGCCCAAGGACAGGACCGCCTGGCCACATTCTTACTCTGCGCACACTGAGCAGGTGGAATAGATTTGTGCTGCTATTCACCAGCAGATGGCCTTTACAGGACTGGATTGACAACCCCACCAACCTACCAGAGTGTTCACAAGGCCTCTCCACAGGAAGACTGTGATCCCAACCCTCTTGCAGAGGAAACAAGAACACGATCAGTCAGACTGGTCAAACCACTTTTCCCTGTGACTCACGGATGGTGACAGTGACTGTAGGATAGGTAAATGTTTAATGAGTAAAATGAAAAGCATGGGAGAGGTGTTGTATGAAGGGTTAATAGCTATGATGCTATTCCTATACATCATCGATGATGAGGGCAGCACGGTAGCATTGTGGATAGCACAATTGCTTCCCTGCTCCAGGGTCCCAGGTTCGATTCCGGCTTGGGTCACTCTCTGTGCGGAGTCTGCACATTCTCCCCGTGTCTGCGTGGGTTTCCTCCGGGTGCTCCGGTTTCCTCCCACAGTCCAAAGATGTGCAGATTAGGTGGATTGGCCATGATAAATTGCCCTTAGTGACCAAAATAGCCCTTTGTGTTGAGTGGGGTTACTGGGTTATGGGGATAGGGTGGAGGTGTTGACCTTGGGTTGTGTGCTGTTCCAAGAGCCGGTGCAGACTCGATGGGCCGAATGGCCTCCTTCTGCACTGTAAATTCTATGAATGTCAGATCAGGTGTCACTGGAACTCAGAGGAGGATATTTCTGGTTGCAACCTTGTCCGTGGATGTTGTAGTAAATAGTTAATAAATGTTTGGAAGTTCCTGGATGTTTGTTTCCAGCCAATAGTCTCTCTTAAACGCACCCCGGGACTGTTTATGATGATATTTCCTTAGCAGCTTGAGATCTTTTGAAACACTCTGCTGCAAATTGTTTCTGAGGTGAGTGTTTCCGAAATATTATTTGATATCAGTTTGATAAGACTGTGAGAACTTTTAGTGCATAGTGAATGGATAGCGAATGGTGTATTACCTATGAAAGGCTCTGGGGCTGCTGTACTCCTTTAAGGATCTGAATCCATGTCCATCCATTGCATTGGTTTACCTCTCTCCTCCCCAATATCCTTTCTGCCATTGTTGATGATCCTCGGCCTTGAATACTCGGCCATGTTCAGCATTTCAATGTTGCTTTCACAGGAAAGGGCTTCAGACGCAGTCAGAGCTCTCTTTTGGTCTGTCAGCTTCCCACTGTTTTGCTCGCTCATGAATTTTCATCCCACTCTACCACGTCATATGGGGATGTTGGTGTATCCATGTGTCTGGGGTGGAGGAGTCATTACCGGGAGATTCCTCACTCTTCCCTTTTGAAAGGCCTCAGTGAAAACCGCACTTGGCATGAATCCCTTTGAAACTTTCTTTTTATAAGGCCTTGAAGGAGTTAGAATCATAAAATTTACAGTGCAGAAGGAGGCCAATCAGACCATCGAGTCTGCACCGGCTCTTGGAAAGGGCACTGAACCCAAGCCCACACCTTCGCCCCATCCCCATAACCCAGTAACCCCACCCAACACTTATGGACACTAAGGGCAATTTATCATGGCCAATCCACCTAACCTGCACATTTTTGGACTGCAGGAGGAAACCGGAGCACCCGGAGGAAACCTACGCAGACACGGGGAGAACATGCAGACTCCGCACAGACAGTGACCCAAGCCAGAGTTGTGAAGCAATTGTGCTAAACACTATGCTACTGTGCTGCCCACATTGTTCACATTGAATAGTTCAAAGAAACTTAGTTTATTTACAATAACTATTACATACATCACACGGTAGATCCCAGCTGGGTCTGCCTTGCTGGTGCCTAACTGGCCGGCTTTATATACCCCACAACTATACATTGTTTAGAGGACCCCTGCCTCCTTGACAGGGGAGCTCGTATTCTGCAAGGTTCACGGGGAAGTTAATTGTACCCAACACTTAAGATCAGCCCACCCAAATGTCTGAAGAGTCCTCCGATGTCTGTGGGTGAGGAGGGCACCGGACTCTGCCTGCCCACAAAGCATACAGACCTGATGATACCCCGATTGTCTCGTCAACTGAGTTCAGCTCCACCTTTTCCAACAACGCATAGAGGACTGGGCATGCCCGAAAATATTGAGGGCGACATGAATGCTACAGCACCTTTCATCTTCCCCATTCCAGGTTGAAATACTTTAGGCTCCTTGCCCAACACTCGCTTAAGCCCCCAGGGTTAGCTGGAGGGTGTGCTGCCAATTTAGTTGTAAATGGCTCAACCAATCACGGTCCAACAAGCTGGGGCCTTGCCTTCTGACCACAGTAAATGGCAGGCACGCTGACTGCTGAACATAAACCACTGGAGTCATGGTACTACCTGCAATGTCCAATGGCTCACCAGTATAGGTGGCCAAACTAGCCTTGGTATCAGTCAGGTTCAAGTCCTGTACCACTGACTCACAGTTGCAGGGTCCCAGGTTCCATTCCAACCTTGGATGACTGTCTGTGCGGAGTCTGCACATTCTCCCTGTGTGTGCGTGGGTTTCCTCCAGGTACTCCCGTTTCCTCCCACAGTCCAAAGATGTGCAGGTTAGGTGGATTTGACATGCTAAATTGCCCTTAGTGTCCAAAAGGTTAGGTGGCGTTACTGGGTTACGGGGATAGGGTGGAGGCATGGGTTTAAGTAGGATTCTCTTTCCAAGGGCCGTTGCAGACTAGATGGGCTGAATGGCCTCCTTCTGCACTGTAAATTCTATATAATTGTTCCCACTCTGTAAGATACTTGTGGTTTGCAACACCTCTCAAACCTGTACTTGAAGAAGGTAAATCATCATGAGGGGAGGGGGAGTGAGATGTTACTCACCTTCCTAAAATATTAACTCAAATCATTCTCAATTTCTGATGGATGGTTGGCCTGTATTGGAGCTCCCTCTGCTGTTAATTCCAACAACTGCAGATCCTAAGTTGTATTTATATAGCACCTCTCACAAGCTCAGGTTGTTCCAAAACACTTTACACCTTCTGTCACCGCCGTGTTGAACAAAACATCAAAGACAAAATGGCACACAGAAAGATCCCACAAACATAAATAAGATAACTGGCCAGATAAACTGTTTTAATTATATTGGTGATGGGTAAATAATAGTCTTGAATACTGGGGAGAACTCGATTATGTAATTACTGTTTTGCATTTCAAAGGCAACTAGGGATGGACTATAAATGCTGGCCCAGCCAATTATGCTGCCAACCTGTAATTAAATTTTTAAAAATGTCAGGAAGCAGAGGTAGTTTTAAATAATCTATGTTTATATTGTTGGATATTAGTAATAAGGTATAGATTTAAGTGTGTGTAGCTAAGTGTTTCTGTGTATGAAAGGGTGAAACTTTAGATAGATTTATGTTACATAATGGTGTTTGCATGAATGAGCGTTTTGGTTTCATGTCAAACTGGACCTGTATTGTGCATAGAGAGTTTATGACCTGAAAAGTAAACAGAGCTTAGAGAAGGACTGATCTGTTGCTTAGCAACCAGGGGCCACCTTTTAGTTCAAAAGAACTTTTGAGTTAGTTTTAACTGGACTGAAGGCAGCAGGACATTAGCAGCTTGGGAGGAAACCAGCTCTCACGGCTCTGCCAGGAGCAGAAGGATAATGGGATGTTGGGAAGAATGCAAGTCCCAGAAACTCAAGAACAGATAAAAAGAACTGGAAGTTGAACAATGCACTATTCATTGCAGTTAAGGAAACGGACAGAAAGAGGCTCCCAGTAGTAATATCAATTGGGATATTAACAGATATCTAATTTATCTCAGAACAATGCAGAAATAACACCAGTTCTAAACTCAAACAGCTAATTTGCCTTTCTTTAAAACATCTCAGAACTTACAGGATTTCTGCACACGCCAGCCAAAGCTCAAGGGCGTAATTTAACCGGGATGAAACAGAGTCCCGTATGGAGCATGTTTATAGAATCATAGAATCCCTACAGTGCAGGGAGGCCACTCGGCCCATTGAGTCTGCACCGGCCCATGGAAAGACCACCCTACTTGAGCCCTTACCTCCACCCTAGCCCAGAAGCCCACATAAATTTTAGGATATTAAGAGGCAATTTAGCATGACCAATCCACCTTACCTGCACATCTTTAAACTGTGGGAGTAAACCGGAGTACACGGAAAAAAACAAAACACAGGCACGGGGAGAAAGTGCAGACACCACAGTAAACAGTCACCCGAGGCCGTAATTGAACCCAGGTCCCCGGTGCTGTGAGGCAATAGTGCTAACCACTATGCCACTGTGACGCCCCAAGTTGGATGTTTTCCAGCACTGGCAGTGCCGAGCATGACCCCACTTTCAAACGGGACTCTGCTTTATTTTTGAGACTTGATAAGGAATGCAACAGCGAGGCCGCACTCAGTCCCATTTCCTCAGTGCAGGAAGAGACTGGGCACTTCCCACCATGACCTCCGGTTCCACTAATGCCCGTATAAGGAGGTCATAAAGACCCCTACGCCCACCTCATAAGGGAAGTGCACCCCAGGCCCAGTTCTCAGCATGGACAAATTGCCACATGGACACCTTGGCACTACCTCTGCCAGACTAGAAGTGCCACCCGGGCATCCTGTCTGGGTGGCACCGAGGTGTCAGTGCCAGGATGCCAGGCTGGCTGTACCAAGGTGCCCAGGTGGCATCGGGGTGCCAAGGGTGCCTGAGCACCTGGGCGACCCCCCTAAAATGTCGGTACACCTGGTTCATGTTTGTGGAGACCGATGTGAACAGCAGCGTTCACTCACTCAGACTCTCCGAGGCGCAGGAGTTAGATCCCACACTTTGGGTAACTCGAGCGAGGGCATATTCAAGTGTGCCTTACTACACACTTGAATATGCAGGTTTAGATCCCACCCATTGTAGGCAGGATACAGATCGTGACGTCTCGCGAGATCCCGTTAGACCTTGTGAGGCATAGCAAGCCAGGTAATACCAGGCTGTTCTCCCCAGTGCTAGCGATCGGGCCGGGGTGCCCTGCGTGGATGTTGCGGATGCAGAGGGCCAGAGACCCTCCCATAGTGTGTTAGGGGGTGGTTGAGGGTTTGCGTCAGGGACTTCGGAGGTTGGAGTTCTCGGTGTAGAAAATGAGAGATTTAATAGATGTATTCAACATAGTATGGAGTTTGAATGGAGTAAATAATGAGAATGTGGTTCTATCGTCAGGAGGCTCGATATCTGCAGGAAACAGATATACGGTTCTCAGCAAAGGAATAAAAGGAGAAATTAATTTGTTTTTACAAAGGGAGTTATTGTGATCTGGAGAGCTCTGCCTGAAAGGGCAGTGGAAACAGATTCAATAAAACGTTTCAAAAAGGAATGAATCGGGAACAGAGAATCATAGAATTTACAGTGCAGAAGGAGGCCATTTGGCCCATCGAATATGCACTGGCCTTTGGAGTCCACGGGCGGGATTCTTCGCCGACGGGATGCTCCATTTTGCCATCAGCCCAGGGCTTCCCGATGGCGTGGGGCTGCCCCACAATGGGAAACCCTATTGACCGACCGGCGTAACGGAGCATCCCGCTGGCGGGGGGGAGGCAGAAATGTGGGATGGAGCATCCCGCCCCACGTATCCACCCTATCCCAATAACCCAATATCCACACTAACCATTTGGACTCCAAAGGGCAATATGCCACGGCCAATCAACCTAACCTTCACATCGTTGGACTGTGGAAGGAAATCGGGGCACCCGGAGGAAACGCATGCAGACACGGGGAGGAAGTGCAAACTCCACACAGACATTCATCCGAGGTCGGAATTGAACGCGAGTTCCTAGAGCTGTGAGGCAGCAGTGCTAACCACTGTGCCACCATGCCGCCCATAAAAATACAGGTCTACGGGGAAAGATAAATATTTTTGTTTATTAGTCAGAAAAATATAGGCAATGGGAAATGTGAATGTTTGACAATTAAGATCCATCTAACCAAGTTATGCAGCATCTGGCGCTGTTCAATTGGCTGTAGATCAGGTGGGAGTGTGGGGGTGGGGCAGTCCAAAGATATGCAGGCTCTGGATTGGCCATGCTAAAACAATTGCCCTTTAGTGTCCAGAGATGTGTAGGTTAGGGTGGATTAGGCTCTGAATTATGCATTTACATATTGAACTTTTAAATAAGACACGTGTTTTCAAAAGAAAAGGACATACAAGCAAAAACTGTCTGAGACGGCAAAGTAAACACTTTCTGGAATTCCTCTGTAGATTAGGCTCAGTCCCGAGAGAGACAACGGAATGTCACACCCTTTTTCAGACTTTACAAAGGAAGGGATGAAATGTAAAAACTGAACTGTAATCTCCAGTGGAAATAATTGAAACTGATTACATCTCAGCAGGAACTATCACCTATAGGTTATATCCCAGACACATTTGTGCTTTTCCCCGTTCAGGAATATGCAAGGAAAGGGGATAAAAACAAATTGCATCCCCGGTCTCTGTGTGCTTATCTGGCATTCGAGTTCCACTGTGCTATTGTGTGCTGTGAGGGCGACAGCCAAAGAACATCTAGGCAGCCCAACCTCTGCAGGTAAAAGGCTTCACTCTCTCTCTGATTGCTGGAAGCATGTAAAAGCTGTAGTGATCTCTGTATGTGCATGTACACAAAGGGTTAATGTGTAAACAGTAGCACCAGATGATCACTAGAGGGCATGAACCAACAGGGGTATAAAAGAAACCACATTGGGTCTCTCTCTCTCTCTTTTGGATGGACTGTGACCAGGACAGGAGTATCAGGTTAGCTCAGATGTTAGTGGAGTCAAGCATAGTTACTGTAGTTAAAACTTGTTAACCTTATCACTAGTATCAATGTTGAAGTAAATAACTCACGCAATTATTGTTATAGTTACTCAATAAACCTTTTGTTACTACTGGACGAGTTCTCGTCTTCTTCATTGAAATTCAGAAGACCTCATCACTAACCAAGGCTTGAGTAACACATATTAAACTCTGTAGTACTGCAAAACACACAGAGAAGTGTAATGAAAGATAATACAGGAGCGTAATAAAAGATGGTCCCAGCAGTGTTGGCTTTAAAAGAACTAGTTAGATTAGGTTAGACAAAAAGAGAAGAAAATTCAGACCGGATATTCGACTGTGGAAGACTTGCAACACATGGATCCTCGATGACTAGATGATTCGAGTATCACTTCAGTTGAAAACTGACGGTAACTTAAGTAATAACTGGAAAATGTTTATACAAAAGTTCCAAGTATATGTGGCAACTCTGAAAGAAGGAAAATAGCACCAGTACTAGGAATAGCAGGACATGAAGCTATAGAGATCTATAACTCCTTAAATTTCTTGGAAGGTGAAGACAAAACTAAATTTAAAAGTGATTATTGCATAATTTGAACAACACTGTAAAAGTCAGTCTGGTGAAATGCTGGAAACTTTCATCATAGGTGCCACAGAAACGAAGAGCCTATCGCTGATTTTATTACAGACCTCAAGTTAATACCACAAGGCTGCAGTTACCCTGATTTCAGAGATGCTATGATAATGGTTCAATTAATTTATAGACTACCTGATAAAATTTGAGGGAAGCACTTTCACAAAAAAAGTATGTAACATTAGAAATCGCTATACAAAAACGCCTTGTTTATGAACAAAAACAAAATCAATATTTCGAGTCTCTACATAACACAGAATCATCATCTAGAAAACAACATCCGAAAAAATGGCACGAGGTGAAGGCAGTATCTCACTCGATACAACAGCACAGTTCAAATCAATGGCAAGAGTATAAACATACCATGGCATGAAAACAAATCTCAAGAATTCACATTTGCTCCACAACAAACAAGCAAACCAGCTTTCAAGGCAGATGACATACAGAATCAATACCGCAAACACAGGAACTGTTTAGCACAGGGCTAAATCGCTGGCTTTGAAAGCAGACCAAGGCAGGCCAGCAGCACGGTTCGATTCCCGTAACAGCCTCCCCGAACAGGCGCCGGAATGTGGCGACTAGAGGCTTTTCACAGTAACTTCATTGAAGCCTACTCGTGACAATAAGCGATTTTCATTTTCAAAAAGTCCAGGTCAGACAACAAAGATGACATACAGAATTAATACCGCAAGCTTAGAAAAAAAAGTCAAAATCAGATAACAAAGTGATTTGACCATTCGAACACCTCATGCTGACTTCTTGGTTACTTAAACCCAAGAACACTGACGACGCTCACAAAGAAATGATGACATCAACATCGCTACTTCAACAGCAGAAGAAGAAAGCAACTCAACTGAACAAATTCATAAAGTTTGGACTCATGAATTTTTTATTAAGATTGGACTCCTAAATATTAATTGGCTTTGTATAATCATCAATATCATCATTTATCTACCTGTTTCCAGCACACAAAAAAACCCCATAAAAGACTAAATGTATTAACATTTGACTGATTAACTAATTGATTTCATGCAATGCATTTGCAAACTGCATCCATTATGTTTGTTCAATTTTCTTTACAACATGCAGAAAATATGTAAACAAGAAAAAAAGGGGGATGTAGTGATCTCTGTATGTGCATGTACACAAGGTGTTAATGTGTAATCAGTAGCACCAGATGATCACTAGAGGGCCGGACCAACAGGGGTATAAAAGAAACCACATTGTGTGTGTCTCTCTCTCTTTGGATGGACTCTGACCAGGACAGGAGCATCAGATTAGCTCAGATTGTTAGTGGGGTCAAGCATAGTTACTGTAGTTAGATCTTGTTAACCTTATCACTAGTATCAATGTTAAAGTAAATAACTCATGCAATTATTGTTATAGTTACTCAATAAACCTTTTGTTACTACTGGACAAGTTCGAGTCTTCTTCATCGAGATTCAGAAGACCCCATCACTAACCAAGGTTTGAGTAACACATATTAAACTCCATAGAATTTCAAAACACACAGAGAAGTGTAATGAAAGATAATACAGGAGTGTAATAAAAGAAACGCACAGTTGAAAAGGAAATAGGACAATCCCTTTCAGCTAACCTGCAGAACCAAGAAACCTCAAACCAAGTGCTCAACTGCTGGCTTTGGTTCTGCCTGGAATCACACAACTTAACGCTGCAATGATTCACCATGTCTACTTCACAGCCAAGACAGAGACTGCATCATATACATTTAGAAAATCATTTTGGATTCACTTGCTATTTCTAAACTGTTTGTGTGTGCATGGACTTTTCATGATTTTCTTAAAGCGTGTTTAGTAACTAATAAACTCACTCTTTCTTTAACTCAAGAAAGCCTAGTTCCTAAAAGTGAACAAAGTCCCCAAGCGAGCTACAATGGGGAGTTCCAGCGAGCGGCGCTCCCAGTTGTAAAAAATGGAGCTATGTGCAGACTCGGCCGTGTGTTTCTCGTTTAGGCCCCTTATTCAAAGCGAGTAGCGTTGAATAGCCACGTGTTTCTCGGCACTGCGAGGAGTGCCGGGAAACATGCGGCTATAGGCACTAGAGGACTTTATTCCCTTTTTGGGAAGATCTCGCCCTAAGTGTGGGCTAAACCAATGAGGAACAACCCAGGGCTCAGGAAAGTGACAAAGTGTCATTGAGTAGCCGACGGGAAACACGCTCAAAAACTTGTCAGATTAACTTGGAAATATTTTCAGAGAATCGCGCCCTAAGTGTCATTTGAAGTGGGAAAATCAGCTGTTCCGACGCGATTCCCATCGCAATCCACGCACATTTTCTCATTTTTTTGGAGGGCAGATTCCCGCCGGGAAAGAGATGTGCAGGGCTGTAAGATGTCAGCCAGGCTGGCCCTTCAGAAATCGGAATGGCACCCTAATCTCCAGACAGCTCCTCCCTGTCCCCCATCGACTCAAGGGCAGAGACACTTCCTCCTCCGCTCACACGTATCAGGCCACTGCCCCCATTAGTGATACCAAATTCACGCCCCACCAAGTGACTGACACCCTGCAATGGAGTGGCAAAAGGTCCCGCCCCTTTAAGGTGCTCTCCGCTTCATGTCCCCCCCCTTAATTTCCCCCCCTTTTAATGGCCATACCGCCTTTCAGGCCCAACCCAACATACAGAAAATATGTAACACAAAAACCAACCCTGGTACCCTGGCATCTCACGACCCACTTAAGGGCAATACCCATAATAGCCCCCAAGCGAGCTACAATGGGGAGTTCCAGCGAGCGGCGCTCCCAGTTGTAAAAAATGGAGCTATTTGCAGACTTGGCCGTGTGTTTCTCGTTTAGGCCCCTTATTCAAAGCGAGTAGCGTTGAATAGCCACGTGTTTCTCGGCACTGCGAGGAGTGCCGGGAAACATGCGGCTATAGGCACTAGAGGACTTTATTCCCTTTTTGGGAAGATCTCGCCCTAAGTGTGGGCTAAACCAATGAGGTCGTGAGATGCCCTGTTGGTGAGTGGCACCCAGTTGTGTGGGCGGGGGGTTGGTGGGCTGGGGGTGGACAGCAGGATGGTGGGGCCCATACGACCGGTGCCACTCTGTGCAACTACGAGCCATGTGGGTGGTCAGTTTGGTTCGCAGCAAGGCCTTACAAGGCCGTGGCAATGGCGGTCAATGCCTGGACACATCGCTTGGTCACCCCCCGTTACTAACCTCCCAGCCGGTGGCAGGACCGTCAGGACCGGCAATCCGTGGTCACCCCCTGGGAATATGGCGTACCTCCTCTCTGTCCCTCAGGAGCCTATTTCCCGATTTTTACAACCAGAAGTGAACCTTGCTATCGGTAATTCCTCCTGGCAAAGGCGGAGCGTTGCGGGAACCCCGGAGAATACGCGGTCAGGCCCGTTAATGATACGCCAATGGCGTTTACTGTGCATGCAGAGTAGAATGTATTGATGCCGCTGTCGAGGCACTGGAGCATGGCATTCCGTCGGGCGGCCGGCGCCGGCCACGATTTTCGGCTCATGCACGATTCTCCACCCAATCACGTTTCATGGTTCTGGGGTCGCTGGACGGAGAATCCTGCCCAGGAAGGCAGTTCATTCCTCGTCAACCGGGAGCATAACAATCTGGGGGATCTCGGCTGGGATGTAGTCGTTGCACAATTTACCCAACTCTGTAAACTCTGTTTAGCTCATTTCCTCTTTCTTATTCCTTTCATCAATACTTTCTGAATGTCAATTTTACTCCAACTTTGGTTTTGCGAACATAGAAAGTAGAAAACTGATCCTTTCACCAATGGTGCAGACACCATTCCTCAAAGTTGAGGTGGATTAGTGACAGTTCCTTTTTTCTGTGCTGTACAAATCTTTTTCTTGGAAACACATTTCCATCTAATTGGGAAATGAGCAAATGGAACTGTTCCCTCGAGATGTGAAATTTGAAACAAGCAGGACGTGACTTCTACAAAATCAGACTTTTAAAGATTGCTGTTAAGTTTGTTTTCTACTTTACGCCCATAATTTGTAAAATGCCAACCTTTGTCTCCAAGGACCCTTCATAACACTTACCCATTGTTTTGAGAATGAAGAGGAATGTTGAGTTGCCTAAGGAGGACCCTGAGCAGCCAGTTGGCAGCACGCCTCGCAGTCACAAGAAGGATCTGATGCCTGCAGTCGGAAACTGGTTGAATGTTTAGCGAGTTAGGGCCTGATGCAGAAACAATGAAAATCTCAGTTTGAGAATCTAAAGAGCCACAAGGAGTTGGTCAATAGTGTCTTGGAAATCGAACCACACTGGAAAAACTGACAATACACGAGTTTGTTGTCTCCTATCCTGCATCAGGCTATATCAGTCCTTGCATTAGTGACTGATCTTCCAAACAGAATAATATGGAAGAGGTCACCAGTTACATCTTGGAGACAGCCAGTGACATACCAGGGGCTGGTTTAGCTCACAAGGCTAATCGCTGGCTTTTAAAGCAGACCAAGCAGGCCAACAGCACGGTTCGATTCCCGCACCAGCCTCCCCGGACAGGCGCCGGAATGTGGCGACTAGGGGCTTTTCACAGTAACTTCATTGAAGCCTACTCGTGACAATAAGCGATTTTCATTTCATTTCATATAAATTCCTCCCTATTGGTATACATGGGCCCATCTCTACACTCGGGTACCAGTATTTTTAAAATTAATTCATGGGATGTTGGTGTCGCTGGCTAGGCCAACATTTATTGCCCATGCCTAATTGCCCTTGAGAAGGTGGTGGTGAGCCACCTTCCTGAATTGCTGCAGTCCCCCAGGTGTAAGTACACCCACAATGCTGTTAGGGAGGGAGTACCAAGATTTTGACCCAGTTACATTGTGGGAATGACTGATATCTTTCCAAGTCAGGATGATGAGTGACTTGGGCGGGAACCTGTAGGTGGTGGTGTTCCCGTGTGTCTGCTCTCCTCGTCCTTCTAGATGGTAGTGGTTGTGGGTTTGGAAGGTGCTGCCGAAGGAATTTTGGTGAGTTCCTGCAGTGCATTTTGTAGACTTTGCCACTGCTGCAACGGTTTGTCAGTGGAGGAGGGAGTCAACCATTGTGGATGGAATACCAATCAAGCAGGCTGCTTTAACTTGGATGGTATCTAACTTCTCAAGTGTTGTTGGAGCTGTACTCATCCAGGCAGGTGCAGAGTATTCCATTACACTCCTGACTTGTATCTTGTAGGTGGTGGACAGGCTTTGGGGAATCAGGAGGTGAATTACTCGCCTCAGGATAACCAATCACTGACCTATCTTGTAACTATAATATTTATATGGCTCGTCCATGTGATGTTCTCCGGGGCTGGATTCTCTGTTTCAGGGACTATGTCACCACGCCGTCGTGAAAACTGTGGCTTTTACTCCAGAAAAACTGGCATCAAAAAGCCGCCCATTCACAGCCCTACAGGGGGCTAGAAGGGAACTGTCGTGAGGCTCGCAGCTCCAGCTGCAGATATGGCCCCCCGCACTTCCGGGTCAGAGGCCGTACATGCACACGGCGGCGGCCTCCTGCAGCCACGACGTGTTCCATGGCGGACTCAGATCGCGGAGCTGGACCACGCAAATAGTGCCCGCCGATCGGCCGCGCGCCCGACCCGGACAGCCCGCTCAAAAGTACCCCGGTCATGTATGAGGCCCACCTGCCTTCCAATCGGCCTGCCCACGACAATGGCGGTCACCTGAGTATCCTGAACAGCAGGACCATGAGTGGTCCACGCCGTTGGGACTCCGGCTGCTTAGGGTCGGAGAATAGCGGGGCGGGCCTCTGGCAATGGCCGCAGGTAGGGGATGCGCGGCGTATCTCGCCTAATGCTCTCTATCTTGCCTAATGCTCTCTATCTTGCCTAATGCTCTCTATCTTGCCTAATGACCTCCTCCCAGAATCAAGTGACTCACATAATCTACGTGACTGCTCTTGATCACCATCTGGTGGTTAGAAGCATTGACATAAAATTGTTAACCCTTCATGTACCAAACAATATCCATATTGTCTCAGTCCAGACCAGTTTCCGGTCAATGGTATCTCCCAGGATGTTAATTGTTTCCAGCAGTAACAGGTAGCAGAGTTCCTGCCAGGGTCAGAACTGAACTGAAGTCTCTGATGGTATAACTAGTGAAGCTACGACCATTCGTACTCTGCCAGCAGGTTATCTTCATGCAGGTCTGAAACATCTGCCTACCAAATAACCTCTGCCATTTGGCCTTTACGAATACGCCTGTATCTTTAACATTCTCATCCGAGTTTTCAAATCCTTCCGTGGTTTCGCCCGTCCCTATCTTTAATCTCCTCCAGCCTCACAACCCTCCGAGGTTTCTTCACTCCTCCCATTCCGGCCTCTGGACCACCCCTGATGTTCAGTTGGTGGAAGCAGTCAAGAAGATGGAGTTGAATGATGGCACTGTGTGTTCTACCCCTGCTCCTATTTCTTGCGTTTTTGTGTTTTACTATGTATAGGATGCTATATAAAAGCAAGTTGTTATTGTTTATAAATTATATCAGATGAGGAGCAGACTGGAAGTGGGTCTTCATTGCTGAGGGAGAAATGTGTCTCTGAAACGTGACGCTATCAGTTCCAGCGGGTGATAACTCCCTATATCCATTCAACAGGGAACGCTCTGAGGCACAGATCACATTATATCGACAATCAATGGGCTAGATTCTCCAGTCCCCCGGCTGCGTATTTCTCAGCGGCGCGCCCCACCCCCCCCCACCCACAGGCCATCACCGACCACGCGGAGTTCACACCGTATGCGAGCAGGTGTGGACGGCGCTGGCGGGGCACAGCGTTTTCACCGCGGCTGCTCAGCCCATCTTTGGCCGAGAATCAGCGGGCCGGCCGCGTAAAACGGCCAGCGACCGGCGCCGCACCAACCACGCTGGCACCAATGGCGCCGATTCGCCGCTCTGCGGAGAATCGCGTGCTGGCATCGGGGGGGGGGGGGGGGGGGGGGGGGGGCATGGCCGGTGGCGGGGAATTCTCCGGCCCGGCCCTGGGCTGAGAGAATCCAGCCCGAGGTGTGTAGTGGTGGCATGGGGTGTGTAGGGGTGGTATGGGGTGTGTAGGGGTGGTATGGGGTGTGTAGTGATGGTATGGGGTATGTAGTGGTGGTATGGGGTGTGTAGGGGTGGTATGGGGTGTGTAGTGGTGGTATGGGGTGTGTAGTGGTGGTATGGGGTATGTAGTGGTGGTATGGGGTGTGTAGTGGTGGTATGGGGTGTGTAGTGGTGGTATGGGGTGTGCAGTGGTTGTATGGGGTATGTAGTGGTGGTATGGGGTGTGTAGTGGTGGTATGGGGTGTGTAGTGGTGGTATGGGGTGTGCAGTGGTTGTATGGGGTATGTAGTGGTGGTATGGGGTGTGTAGTGGTGGTATGGGGTGTGTAGGGGTGGTATGGGGTGTGCAGTGGTTGTATGGGGTATGTAGTGGTGGTATGGGGTGTGTAGTGGTGGTATGGGGTGTGTAGTGGTGGTATGGGGTGTGTAGTGGTGGTATGGGGTGTATAGTGGTGGTATGGGATGTGTAGTGATGGTATGGGGTGTATAGTGGTGGTATGGGGTGTGTAGGGGTGGTATGGGGTATGTAGTGGTGGTATGGGGTGTGTAGTGGTGGTATGGGGTGTGTAGGGGTGGTATGGGGTATGTAGTGGTGGTATGGGGTGTGTAGTGGTGGTATGGGGTGTATAGTGGTGGTATGGGGTGTGTAGGGGTGGTATGGGGTGTGTAGGGGTGGTATGGGTGTGTAGTGGTGGTATGGGGTGTGTAGTGGTTGTATGGGGTGTGTAGGGGTGGTATGGGGTGTGTAGTGATGGTATGGGGTGTGTAGTGATGGTATGGGGTGTGTAGTGGTGGTATGGGGTATGTAGTGGTGGTATGGGGTGTGTAGTGGTGGTATGGGGTGTGTAGTGGCGGTATGGGGTGTGCAGTGGTTGTATGGGGTATGTAGTGGTGGTATGGGGTGTGTAGTGGTGGTATGGGGTGTGTAGGGGTGGTATGGGGTGTGCAGTGGTTGTATGGGGTATGTAGTGGTGGTATGGGGTGTGTAGTGGTGGTATGGGGTGTGTAGTGGTGGTATGGGGTGTGTAGTGGTGGTATGGGGTGTATAGTGGTGGTATGGGGTGTGTAGGGGTGGTATGGGGTATGTAGTGGTGGTATGGGGTGTGTAGTGGTGGTATGGGGTGTGTAGTGGTGGTATGGGGTGTGCAGTGGTTGTATGGGGTATGTAGTGGTGGTATGGGGTGTGTAGTGGTGGTATGGGGTGTGTAGTGGTGGTATGGGGTGTGTAGGGGTGGTATGGGGTGGGTAGTGGTGGTATGGAGTGTGTAGTGGTGGTGTGGGGTGTGTAGTGGTGGTATGGCGTGTGTAGGGATGGTATGGGATGTGTAGTGATGAAATGGGGTGTGTAGAGGTGGTATGGGGTGTGTAGTGGTGGTATGGGGTGTGTAGATGTGGAATGGGGTGTGTAGGGGTGGTACGGGGTGTGTAGTGATGGTATGGGGTGTGTAGTGATGGTATGGGGTGTATAGTGGTGGTATGGGGTGTGTACTGATGGTATGGGGTGTGTAGTGGTGGTATGGGGTGTGTAGAGGTGGTATGGGGTGTGTAGTGATGGGATGGGTTGTGTAGGGGTGGTATGGGGTGTGTAGTGGTGGTATGGGGTGTGTAGTGATGGGATGGGGTGTGTAGTGGTGGTATGGGGTGTGTAGTGATGGTATGGGGTGTGTACTGGTGGTATGGGGTGTGTAGTGATGGGATGGGGTGTGTAGGGGTGGTATGGGGTGTGTAGTGGTGGTATGGGGTGTGTAGTGATGGGATGGGGTGTGTAGGGGTGGTATGGGGTGTATAGATGTGGTATGGGGTGTGTAGTGATGGTATGGGGTGTGTAGTGATGGTATGGGGTGTGTAGTGGTGGTATGGGTGTGTAGTGGTGGTATGGGGTGTGTAGGGGTGGTATGGGGTGTGTAGTGATCGTATGGGGTGTGTAGTGGTGGTATGCGGTGTGTAGTGGTGGTATGGGGTGTGTAGTGGTGGTATGGGGTGTGTAGTGGTTGTATGGAGTATGTAGTGGTGGTATGGGGGTGTGTAGTGGTGGTATGGGGTGTGTAGTGGTGGTATGGGGTGTGTAGTGGTGGTATGGGGTGTGTAGGGGTGGTATGGGGTGTGTAGTGGTGGTATGGGGTGTGTAGTGGTGGTATGGGGAGTGTAGTGGTGGTATGGGGTGTGTAGGGGTGGTAGGGAATGTGTAGTGATGGTATGGGGTGTGTAGAGGTGGTATGGGGTGTGTAGTGATGGTATGGGGTGTGTAGTGGTCGTATGGGGTGTGTAGATGTGGAATGGGGGTGTAGGGGTGGTACGGGGTGTGTAGTGGTGGTATGGGGTTGTGTAGTGGTGGTATGGGGTGTGTAGGGATGGTATGGGGTGTGTAGTGGTGGTTTGGGGAGTGTAGTGGTGGTATGGGGTGTGTAGGGGTGGTATGGGGTGTGTAGGGGTGGTATGGGGTGTGCAGTGATGGCACAGGGTGTGTAGTTACGGTATGGGGTGTGTAGTGGTGGTATGGGGTGTGTAGTGGTGGTATGGGGTGTGTAGTGGTGGTATGGGGTGTGTAGTGGTGGTAGGGGTGTGTAGTGATGGTATGGGGTGTGTAGGGGTGGTATGGGGTGTGTAGGGGTGGTATGGGGTGTGTAGGGGTGGTATGGGGTGTGTAGGGGTGGTATGGGGTGTGTAGGGGTGGTATGGGGTGTGTAGTGGTGGTAAGGTGTGTGTAGTGGTGGTATGGGTGTGTAGTGATGGTATGGGGTGTGTAGGGGTGGTATGGGGTGTGTAGTGGTGGTATGGGTGTGTAGTGGTGGTATGGGTGTGCAGTGATGGTATGGGGTGTGTAGTGGTGGTATGGGGTGTGTAGTGGTGGTATGGGGTGTGTAGTGATGGTATGGGGTGTGTAGTGGTGGTATGGGGTGTGTAGGGGTGGTATGGGGTGTGTAGGGGTGGTATGGGGTGTGTAGTGATGGTGTGGGATGTATAGTGATGGTATGGGGAGTTTAGTGGTGGTATGGGGTGTGTAGTGATGGTATGGGGTGTGTAGTGGTGGTATGGGGTGTGTAGAGGTGGTATGGGTGTGTAGTGATGGGATGGGGTGTGTAGGGGTGGTATGGGGTGTGTAGTGGTGGTATGGGGTGTGTAGTGATGGTATGGGTTTTGTAGGGGTGGTATGGGGTGTGTAGTGGTGGTATGGGGTGTGTAGTGATGGGATGGGGTGTGTAGTGGTGGTATGGGGTGTGTAGTGATGGTATGGGGTGTGTAGTGGTGGTATGGGGTGTGTAGTGATGGGATGGGGTGTGTAGGGGTGGTATGGGGTGTGTAGTGGTGGTATGGGGTGTGTAGTGATGGGGATGGGGTGTGTAGGGGTGGTATGGGGTGTATAGATGTGGTATGGGGTGTGTAGTGATGGTATGGGGTGTGTAGTGGTGGTATGGGGTGTGTAGTGGTGGTATGGGGTGTGTAGGGGTGGTATGGGGTGTGTAGTGATCGTATGGGGTGTGTAGTGGTGGTATGCGGTGTGTAGTGGTGGTATGGGGTGTGTAGTGGTGGTATGGGGTGTGTAGTGGTTGTATGGAGTATGTAGTGGTGGTATGGGGTGTGTAGTGGTGGTATGGGGTGTGTAGTGGTGGTATGGGGTGTGTAGTGGTGGTATGGGGTGTGTAGGGGAGGTATGGGGTGTGTAGTGGTGGTATGGGGTGTGTAGTGGTGGTATGGGGAGTGTAGTGGTGGTATGGGGTGTGTAGGGGTGGTATGGAATGTGTAGTGATGGTATGGGGTGTGTAGAGGTGTTATGGGGTGTGTAGTGATGGTATGGGGTGTGTAGTGGTGGTATGGGGTGTGTAGATGTGGAATGGGGTGTGTAGGGGTGGTACGGGGTGTGTAGTGGTGGTATGGGGTTGTGTAGTGGTGGTATGGGGTGTGTAGGGATGGTATGGGGTGTGTAGTGGTGGTATGGGGGTGTG